>NC_083237.1:20585399-20892210 GCF_032191835.1 Heteronotia binoei
GCAGAGGCCATAGTCAAGTCTCTGCCTATTAGGAAAACTCTAGAGAAAACCAAGCCACACCACTGCAGCAAGGGGTTCCCCAAGTCAGTTCTCACAAATTGATAGTAGGTATTTCCAAAGGCTAGTGGACAAGCTTGGCTCAGATTGTTGTGGCCCTGAAAGCAAATAACCACACAAATAAACTTAAAGAAAGTTCATTTTACAAAATAGGCATGAAAGCATTGGTTTTAGTGAGTTGTTCAATGTAATTAGCTAACTGGGTATAAATTCAGAGAGCTAGATATTATCATACAGAGTTCAAATGTCCAGATGGAATCCAAGGGTTTCCCGGAATGGAATTATGTCAGGAGGCTGTTTAGCAAAATAGGCTGTAGTCTAGGTTAGGCTAGGCAAAGAAATGTACTCATTATGTTATTTTTATGCCTCCCAGACCCTCGTGGTGTATCCAGTTAAGGCTATTCAGCTATCTCAGCACTAAACTTCAGTTGGTGCATGGCTACTGCATTACAGTTAGCCCAAAAGAACTGAGGTTCAGCTCTTTTAAAATGCAGCAGGGATGCAAATTAAATAAATACAATTTATTGCCATGATTGAGAGAGAGATTCAGAGAGTTGTACCTTTATTTTCATTTTTTAAATGCCAGAACCAAATACCTCTGAGAAAGAGAGATTAAACTAGTTTTGTTAAATATTTACTGCTTTAGTTCTATAAATTTCAGGCTCAAGTAAAGGCCTCTGAGCATGTACAGAGTGCCTAAATCAGCCCCAAACTGGAGCCTGGCTTAGGGAAGTTAAAGATTGCAAATTTGCAGTCTTCCTGCCCTTCCCCCACAAGAACACAGTGGCGCAGAGTGTTAGAGCTGCAGTACTGCAGTCCTAAGTGAGCTCTGCAGTGAGCTCTGCTCACGACCTGAGCTCTCTCTCAAGTGGAAGCAGGGTTTTCAGGTAGTCGGCTCCAGGTTGACTCAGCCTTTCATCCTTCTGGGGTTGGTAAAATGAGTACCCAGCTTTGCTGGGGGAAAGTGTAGATGACTGAGGAAGATAATGGCAAGCCACCCCGTAAAAAAGTCTGCCATGAAAATGTGAAGTTGTGAAAGCAATGTCACCCCAGAGTCGGAAACGACTGGTGCTTGCACAGGGGACTTTTCCCTCCCTGCCCTCCCCCCATTGGAAAGGAATGTTAATCCTCTTTTCTTTTCTCAATCTGAAATCTTCAACAGAACCAGAAAAGAGAATTAAATTGCCAGCATCTTTGCAAAGAGTCAAAGTTTTCTCTTTTGCAAGGAATTTATGTCCTAGCAACTTTCACTGGATTTTGGCTAGGAAAACTTTGGCAGACAATCTTTATCTGTTTTAGGAAAGAGAAGGCACTTAGCCAAATTTAGTCTTAATTGTAGAAATAAGAAGTGTAAAATCTGAACCCCCACCAGGCAGATATCTCATCACCTTCCCTATCTTGTGTTAATATATATGCCCCATGGTATCTAAGGGGGGGAGGCACAATTGAAATATTTTTCTGAATTCTCATATTCTCCTGATTTTGAGTCCAAAGATACAAATTCAAACTTTTGAAATTCTGCAAGAATGTCTCCACAAATAAAATGAGTAGTTCTAGATGCCTGGAAGGAAGATGTGTTAAAATATGTTAAAATAAACAAGCCAGTTTGAAAGCTCCTTGGCTTCCTCAAAACACTACTATGTTTTGCAAGGGTGCCAGTCTCAAGGTGGAACCTGGAAATCATTCCCAAAAATATAATGTAATGCCCCAGAACATTAAGGCTAGTGCCTCTGGGAGAGCAAGTGTCCAAGAAAATGGACTGCATGCCTTGTAATCTTCAAATTTAATTCAAATATTCAGAAATCTCCAGCCTGAAGCTGGCGTCCCAAAGTTCCACTTACAGCTAATCGTTCTCTGCTAGAGAAAGGACCCTGCCTGTAAACTGCCTTGAGGCTAAGAGTTCTTCTAGATTAGAAGCTATTCCTCTGATAATTTATTTATTTATTTCTTTTCTTTTCTTTTCTTTTTTTGCTTTACCTTTTGAATCTGAGAATATTTTTCTAGTGGCTGTTATCAGTTTCCTTTTTACTTAGATTTTGTTGCTTTAATTTAAAGGGGAATATTTATAAGGTATTTAGCTTGTGATCTCCTTTGTTTTAAAGAAATGGTGCACCTAACAGATCTCTTGTTAAGTTTTTTTGATCTGGGACAATGGGTTGGAAATTTATATTTGTAATCTTGGGTTTATATGGAGCATCTATTCTGCTAAAGCAATACAGTATCCAACCTTTTGGAAATTTTATTCTCTTGTGCTTTTTTGTTAAGTACATCTCATACCAGAAGCATGTGGTCTTCAGGTGTTGCATCTGGCAGTTTTTCTGTCTTACTTTGGGCTGCTTCCCAACTTTTCATTTGAAGTTATAACGTGTTATAGAGGAACATCTATACCCATCCTTAGGTGGAACTGCCCTCTCACTGTGCATCTTCTCTCTTAAGTCTTGAGAAACTAATACTTTGTTTTACCAGTGATCCAGTTATTCTCAGTGTCATGTTTCCTATGGAAATACCTTTTCTAGATTTGTTGGTAATTTAGTAGGCAGAATTCCTGAAAACTCTTGGTCTTCGTTGGAAATCTTGACTTTAATAATGTTCGGCATTCCTTAAAATGTATATCTTCATTTGTTCTCTTGATGTCATTTATAGTTATGTTCCATCTATGAACTGTGCATATCAATCTTCCTGTTCAGCTATTTGGTGAACCTCTTACTTGTGGAAAGAGGCATCTATATGCTTATCTATCATATTTTATGCCTCCATCTATAAGTATCTTGTTAGAGCATGACTTTTTCTGAGTGTTTTGTTCAGAAAATTCTTTCTACGTTTCATGTTCTTACCATGGTAGGGCTCCAATTCTGTTTGATTTTGTGTTTCAATCCAGTCTCCAGTCCTGGCAAGGCTTGCTACTAGATAACACATTTCCATTTAATTGTTTTAAGTTTCTGCCTCCCTGTTATTTCAACCTTCTTTGTCAAGGTGTATTAACCAGAATTTGCCTTCCAGGATTGTTTTGTTATATATATGAAGAAAATCGGGATCTGCAATTCAAGTTTAGTGCATGCTCATTATTATATAGTGATTTTAAGAATTGCTGGTATGTCTGCTAAGAATTGTTTGTTTAAGGATTAACTATTATTTGCTTTTAGGATTTTTGTTGTTAAAGTTTGATGAAACCCACTCTCACACCTACGTGAGACCCACAGAACAAATTTTGGATGAGCTGACACAGTGGAAGATGGGGTTCAGTGGGACTTGAACACCCCACTGGTGTCCAATGGTTTAAATTCTCTAATCCAGTTCTCTAATCATTTTGGGTCTGATCCCTCGCATACATGTATGATAAAAGCTGGCATTGTTTTATTGAGGCCTCAGTTTTGTTTTGTGTTTGTTTTTGAAGTTTTTCTTCCCTTTTTGTGACCATTTTCATAATCCAGGGGTAACTTCAACTCTGGTAATCTCTTTTTGGAGCTCCAAATTTTGTGCACAATTTCATGTTTTCTTTTTTAGATTCATATCTGTTGCAACAAAATAAAAAGCCTCTCATGAACCTCTAGGTGCTCCTTTTCTATATGGATATGCACTAGCCTGAATCATGAGAAGTGATGCATGGGTTTATATTGTGGATTTGTGTTCTGCATAATGTATGTTGTATGAAATCTGTCCTTTAACATTGGAAGGGTAGAGACCTTGTCGAACTGAAACACCATGTCAGAAGGAGGAAGTTTCCTGTCCAAAGCAAATATGGTAATTTAGCTAATATGTGTGAAACCCGATCTCAACAGAGTTGGACTCAAGTTATGGCAATTTGTGGACAGCCAAGAAAAGTTTTAAAGGGAAAAAGCACCTATTATTGTTGTTTTATTTGTTTGTTTTTCCAAGTATGTTTTCCAGGCTCTTCCATATCTACCTAGAGGTCCTGAAATTTGCCTGGTCATGCCTCATTAATGTTGGAAGGAAGGCCTCCCCAAGAACCCCATCCAAACTGAGTTGTGGAGAAAACTTATTTCCAGGGAAATTCCTCTGCCTAGCAAAAGGCTGGTTATCCCAGCTGATCATAACAGCAGCCCACTGCCACTTCCAAGTTGTGCTTCCAGGGAAAGGAATTCCTTTTGGCTGCAACAGAAACAGATTTCCCTGTGAAAAGATTGTCATGCATAGAGCACGCAAACTCTCCATGAACTCAAGAAAGAAGACTTTTTGTTAGACTAAGGGAGGAGGGGAATAAGGAATTAGTCAGGAAATGGTTTTTGTATTGTAATAATATGGCCAATGTGGACTGCCCACAACTGGCAATGTTTCCAAGTATGTCTGAATGTGTGCATCTAAATCACCTAGACAACAAGGTGTTTTCCATAAAGGCACATGAGTTGATTCAGTTTATAGTATGTCATTTGCATATGTCTCTTGTGTGTTTTAGAAGTTGAGATGAGTTCTTGTATTCTTGCATCATAACTAATGATGTTTCATTGATAAAGAAATAAGTTCTTTAGGATCCTTCCAAGATCTATGTTCACAAATTTAGACTGGACATATGTAATTATTCAATGCATACCATGCATGGACTATTTTATATTTTTACTCATGTATAGCCTATTTTGGGTAACTGACATTCCTAAAACCCTTTCCCTTTGTCCCAACTGTGTCTCAACCCTGATTGTTTGAAGTCTGATCAGTAGTGCACCATGAAATATGACACACACCCTCCAAGGACTGGATGGTGCCAAAGGGAAGGAATTGATACCAGAGTGCTGCCAAATAAAGAGGGTAGCCTTAAAAGACACGGCTTTTTCAGGGCTTTTTTTGTAGCAGGAACTCCTTTGCATATTAGGCTACACATACCCCTGACATAACAAATCCTCCAAGAGCTTGCAGGGCTCTTAGTACAGGACCTACTGTAAGCTTCAGGAGGAGCAGTTACATCAGGGGTGTGTGGCCTAAGATTCAAAGGAGTTCTTGCTACAAAAAAAGCCCTGGTTTTTTAAAAAATGTTTTTATATGTATTTTAACTCTGGGTTTATTTTAATTATGTGTTTTTGTTGGTTTTTATTATTCTTAGAAAAGATTTTAATGAGTATGTCTTAATTTGTTAGCCAACTCAGTAGCCCTTATGAGGGCAAAAAGATGGAGTGCACATTTTATAAAATAAAAATACCCGAAGCACCGAACAGAAATGATTAAACTTGCTACAGAACAAAAAACTGATGAGAAATCCTGAGGAAAGAAAACGTGTTCCATTCAAGAGTTCTTTACCCCTCCGCCAGCATCAAGACTGGTCTACCTCTCTGGTTTTTCTTCAGTGGAGATCAAGAGGAAAATACCCTCTAGCTCTCCACAGCATGTTTCTTTCAGCTTGGGGATAGCTTTACAGATATCTAGTCAGATAGCCGGCTCAAGGTTGACTCAGCCTTCCATCCTTCTGAGGTCGATAAAATGAGTACCCAGTTTGCTGGGGGGAAAGCATAGATGACTGGGGAAGGCAATGGCAAACCATCCATGTAAATGGCAAACCATGTAAAAAAGTCTGCCGTTGTGATGCGATTTATTTATTTATTTATTTATTTATTTATTTATTTATTTATTTATTTATTTATTTATTTATTTATTTATTTTTATTTGGGATTTATATCCCGCCCTTCCCACGAATGGCTCAGGGCGGCTTCCAACAATTAATCAAACTTAAAATTAAACAATTTCAAATGTAAAACAGTTAAATAGTTAAACAGTTAAAAACATTAAAACAGAGTAATTCAGTTTCCTGTAAACAGATGGCTGGCCAGTTACCTCAAGTTGTTATCCTAGCTAGATGTAGGCTAGGTATAGGCTAGCCGGAAGAGGGTCGTCTTACAGGCCCTGCGGAACTGCGCCAAGTCCCGCAGGGCCCTCACCTCTTCCGGCAGCTGATTCCACCATACGGGGGCCATAACGGAGAAAGCCCTTTCCCTGGTGGCTTTCAGACGGGCTTCTTTTGGCCCGGGGATAGTGAGGAGATTTTGTGTTCCTGACCTCAGTGCTCTCTGGGGAACATGTGGGGAGAGACGGTCCTTCAGGTAGGCAGGTCCCAGGCCATATAGGGCTTTAAAGGTAATAACCAGCACCTTGTACCGGACTCGGTATATCACTGGAAGCCAGTGCAGAGTCCGGAGACCCGGCTGAATGTGTTCCCACTTTGGGAGACCCAATAACAGCCGGGCCGCGGCATCTGCACCAGCTGCAGTTTCCGGGTCCAAGACAAGGGCAGCCCCATGTAGAGGGCGTTGCAGTAGTCCAACCTTGAGGTGACCGTAGCATGGATCACTGTTGCTAGGTCGTCGCGCTCCAGAAAGGGGGCCAGCTGCCTTGCCCGTCTAAGATGAAAAAATGCGGACTTGGTAGCGGCTGCTATCTGAGCCTCCATCTTTAAAGAAGGCTCCAATAGCACCCCCAAGCTCCTGACCCTGTCCGCCGCCATGAGCGGCGCACCATCAAAAGCCGGCAGGGGGATCCCCCTCCCCGGGCCGCGGCGGCCCAAGCAAAGGACCTCTGTCTTCGTAGGATTTAACTTCAGCCCACTCAGTCTGAGCCACTCAGCCACGGCCCGTAGTGCCTGGTCAAGATTTTCCGGGGCGCAGACAGGCTGGCCATCCATCAGTAGATAGAGCTGGGTGTCATCAGCATACTGGTGACACCCCAACCCAGAGTCGGAAATGACTGGTACTTGCACAGGGGACTACCTTTACCTTTTAGAGTTAAAAGATCTTCCATTTATATATCTGAAAATGCTTAATTTGGGTGAAACATTAGGCAACTACCATGAATAGAAGATGAACAATGAAATTGCAGGTTGCTACTGTAGATAGTTACATCCCACCTTTCAACTGATCTTCATTTGATCAACAGATTAAGCATACCTAAACCCCTCTCAAAAAAAACCCCAGACTTCAGCAGCTCTTGGACCTTGAGGTGAGGGGAAATGTCTTTCCTTCATGTACACAGGCTCTGGTCAAGTCAGGAGCTGTGCACACCATTCTTTCTGGCAGGGAAGCTGCTTGGACAAACTCAGGTTCCTCAGGAAATAGTGTTCCACACCATCACCAAGAGGAAAATACTCAAGGTGGTAAAATCCCTGTCCAAGTAATGCTGTTTATTACTTCAGGTGCGTTTGGGGGGGGGGGGGTCTCTTTCTGATTGGTGTAAATAATAAATGTGCCTTTCTGTTTTTAATTGATGTTTTTATGGCAATCAGGCACTCCAAAATGATAATAACTACACTGATCAGAAACATCTGGCATTGTTTCCTAATACCTAGCTCTAGATAGAATATACAAGAGAGATTCCTAACCTTACAGTTGTTTGAGTATTACTGCAACTGTGAACCTCTTCAGAATCAACTCTTACCAGAACTATTGGCTAATATTGTTAGAATATTGACCACATATAGCACCTGTTCTGAAAATGGAAATAACCATTTTTGTGTCACAACATTTTATTCAAAGGCTTACATGTATGGCACCCAAAACATCATCACTAAAGTGCGAGGTGTTCTAGGTTTCAGCTGCAGTCACTGGTTCCTTCGGTGATTACTTGATCTTCACGGAGCACAGTCCACTGCTAACTGTTCTTTTCAAGGCCTCTTTGACTTCTTTGTTCCTCAGACTATAGATGATGGGGTTCAACATGGAAGTTACAACTGTATAGAAGAGGGCCAGCAACTTGTCACCATTTGTGGAGTAGCTGGATTTGGGTCTAAGATAAGTGACGATGGCTGAACCATAAAACAAGGACACCACAATGAGGTGTGAGGAGCATGTGGAGAAAGCTTTATGCCTGCCCTCAGCTGATGGCATCCTCAAAATAGAGGTGATGATAAATATGTAGGATGCGAGGATTAGAAGGAAAGGAGTAGTGATGAAAAGAACAGCCAGCATATATACAACAATGACATTCATTGAGGTATCACCACAAGCTAATGTCAAGAGAGGTGGAATATCGCAGAAGAAGTGGTTAATCCTATTTGGCCCACAGTAGGTCAGGCTAAAGACATAGCTGGTTTGGCCAAGTCCTACAATCACCCCCACCGACCATGAGGCAACTGAGAGTTGGGCACAGACCCCTCGATTCATTATGACAGTGTACCTCAATGGCTTACAGATGGCCATGTAGCGGTCATAGGCCATAGCAGCTAGAAGGCAGCATTCTGTGATGCCGAAAACAGCAAAGAAACACATCTGAGTAGCACAGCCCCAGAGAGATATCCTTCTGTTCTCAGACACCAGGCTCATTAGCATTTTGGGAACAATGGCGGTGGTATAGCATATTTCCAACAGAGACAGGTTCATCAAAAAAAAGTACATGGGTGTATGAAGGGCTGGGTTTAACTTAATCACAGCAGTGATGGTAGCATTCCCAGCAAGTGACATGGTGTACATGAAGAGAACCACCACAAAAAGCAATATCTGCAAATGTGGCAAGCCAGAGAAACCATCAAAGATGAACTCGCTCACTGGAGAAGACCGATTGCCCATGGTGAGTAATACTTCATCTATAGGAGAAGAGAAACACAAATACTGATGAAGGTTATTCAGTCATAAGTTTGCCATCTCTCTTTCTTCCTTTCTCTTATCCGCAGCCATAAAGGTTCTGAACCAAACTGAAAAGTCTCCATCTGAGTGGCAGGATTATGGCCCAGACAGGAGGAGCCAGGTATCATTTTGGGCAGGAGCTCACAGGAGTGGAGCTCCAGAACCTCTAAGTTTTATTGTGCTCATTTTTTCTTACACCCCGCCCCCACACATACACACACAAATACTTGTTTCTGGGCTGCATTGTTCAAACCCCCTAAGAGAATTTTGCTGAACACTAAGATTTGACAAACGTTCTGATATTTTCCCCCACATAAAATAGGAAAATAACCAAAACATATAAAGCAGACAGATGGAAATCTTCATGCCACTGTGGCCACATAGGAGAAAGCAATTTTTAAAATATGATGGCAGTAAGGTTTTATTGTGACAATTATAGATCAAGAAGCATTTTAAGGTAGATGCTGAGCTGATAAAATTTAGTACACCTTCCATTGATGTCAGGGGTGTGTAAATGAGTTATGCAAATCGGTTGTGCTAATAAGCTCTGGCACATCTTTTTCTATGAAATGACCCCTGGAAGGAGCCACTCTATCAGATAGTCTATTCCTGCATCTCTATGGTACAAGTGGTAGTTGCCAGCCCAGGTGCCATTTTCCATTTGACACCTGGGTGTCAGTCGTCTTGCACTGGGCCTTGGAAACCCATGAGCTTTGGCTTAGGGCTGCCACCTCCACCTCATGGAATTACAACTGGTCTCCGGGTTATAGAAATCAGCTGCTCTGGAGAAAATGGCTGCTTTAAAAGTGGACTCTATAGTGTTATTCCCTGATGAGGTCCCTTCCCTCTACCAACCATGCTCTGCCCAGCCAGCAGCAGTTTTTCAGAGTCCCAGCCCAAGGGCTTTGCTAGACTGCCTACCTGAGAGATGCTGCCAACAGAGCCTGGATTTCCTGTGTGAAACCATGCATTGGGTTGCTCTGTCTCTAGGGCAGTTTCTAGCCTGCCATTCCGCTAAGGACCTTCAAACAGCACAATTCAGGGGTCCCCAATACTGTTGCCTTTGCGGGCACATTTGAAATTGCGATACGGCACACTGGGAGCAGCAACAAAATGGCTGTTGCAGAAGGCAAAGCCAGCCACAAAACGATTGCTGCAATTTAACTTCAGTCCCACAGTGAAGGGCTGTAGTGCCAGTCAGTGTTCCCTTTAAACTGAGTTAGTATGAGCTAGCTCACAGTTTTTGGAGGAGGAGAAGAATAATGGATTTATATCCTGCCCTATACTCTGAATCACAGAGTCTCAGAGCGATCACAATCTCCTTCACCTTTCCCCCCACACACAACAGACATCCTGTGAGGTGGGTTGGGCTGAGAGAGCTCTCCCAGAAGCTGCCTTTTAAAGGACAGCTCTGCAAGAGCTACGGCTGACCCAAGACCATTCTAGCAGCGGCAAGTGGAGGAGTGGTGAATCAAACCCAGTTCTCCCAGATAAGAGTCCATGCACTTAACCACCACGCCAAACTTGCTCCCTACACCAAAAGGAACCATTTGCCATTAAATCTCCTGTTCCTTCTTGAAGCATGGTTTACTGTTGATACTGCCACCCCCTCCCACACATACACACTACTTGTGTGGCAACTTTAGATTTGCAGTTCAAATTCTTCTGGTTGTGGGAAGGTAACTCACCGCCTTCGAAATCCTGGCTGGGATGCCAAAAACACTCCATGCCAAGCTATGAACTTCATCACTGATGGACTCTATGCAGTGTCTGTACATGGAAACATTAATGGGTTAAGACTGGAGGATTAATCTGAAAACACCAGCCAGCAGAGGCAGTCCTGGCCCCAAGGCAGGATTGGTGCACACTCCAGAGTCCAAGAAATTCAGGCTACAGCAAGTTATTGCTGGAGCCGATAGTTAGGCTTAAGTTCAAAGATGCTAAGCAAGTTGTTTTCATTTTTTTCAAGGAGGTCTTCCTGTCTTTGGGTTCAAAAAGTTTTTGGGTTCAAAAACCTCTGATTTCAGGACTACAGCCATTCCTGAGAAATTCTAATCCACAGTCTAACGCAGGAGTCCTCATCCTTCTTGAGCCTCTGGGCACCTTTTGAGTTCCAGCACAGTGTGGCGAGCACAGCCACGGAATGACCGCTGCAGAAAGCAGAGCTGGTGAAAACAGCTGGCGGATGCCAGGAAAGGCGTTGGCAGCACCACAGCACCCTCAGACTCCACAATGGGAACCCCTATTCCAACCCATAACCAGAGGGTTAAAAAAATTTAATTCATTATTAACTGACTGGGGGAGAGATCCAATATCCTCTCCTCGGTTTTAGTTGTTGAGCATGAGACAGATTGGTTCAACTCTGAGAAACTAGTTATCGATGCAATCAGTTTCCTATATTCCCAAATTTTATGATGTTACTCAGGGGTGGAATTCTAGCAGAAGCTCCTTTGCATATTAGGCCACACATCCCTGATGTAGCCAATCCTCCAAGAGCGTTCAAAAAGAGCCTTGTGAGCTATTAGAGGATTGGCTACATCAGGGGTGTGTGGCCTAATATGCAAAGGAGCTCCTGCTAGAATTCCACCCCTGATGTTACTGACCTTTCGTTCAACCCTTGCCCCAAACCTGTTAATTGACCTCATGACTTTTCCGGCTGAGGATATGACTATACAATGAAGATATGAGTATCTCATTGAAAGTTTATGTCCTTCAATGTGTTTTGTAGAAAAGTTATGTCTAACACTAGAATCAAGACTCCTCTGATTATGGCCCATTATACTATTTTCCCATCAGAAATGGTAGTGGGCCGCTACAAAAAGACACCTATGGTCGAGCATTTCTGCCTGTGAGGTACCAGAGAAGTGGATACGATTACACATATTCTGCTCAGCTGTGGGTACTATGATCAAGTGAGAGCTAGATTTATTCAGCCTATACAGGAAAGACTATCAGGTCTCTCGAATAGAAGAAGACCACCACAGATTTATACCCCACCCTTCTCTCTGAATCAGAATCTCAGAGAGGCTTACAATCTCCTTTATCTTCTTTCCCCAAAACAGACACCTTTTGAGCTGGGTGGGGCTGAGAGAGCTCTCCCAGAAGCTGCCCTCTCAAGGTCAACTCTTGCAAGAGCTTTGGCTGACCCAAGGCCATTCCAGCAGCTGCAAGTGGAGAAGTGAGGAATCAAACCCAGTTCTCCCAGTTAAGTCTGCACACTTAAGCACTACACCAAACTGGCTCTCTAGTGCAATAAGTAATACACTTCTCTTAGACTCTAACCCTCAAGGTCACCTTGACATGTGCCATATTTTTAGCAGCAGCCTACAGGATTTGTAAACAGTACTTAAAGGTGTGATATGAACTGTAAGATATTGTAAATGTCTCAGTCTTAATCTGAATCTTAAATCTGAATCTAAATCTTTATATTATTATGGTTCTATTATGTTATTTGGCCCATGACATGGACTGTTTTGTGCTGGTTACAAACTGTGATAATAAACTGATGCTGGACTCCTCTGAGTTATCAGAGCTTGGCAGCTTTGTTTACATTCCTCTATAAAAGATGAACTCTGTTTCAGCTCAAGCACACCAATCTACATGCCAGTATGCTTGTCTCAGAATGGACCATTCTCAAATTAACTGCCTACCTTTCCTAGCATTCCCTTAGAGTGATTCCACCACCACCACCACCACCAAACCCCATTCCTCACAGATAGATCTCAGGACCAGTGTTCCCTCTAAGCTGAGTTAGTGTGAGCTAGTTCACCATTTTTTAGCATCCAGCTCACATTTTTTGTCTCCGCTCAGGAAAAATGGCCCTAGAGCAAACTGATTTATGTAGTAGCTCACAACATTAATGCCAATAGCTCCCAACTTTAACGCTAGTAGCTCACAAAGTAGAATTTTTGCTCATAAGACTCCACAGCTTAGAGGGAACATTGCTCAGGACATTTGCAATTCAAGTTCTTTTACTTTCATTAAAGGCCAGATGATCTCCCCAGGACAACAGCTTTCGACAACCTATGGCTTTTAATTGTTCCCCCCCCTAACACTGAGATATGTGGCTTCGAACCTAAGAAAGGTTTCCCCAGAAATGTCGAGGAATGAAAGACTGGGAGGGGAGGGGCTGGGGCTCAGTACTAAAGCACCTGGTTTGGCATGCCAAATATTCAGGTTCAATTGCAACACCTCCCAGCTAAAAGACCTGCATTTTCAGGTGTTGGGAAAGACCCTTCTCTGCCCGAGAGCCTCTGCCACTCGGCCGACTGTTCTGAGAGCTAAAATGCAGCTTGGTGCATAGACGTCTCCTGTCTGCTTTACTACCAAACAAGAAATAAGCAGACTGATTCTTGGAGAAAAAAGGCAATATCAAAATTGTGAAGCAGGTATTGAGATAAGGAGCTTTTTTCCCGTAAGGTATCTGTAAGTTAGAATGCAGAGAACTCCACCCAGCTTCAGAAACACCACAGAATGCCCACGCTTACCTGTGAGGTCATAACTCAGTCAACTGAGTGAGGAGAGGTGGCCAGGCTGAAGAGAGGTTGCCAGATTGAGGCAAACGATGTCTTTCTACCATCACATATTCCTCCCGAGGCCTCATCAGTGGACCAGCCCCTACTTTTCTCAGAAGCCCCAGTATACAACACACCCCTGTGAATGTGAAAGCCACACAGGACCTGTTTGTTCTTTTGGAATGATTTTTACAGCACAAACATTCTTGACATATGGATGGCCGCCAGTGTGCCCTCTAAGCTGAGTTAGCTAGCTCACAGATTTTTAGCCTTCAGCTCACACATTTTTGTCTTGGCTCAGGAAGGATAACCCCAGAGCACACTAATTGATGCAGTAGCTCACAACTTTAATGCCAGTAGCTCACAACGTAGAATTCTTGCTCACAAGACTCTGCAGTTTAGAGGAAACCTTAATGGCTGGTGGAGAATCTCCTTTGCATATAAGGCTACACATACCCCTGACATAACCAATCCTCTAAGAGCTTGCAGGGCTCTTAGTACAGGGCCTACTGTAAGTTCCAGGAAGACCAGCTACATCAGGGGGGTGTGGCCTAAGATACAAAGGAGTTCCTGCTACAAAAAAAAAGTCCTGTTTTTTTAAAGAAATGTTTTTGTATGTATTTTAACTCTGGGTTTATTTTAATTATGTGTTTTTGTTGATTTTAATTATTCTTAGAAAAGATTTTAATGTGTATGTCCTAATTTGTTAGCCAACTCAGTAGCCCTTATGAGGGCAAAAAGATGGAGTGTACATTTTATAAAATAAAAATACATGAAGCACCAAGCAGAAATGATTAAACTTGCTATAGAACAAAAAACTGATGAGAAATCCTAAGGAAAGAAAACCTGTTCCATTCAAGAGTCCTTTACCCCTCCACCAGCATCAAGACAGTGGTCTACCTCTCTGGTTTTTCTTCAGTGGAGATCAAGAGGAAAATACCCTCTAGCTCTCCACAGCATGTTTCTTCAGCTTGGGGATAGCTTTACAGATATCAGGTAGCCATCTAAAGGTTGACTAAGCCTTCCATCCTTCTGAGGTCGATAAAATGAGTACCCAGCTTGCGTGGGGGAAAGCGTAGATGACTGGGGAAGGCAATGGCAAACCATCCTGTAAAAAAGTCTGCCGTTGTGATGCGATGTCACCCCAGAGTTGGAAACGACTGGTACTTGCACAGGGGACTACCTTGACCTTTTAGACTTAAAAGAAATTCCATTTTCATCTCTGAAAATGCTTAATTTGGGTGAAACATGAGGCAACTACCATGAGCAGGAGATGAACAATGAAATTGCAGGTTGCTACTGTAGATAGTTACATCCCACCTTTCAAATGATCTTCATAAACAGATTAAGCATACCTAAACCCCTCTCCAAAAAAAAAAAAGCTGACTTCAGCAGCTCCTGGACCTTGAGGTGAGGGGAAATGTCTTTCCTTCATGTACACAGGCTCTGGTCAAGTCAGGAGCTGTGCACACCATTCTTTCTGGCAGGGAAGCTGCTTGGCCAGACTCAGGTTCTTCACGAAATAGTGTTCCACACCATCACCAAGAGGAAAATACTCAAGGTGGTAAAATCCCTGTCCAAGTAATACTATTTCTTATTTCAGGTGTGTAAATTCTGATTGGTGTAAATTATAAATGTGCCTTTCTGTTTTAAACTGATGTTTTTATGGCAACTAGGCACTCCTAAATGATAATAACTAAATTGATCAAAGACATTTGGCATTGTTTCCTAATACCAAGCTCTAGATAGAATATACAAGAGAGATTCCTAACCTTACAATTGTTTGAGTGTTATTGCAACTGCGAACCTCTTCAGGATCAACTCTTACCAGAACGATTGGCTAATATTGTTAGAATATTGACCACATATAGCACCTGTTATAAAAATGGAAATAACCACTTTTCTGTCACAACATTTGGATATGGCACCCAAAACATCCTGACAGAAGTGCGAGGTGTTCTAGGTTTCAGCTGCAGTCACTGGTTCCTTCGGTGATTACTTGATCTTCACGGAGCTAATTGTTCTTTTCAAGGCCTCTTTGACTTTTTTGTTCCTCAGACTATAGATGATGGGGTTCAACATGGAAGTTACAACTGTATAGAAGAGGGCCAGCAACTTGTCACCATTTGTGGAGTAGCTGGATTTGGGTCTAAGATAAGTGACGATGGCTGAACCATAAAACAAGGACACCACAATGAGGTGTGAGGAGCATGTGGAGAAAGCTTTATGCCTGCCCTCAGCTGATGGCATCCTCAAAATAGAGGTGATGATAAATATGTAGGATGCGAGGATTAAAAGGAAAGGAGCAGTGATGAAAAGAACAGCCACCATATATACGGCAATGACATTCATTGAGGTATCACCACAAGCTAATGTCAGGAGAGGTGGAATATCGCAGAAGAAGTGGTTAATCCTATTTGGCCCACAGTAGGTCAGGCTAAATACATAGTTGGTTTGGCCAAGTCCTACCATCACCCCCACTGACCATGAGGCAACTGAGAGTTGGGCACAAACCCCTCGATTCATTATGACAGTGTACCTCAATGGCTTACCTTCTAGCTGCTATGGCCACGTAGCAGTCATAGGCCATAGCAGCTAGAAGGCAGCATTCTGTGATGCCGAAAACAGCAAAGAAACACATCTGAGTAGCACAGCCCCAGAGAGATATCCTTCTGTTCTCAGACACCAGGCTCACTAGCATTTTTGGAACGATGGTGGTTGTATAGCATATTTCCAACAGAGACAGGTTCGTCAAGAAAAAGTACATGGGTGTATGAAGGGCTGGGTTTAACTTAATCACAGCAGTGATGGCAGCATTCCCAGCAAGTGACATGGTGTACATGAAGAGAACCACCACAAAAAGCAATATCTGCAAATGTGGCAAGCCAGAGAAACCATCAAAGATGAACTCGCTCACCGGAGAAGAACGATTGCCCATGGTGAGTAATACTTCATCTATAGGAGAAGAGAAACACAAATACTGATGAAGGTTATTCAGTCATAAGTTTGCCATCTCTCTTTCTTCCTTTCTCTTATCCGCAGCCATAAAGGTTCTGAACCAAACTGAAAAGTCTCCATCTGAGTGGCAGGATTATGGCCCAGACAGGAGGAGCCAGGTATCATTTTGGGCAGGAGCTCACAGGAGTGGAGCTCCAGAACCTCTAAGTTTTATTGTGCTCATTCTTTCTTACACCCCGCCCCCACACATACACACACAAATACTTGCTTCTGGGCTGCATTGTTCAAACCCCCTATGAGAATTTTGCTGAACTCTAAGATTTGACAAACGTTCTGATATTTTCCCCCACATAAAATAGGAAAATAACCAAAACATATAAAGCAGACAGATGGAAATCTTCATGCCACTGTAGCCACATAGGAGAAAGCAATTTTTAAAATATGATGGCAGTAAGGTTTTATTGTGACAATTATAGTTCAAGAAGCATTTTAAGGTAGATGCTGAGCTGATAAAATTTAGTACACCTTCCATTGATGTCAGGGGTGTGTAAATGAGTTATGCAAATCGGTTGTGCTAATAAGCTCTGGCACATCTTTTTCTATGAAATGACCCCTGGAAGGAGCCACTCTATCAGATAGTCTATTCCTGCATCTCTATGGTACAAGTGGTAGTTGCCAGCCCAGGTGCCATTTTCCATTTGACACCTGGGTGTCAGTTGTCTTGCACTGGGCCTTGGAAACCCATGAGCTTTGGCTTAGGGCTGCCACCTCCACCTCATGGAATTACAACTGGTCTCCAGGTTATAGAAATCAGCTGCTCTGGAGAAAATGGCTGCTTTAAAGGTGGACTCTATAGTGTTATTCCCTGCTGAGGTCCCTTCCCTCTACCAACCATGCTCTGCCCAGCCAGCAGCAGTTTTTCAGAGTCCCAGCCCAAGGGCTTTGCTAGACTGCCTACCTGAGAGATGCTGCCAACAGAGCCTGGACTTCCTGTGTGAAAACCATGCATTGGGTTGCTCTGTCTCTAGGGCAGTTTCTAGCCTGGCATTCCGCTAAGGACCTTCAAAGAGCACAATTCAGGGGTCCCCAATACTGTTGCCTTTGCGGGCACATTTGAAATTGCGATACGGCACACTGGGAGCAGCAACAAAATGGCTGTTGCAGAAGGCAAAGGCAGCCACAAAACGATTGCTGCAATTTAACTTCAGTCCCACAGTTAGGGTGGCCATAATGTCTGAAGGTCAGCCAGGGACACCTTTTGGGGGGGGAAGGTGTGCCGCCGGAAACAGGAAGTGACGTCACTTCCGGTGACGTCGTGCCGCCCGCGGAAACAGGAAGTGACATCACTTCCTGTGACATCATTTCCCCCACGCCACCTGGCGGAGACAGGAAGTGACATCACTTTTGTGACATCATTTCCCCCGCGCCACCTGCCGGAAGCAGGAAGTGACATCACTTCCTGTGACATCATTTGCCCCAAATGACATCATTTCCCCCAAATGCCACTGCCGGAAACAGGAAGTGACTTCACAGCACTTCCTGTGACGTCCCCAAAAATCCCCCAAATATCACCGCCAGAAACACCAAGATTATTTATAGAGAGGGAAAGGGGGAAGTAAAGTTAAATGAAACTCTTTTTTTACTTTTTTCAAAGTGAGAAGACTAGAGAGAACGGGTTCCATGCTGAGAAGCCAGTCAGATTCCAGTGAGATTCCAGTGAGACTGTACTGCATAATGCAGCCTATTTATTTTGTCCTGTTTGCTCTGTTGGCTCTATCTGCGCCACCTTCATCACTTTCAGGGTGTGGATCCCCCAGTGGGGTGGCCTCCTGACTCCCTCCGCCGGCTGTTTCTGATAGCCCTGCGCCCCCTCTTTCATTTGATATGTGTCCCGTGCGGGTGCCACCCTCCCGCCGGGAGATGCCGCAAAATGAGCCCCCTTGAGGCTTATGGCGGCAGGGCTCGGGGGAAGCGAGCTAGACTGCTGTTCTTTTGAGGGGTTATAGAGTGTTTCGAGCCCATCCCTGTGGCATCGGTCCCATCATTGTGGGACCCAGGGGGGCCGGCGCAGCGGCACGCCGAAGCAGCCTGTCACTAATAACACAGGTCGAGATGCAGGACAGGAACCCGGAAGTGACCGACAGGCTGCTTCAGCGTGCCGCTGCGCCGGCCCCCTGGGCCCCACAATGATGGGACCGATGCCACAGGGACGGGCTCGAAACACTCTATAACCCCTCAAAGGACAGCAGTCTAGCTCGCTTCCCCCGAGCCCTGCTGCCATAAGCCTCAAGAGCGGCTCACAATCTCCTTTGTCTTCCTCCCCCACAACAAACACTCCATGAGGAAGGTAGAGCTGAGAGATTTCACAGAAGCTGCCCCTTCAAGGGCAGCTCTGCAAGAGCTACGGCTGGCCGAAGGCCATTCCAGTAGCTGCTTAATTTAGGTGAAACATGAGGCAATTACCATGAGCAGGAGATGAACAATGAAATTGCAGATTGCTACTGTAGATAGTTACATCCCACCTTTCAAATGATCTTCATTTGATCAACAGATTAAGCATACCTAAACCCCTCTCAAAAAAAAAAAAGCTGACTTCAGCAGCTCCTGGACCTTGAGGTGAGGGGAAATGTCTTTCCTTCATGTACACAGGCTCTGGTCAAGTCAGGAGCCATGCACACCATGGTTTCTGGCAGGGAAGCTGCTTGGACAAACTCAGGTTCCTCAGGAAATAGTGTTCCACACCATAACCAAGAGGAAAATACTCAAGGTGGTAAAATTCCTGTCCAAGTAATGCTATTTATTACTTCAGGTGTGTTTGGGGAGGGGGATCTCTTTCTGATTGGTGTAAATAATAAATGTGCCTTTCTGTTTTTAATTGATGTTTTTATGGCAATCAGGTACTCCGAAATGATAATAACTACACTGATCAGAAACATCTGGCATTGACCATTTTCCCACTTACCTTACCCCGGAGCGACGTCGCAAATGTAAACTGCTTTTTGGCGGTTTACATTTGAGATGCAAAAGCCCTGGGACTACGCGGCTCTTCCTGGTGCTGCGCAGCAGTTTGTGTGAAATCCGCGCAGACGCAGCGCGGTGAAGAGGGACGTAGCTCCAGGGTAAGGTAAGTGGGAAAACGGCCATTGTTTCCTAATACCAAGCTCTAGACAGAATATACAAGAGAGATTCCTAACCTTACAGTTGTTTGAGTGTTATTGCAACTGTGAACCTCTTCAGGATCAACTCTTACCAGAACTATTGGCTAATATTGTTAGAATATTGACCACATATAGCACCTGTTCTGAAAATGGAAATAACAACTTTTCTGTCACAACATTTTATTCAAAGGCTTACATGTATGGCACCCAAAACATCATGACAGAAGTGTGAGGTGTTCTAGGTTTTAACTGCAGTCACTTGTTCCTTTGGGGATTACTTGATCTTCACGGAGCACATACCACTGCTAATTGTTCTTTTCAAGGCCTCTTTGACTTCTTTGTTCCTCAGACTATAAATGATGGGGTTCAACATGGAAGTTACAACTGTATAGAAGAGGGCCAGCAACTTGTCACCATCTGTGGAGTAGCTGGATTTGGGTCTAAGATAAGTGATGATGGCTGAACCATAAAACAAGGACACCACAATGAGGTTTGAGGAGCATGTGGAGAAAGCTTTATGCCTGCCCTCAGCTGATGGCATCCTCAAAATAGAGGTGATGATAAATATGTAGGATGTGAGGATTAGAAGGAAAGGAGTAGTGATGAAAAGAGACCCCTGGAAGGAGCCACTCTATCAGATACTCTATTACTGCATCTCTATGGTACAAGTGGTAGTTGCCAGCCCAGGTGCCATTTTCCATTTGACACCTGGGTGTCAGTCGTCTTGCACTGGGCCTTGGAAACCCATGAGCTTTGGCTTAGGGCTGCCACCTCCACTTCATGGAATTACAACTGGTCTCCAGGTTATAGAAATCAGCTGCGCTGGAGAAAATGTCTACTTTAAAGGTGGACTCTATAGCGTTATTCCCTGCTGAGGTCCCTTCCCTCTACCAACCATCCTCTGCCCATCCAGCAGCAGTTTTTCAGAGTACCAACCAAGCAATTGAAGGTCCTTAAAATATTGTTGGTCTTTAGGATGTTACACAGTTTCTTATAGTTGGTATTGCTCATTATTAGAGTGGCAGCACTCTCCCAATCAGGTGTTATAGGCAAATCGAAATCATTTTGTTTTACAGGCCCTAAAAATTGAGAAAGAGCCCACAGGGCCCTTATATCCTCTGGGAGGGTGTTCCACAATGCCGGCTTTGCCACAGCCCCTGGCCCTTGTAGAACTCAATCTGGTCTCCCTTGGTTCTGGGGATGGAGAAAAGATTTTGAACTCCTGAACACAGTGCTCTCTGAGGAACATGTGGAAAAAGGTGATCCCATAGGTATACATTATTATG
Organism: Heteronotia binoei; assembly: GCF_032191835.1. Taxonomy (NCBI): domain Eukaryota; kingdom Metazoa; phylum Chordata; class Lepidosauria; order Squamata; family Gekkonidae; genus Heteronotia; species Heteronotia binoei. The sequence continues at coordinate 20,605,928 of NC_083237.1, forward strand.
CACAGTACTGAGTGTTGTTATAGGAATAGAATTTCTTTTTCCAGAATTTAGTTTTTACTTATAGCTTTTGAGTACTCTAATTCTCCTTTACTCTCTCAAAGAAGGACTTGCTCTTTAATTAGATTTTGATACCTCTTCATACTTTCCTGTTATACTACAAGGCGGTAGTCTGTTCCTGCTTTTATAAATCTTTCCTTGCAGGGTTTCTTTTTATAATAAAGTGTATTGGCTTAAATGTACAGTATAACATTTGACATTTACTATCAATAAACATGTTCCTTTCCATATACAAATCTGATTCTCTACTAATAAAAAAAGGAGAATGGTGGGAGGAGAGAGGAATAAAGTTGAGGGAAATAAAGGAAAGAAAACAGAAAAATGTGGGAAGTGAATGGAATCCAAACAGATCAAATTAGTTTTTAATCCTTTTTCATAAAGCTCTAAAATTACATTCCAAACACCATTATACTTCAGGCCTGCATCCAGTCTATTAAAAGCTATTTTTCTTTCATTGCCAGATCCAATGGTTCTTCTATCCAGGCATAAATATGTGGTGGAATTATAGTTTTCTAGTCTTTCTGAACATCCCAGTGTGGTGCTTTAGTATGAGAACAGGAGGCTTTGGTAAGACATTGCCACATCAGAGCACCTGCAGAGTAAGATACTGATATTTGCAAAACCTCCCTCCATGCACTTCTTGTCTTGGCAGTTTTCATTTGATCAAAAGGGGACTGATTTAAAACAGACTCCAAATTCCTTCAAAGAGGAAACAAATCTGGTGTTCAGATTTCAATGAAGAAATTGGGTAAAAGTAAATTAAGAGAGTTTATCTTAAAAATGCTAATGTTTTATAGCAGCGGGATCTAGGAATGACAATACGGTGGATTTCCAGATTGAAATTGTTTATATCTCCATAACTTCCTGTGTATAGGATAGTCTATGGGTTGAATCTAGCCCATTGTTTTGCTTTATCTCCTCCTTACAACTGCCCCTCCCCACATAGTTTTTTATTTACAGAGGTTTTATGATCCCTAGCACAATCTTAAGTAGTCCAAGGAGATTCCTCTTCCCTGCTGCACTAGCAGAAATAATAGCTGGATCTAACCCAGTGACAGTCAAGATTTAATCAATTTTGACTGAAATACAAGGAAAAGCGTTATTCTAAATGGTAAGCAAGCACAGGATACAATGAGTGAGTATATGTTTATACTTCCCTAATGGCACAGAAATCTAGTCTTGTGATTTCCATGCATTTTGAGCACAAATGATTTTCCCCTCTTTCATTTTAGTGTTTCTGGAACAATCTATTGCCTGTTACCTCTTTTCTTTATTTGTCTACTTTTCTGTCTAGCTCCACCCCTTTCTGAAAGGTATGTCCTTTAACAATAGTGCTGGTGACAAAGCTTCTTTCAATGAGAATGAGGAATTGGTAGCTGAATTTGATGTCAACTGTGTCACCTTCCCAAACCAATCTGTCATTCAAACTAAAGTTGGAAGGCTGGATCCCCAGGCTCCTCTGGACCAAGGAGTTATCATGAATAATGATGCCATTATGTGGCACCGCTGGTTCAACCAGGTAGGACTTGAATTTTGGGAACGTTCAGTTTTAATAAGAGATACTGGGAAGGCCCAGTTGTCTCCCAGAATAGTTGATATGTTTCACACTGTGAAAAGAGACAACTATGTAAGTCTTTCTCTGTGATATCTTTCCATTTTCTCCAGTGGAACTTTTCATAATCTTTAGATTATTTCTTCAGCTTCAAAGATAAAAAATTAATTTTTCCAGTGATGTAAAAACAATTCGTTTCTTGCATCTATATTCCAATATTACTTTTAACTCTCTGACAGTGCAATTATATGAAGAGTTACTCTAGTATGAATGCATTGAATTATACAGCATAGAGTGATTCTTCAAAAGATTGCATTATATATAACCTAGAGATATTTGAAAAATGACTCTAGAATTCTGGCCATATATATGCTTTCAAAGATTCATAAACTGGACTTTCTGCTGCCTGGGTGTCCCATTATATCTGGGACTAATTCTATTCTTCAGCCCCTATCCAGATATGTGGATTCTTTTCTGCAACACTTTGTTGGTAAACTGCCTTCATATATTATAAAGACTAAGCAGTTTTTTAGCATTATAGAAGATGACGTTGTTCCAGAGGGAGCTGCCTTATTAATTTTAGATATAGCATCCTCATATACCAACATTTTTCATGAGGAAGCCCAAGCCATTGTAAAGGAAACTTTAGAGAAGAGGGAACTTTTATCTCCACCTACTTATTCTTTTGGTAGAGTTAACTGAAATCATATTGTAGAAAAATTATTTTAAGTACAAGGAAGAGTTCTATCTCCAAGTCAGAGGAGTAGTGATGGGCTCTTGTTTTGCTCCAAGTGTTGCAAACTTATTCATGGGCAAACTAGAAAGCGAATGGATTTGAAATGCTACTACTAATCCTTTCTTTGATCAGATTTTATTCTATAAATGCTATATTGATGATGTTTTTCTGATTATAAAGGATGATATACCTGCATTTGTGGGATCGCTAAATCAAATTCACCTTAATATTAAATTCTCAGGAAAACATGATAGAGAAGTGGTGGCCTTTTTAGACACCTTGGTCTATAAACAGCAGTCAAGACACTTGGCAGTACATACCGGGAAATGACTTGATAAAAACTCATTTCTTCATTTCTGCTCTTTCCACCCTATGCATTTTCATTCCATTTGGGCAGTTTTTAAGGCTTAAACACAACTGTATGGAGGAGGCACATTACTGGGAAGACAGCAGCCTGGTGGCTAGGGAATTCTGAAGGAGAGGTCCTGCAAGGTCCAGGGCAACCAGGATAGAGAGAAAATCATTGTTTGTGCAATCTAATGGACAGCAAACTAACCGCATTACATGTGGTTTGACTATACGCCAATGTCAGATAAGATCCAGAAAATCATTTAACAACACTGGCATCTTGTAAGTGACATCCTGGGTTGTCACCTCGCACCTTATATTGGTTCGAGGAATACCAGCAGTATCAAAGATAGACTTGTACATTCAGATATGAACACCAGAAATATGGAGAGGGATTCTTCAATAAGATACCACCCGTTTAAGTGGTGTTTGGTATTCCCCCAGTCATTAGAAATTACTGAATTTACCCCAAGTCAGTCCCCCACTGTACTGAACCATTATTCTACCTGTGCAACCAAAAATATAATTTATTTGATTTTGTGCAATTGTGGTCTTTCCTACATTGGAAATAAAACACACCCAGTAAGGGTTAGGATTTTGGAACACCTCAGCAGAATTAAAAATTCTGTAGCCAAAGTGCTGCTTGTCAGTCACTTCCTCGAGAAAAGGCAAGCTTATGACAGTTTTAAGTTTTTTAATGTATATAAATATACACCACGAGGTTCCCCTGAGGATGTAGTAATTACTTTACTTCAAGAAGAATGATTTGGATCCACAAATTAAATTCAGTTGCAAACTGAACAACTATTTAGATATATTGTGCTTTCTGTAAATGTGTAATTGTGAATGTGTATTTATACATATTATGTATATTTATATGTATGAATGTGTATTTATACATATTATGTATATGCCCAGGAGGTCGTTACGTTCAGCCTCCCAACATCTGTTGGCCATCCCTGGCCCAAGAGATGCCTGCCGCAGTCCTGGCCCCAACCTGGTAGAATAAGATCCCTATTGAGATCCAGGCCCTACCTGGCTTATTAACCTTCCATAGGGACTGTAAAACGGAACTGTTCTGCAAGGCTTTTAGCTGAGGCTGCGGGCGTCTATTCTTGATCCGGTTTGCCTCCCCGGCCAGCACTGTCATCTGTGCTAGGAAATTGAATAAAAACTGCCATCCCTATGAGATATCATGATGTGAGATGGCTAGGCTGGGCAATATATGATGTTAAGGTAATCTGAGTGCTGTTGAGTTGTCTGTTTATAAAATGTTTTTATTGTATTTTATTTTATTTTTCATATGTTGTACTCCACCCTGAGCCCTACAGGGAACGGGCGGAATAGAAATTTACTAAAATAAAATAAATAAATGCAATGAATCATAGTTTATCATATTACTGGCTGTGATCTGTGAGTGTAAGCATTGCTTTTAACAAGTAATAGCAACTGGTGTTACTGATTATAGCTACAAAAGCATTCATGCAATAGTGGTTCTTTGCCTTGGGCCTTTTTTGAGCGTAGCACCAGTTTTGAGTGTAGCACCAGTTTAGAAATTGTTTTGGAGACACTTTTGTGTCTATTCATTGAAAACTGTAAAGTATAACCAGTTATTGCTAAAAGTTTTTTTAATGTATAATATGAGTTGCGGCTATAATTGTCAGTCAGTCAGTCAGTCAGTTTATTGCGGTGCTAGGCCAATCAACAACAACAACACAAAGGCTATAATTGTATATTTCATTGCAGATCTTGCAGTTACAGAATGCAGTGGAATTATTGCTGTGAATTAATTTTGAATTTTCTTGTCTTGTAAGTATTATCTTTAGGCACAAACTGTGGTTGTAGCTATAATCATGACATCACAATATAGAATGTTTGTATAAATGTGTTCCTTTCTTATAGTTGTAATTGTGCCATCAATGAAGCACCTGGAAGAGTGATTGATGCAGATATTGTCAAGTCGACTTCCTGTACATCAGGACTCCTTTTTGAACTTTCATTGTGCCTTGCACCTTTAAACATTGTTGTCTGTAAATTTGTAATTATTGCTTTTGATGAATTACATCTTATTTATTTGGTCACTATAACCATTTAATTGTTTTGTATATGCAATCCAGGAGTGACCTGTCTCCAGATTTTTCACATTCATTCAATGATTGGAGAAATTGCAATGAAGGATCATCCATCATGTTTTACTGTGTCCTGGGCTACATGGGCTTCCTGGCCTCTATAAGCTTCATGGTGGCTTTCCTTGCCAGGAAGTTACCTGACAGTTTCAATAAAGCCAAGTTTGTCACATTCAGCATGCTGCTCTTTTGCAGTGTTCGGTTAGCCTTTGCTCTCACCTACCAGAGCACTAAAAGGAAATACGCGGTGGCTGTGGAGCTCTTCTCTGCCTCCAGTGTAGGACTATTGGGCTGCATCTTTCTCCCCGAATTATTCTTCTGAACCTGAGCTGAACAATAGGGAACAACCTATATTGCGGCCACACTGAAACATTGCCTATGTCCCTTCACACCAGTCCTACTATTTTCAATTTGTACTGGTTCCATGGAGAATGTATTAGGTTTGAATATGAGTGGATTTTCAATTGATTGTACTGTTCAGCAGTTTTATATGGTTGAAAGATGGGGCAGCTCTGTGTGTGTGTGTGTGCGTGCACACACGCAAGCAGCTTTTTATGGATTATTACTGAGAAGGCAGCTTTAGAAACAAGTATGGTGCATTTAAGCATGTTGCATGCAGGAATCTCATTTTTCATTGAGCAGTTCAAGACTGCCTAAAAGTTTATCTGTGTGTAAAGTGCTTCCAAGTTACAACTAATTTATGGTGACCCCTTTAAGGGTTTTTCAAGGCATGTGAGAAGCAGAGGTGGTTGGTGGGAGGACCAAAGCAGCTTACAACATTCTCCTCTCCCCCCTTTGATGTGCACAACAACCCTGTGAGGTAGGTTAGGCTAAAAGTGACTATTCTGAAATTGCCCAGTCAGCTTCCACAGCAAGAACCTGCATCTGGCAGACCCAACCCTGCAGCCTTAACTACTATGCAACACTGGCTGTCTTAGGGGGCTGCTGCTGAACAGTAGCGAGTGTTCAGGCTTAGTTAAGTCATGTCAGTCAGGTGGCATGAAGTCACACAGAGGGTGCTGTGAGGCCCAGGGTAGTCAAACTTCAGGTAGAGCCTGAAGATCTCCTGGTATCACATTTGAACTCTAGACAAAAGATCATTCTCCCCCTGTGGAAAATAACTGCTTTGGAGGGTGGACTCTGTAGCATTATATTCCTCTGAGGCCTCACCCCTCCCCAAAACCTGCCCTCCTCAAACTCCACCACAAAATCTCCAGGAATTTCTCATCAACCTAGAACTGGCAGCCTTAGTCAAGACTCGGCCCAATTAGTTCTCACTCAAATGTCTTTAATGATACCTTTCAGACCAACACTGTATCTCTAATAACATTGTTGGTCTTATGTACAGGACTTCATTCTCTCTCTGTGTCTTGCTTTCCCTTCCCCTTCCTTCCCTCTGTATCTAATCTGCTGCCATGGGATACCAATTTTCCCTATGTCTCTGGCTGTTTCCCTTCCTGAGAGGGGGAGGAAAAAGCCCTTGCCAATCAAGGGAAGGCTTTCTCTGGCTTGTTCCCTCCTTCTCCCTCCCTCAGCCAATTGAGGATAGGCTTTCTTTCTCTTCTCTACAAAGCAATGGCTCAGTCCTTGTCTTTCCTGTGACTAGAGGATGGGGGTTGCTCTTCAATGAGATTAATTGACAGGCAGCTCAGCCAATGTGAGAATAGGTGAACTGTGGCCAGTCTGTCTGGAGAACTATATTATAGGGCAGATGCTGTTATCAGATTATCTGAATTCCCAAATTAATGTTTAACGTCTAGTCTGTAGACCCCTTCCATTAAACAGTAAGCGCTGAGCAGTGTATTGGGTGGGGAAAGCATATATCCACAATGAGAGAGCAACCTGGTGTTGTGCCTGTGATGCAGTGGCTGGCCATGGTATCTAGGAGCCAAAAGTGAAAAAAAGATTCTTCAGCAGGGCCAGGAACTGCCATGGCATCATTTGTGGCCATCTTGCTGCCACATTCCATTTCAGAGTTGTTGCAAGGTGAGGGCAATGTAATAGACAGGGCAGGCATGGCCAAGGAGAGTCCTAAGTCAAGGAGGCTGAACCAAGTGTTCATCACAGCCAGGAGGTGGAGAGGGAAGGGCCACAGGACCTATGCTCCACCTCTGCTGTAAACACACCCCTTAAAGAGACAAGTACCTATCTCAAGCCCCAGCAACTTATCAGTGAGCAAGGAACAATTCATGTTGGTGCTGTGCACTCAGACTGCACAGGCTCCCGGAGGTTGATGTTGCACAAGAATGTGCAGGGGCATCAACCAGACACCAGCAGCCACAGTGGCCAGATGGGCACCCACGTTGCTGAGGGCATCCACATGCTAGCCTGAGTGGAACCTCTGATGGAGGCACAGCAGTAGGAGGCCTGAGGGGTGCAGCAGGTGCCAGGAGAGACTTTAAGAAGTGCCCCAGTAGCCTCTCAATGTATTCCTGTCTCCCACACCTGTGTCCCTTGCAGTGTCAAGAATTCCCTCTGTAGGCCCAGCAGCTGCTGTTACAGGTGCTACTGCAGACCCTTCTCCTCACCAAGGACTGACATTTTGTCTGTGATCCACTGCTAAAGGTTGCTAGAGGGCAAGGCAACCTTGGGCTCTCTTCCTCGGAAGTTGGAGCACATCACTTAGCATAGACTTTTGGGGTGGGTACTGGGTAGTCAGAGGATCATGTCTTCTTTTTTTCACAGTGGAAAACTTCTCTTCAAAGAATAGAAACATGTTGCTCAGGACAGCATCAGAGAATACCCAACTTCAATTACAAAACCCTGTAACTAAGACTGCAATTAAGTCTTCCATTTTCTCAATTCACTAGGGAAATGTAGTAGTCCATAACAAAATGAATAACAAAGACAGTGAAAGCAGGTATAAATATATCCTCATATTATTCAGAACCATCGAAGGGTCATGGTTTCCCGCCTATCAGCAGCCAGACTAATCTCATGGAGCTCTGATCATGTAGCTTTTCATGACACCGCTATAGATGCCTTCAAGGGGATCAGTGTTCACTGTGGAGAACAGCAGGTATGGTGATACTGTTGATATTGCTGTTGCTGCTTCTGCCTCCACTAGTATGTCAGGCACATGCTGTTAAATGCAAGACATGGCATCCCCATGAGATTGTTCACAAGTATCTTCATCCAGGTGACCTCATTTTGGGCGGTCTTCTTTATCACACCTTCTTCACCGCCACACCAAAAAAATTCACCAGTGAACCTCCACGACCACAAGCTGAGCCTTTTGTGTAAGAAATTATTCCTTTTCACATACTATATTCTGTTTAGATTGTATTATGCAGAAAACCAATACTTGAAGAGGGTTCAGCAGCTGCAATAAATGGAGGAGTTTCCATTATGCTATCTTAAATGTACATCTCTGTGCAGAGTTATTCTGACTTAAAGCCACTGGTTTTTTCAATTTAAAGTATCTCCTTTCCCTTCAACTGAGTCCCTTCTGAAGTGCAGAGAGAGCTCCTTCACAACAGTTGAAGCTTGGCAATTCTATTTTGCACTGTATGTGCTAGAGTGACATGTTTAATGCAGGGAATCAAAATTACAGAAGGAATTTGAAATGTGGGAGCCAGAAGAATCAAACTAGGAGCAGGTATGATTGATTCTCCAGCAGAAATTGTTTTAAGAAAAAACAGGATGACTTCCTGAAACAAATGTTGGTAAATATACATATATAGTCAAGGTTAAAAACATTATTAGGCACCATACAGGATATATTTTCAGTTTGATTATTTTCATTTCTACTCCAATTCCCATTCTCCATTAAACCTCAGCAACCATACAAGACATACTAATAGCATAAAGACTTGTCTCTGGTCAGTCTAACACATAAATACTTCATGGAAGGAAAGAGCTCGAAGATGGGTTAACATGCAATTGTTCTCCAAATTTCCAAAGGCCTTCTTCTACATTTGAAAACAAAGACATTTGGGTCTTGTTCTTTCAAACCAGTTTCATTAGATTTTTTTCTTTATTACTTATATTAAGTGTCAGCTTATAGCCAGATATAAATTCAGTCTTATCTCAACAGAGGTATGCAGCCATCCCCAGCTACAATCTGCTGGCAAACATAGCAGTAATTTTTCCTTAATTTTAATTCAAATGAGAAAGTTCAGTTGATCTGTATTTCTTAAGTGGTTCTGGGGATTCACATTATGCAGATAAGAATATTCTTAATAAAATTTTGTGAAACGTTTAAAAAGGAATATTTTCATTTTGTTTGCATTTCTCTTGCTTACAGCTTTATCATTTAATGTCTTTACCCTGACCTATTGTAAATTTATACTTTATTGATATAGTATATTCAGCATCACATTCTGAAGAGAAATATGCTATTAGACATTAATATATCTTGCCATGTGCAAACCATGTTGGTTCAGGGGTTGACTGGTAAACTATTGTACAAAATTATCATGAACATTGGGGGAAAATACACAAAATGGCAATAATTTTCCAAATCCACAATAAAATAGTAAAAAATATTCCAAATGTCTTCACAGTTCAATGACTTCGAACTACCAGCATGTTTTGGCCATGGTTTTTGCAGTAAAGGAGATCAATGAAAATCCCAGGCTCTTGCCCAATGTCACCTTGGGTTTCCGCATCTATGACAGCTACTTGAATTCAAGGTGGACCTATCAAGCCACACTGCAACTTCTTTCTCCCTGGAACAGACTGGCCCCCAACTACAAGTGCAACATCAAAGACAACTTATATGCGATAATTGAAGGACTTGCCGCAGGAACATCATATTTGATTCCGAGTGTTTTGGGCATGTACAAAATTCCTCAGGTAGGATATATGTGTGGAGTATGAACATTTCAAGGGATTTATACATTTTCCAAACGAGACTTTGTGCTGTGAAGAGAGGAAACAGTGTCTTTGATGTTGAAGGGTAGATCTTGCATTTTATGACAATAGAAAATGTAAGCAGATAGTAGATTTTCATTATGTTTCTTTACCGAACTGTGACGTCATAGTTGACGTAACTTTATTATACTTCATGTCCACTGATCTGTGAAAAAGAACATGATCTGTATCAGCTCTTTGATCCTGATAATACATAGTATAAATTCATTTTTTCAATGTAATCTTTTCCATCCCCTTTCACATCTTCATAACTGCATTCCTCACTACTCTGGTAAGACTGCCCTGACCTGGAATGCCCAGGCAAGCCCAATCTCATCATATCTCAAAAATAAAGCAGGGGCCAACCCTCACAAGTACTTGGATGGGAAACCCTCCAAGGAATACCAGAGCCTGAATTCAGAGGCAGGCACTAGCAAGCCATCTCTCTAAACATCCAAGCACCACTAGGGGTGGCCAGAAGTCAATCATGACTTCTAGGTACACACACACACTCACAAACACAGACAATACTCACCATTTTTTTAAAAAAAACCTACTCGAGTAAAAGTTTTGAGGAAATAATTGTGTTGGCCTGCTAAATTATATTGTTCTATTCAGTATCCACGTCAACCTTCCATGGAGACAAGTTAGTTTTTGTAAGAGGCGTCACAGAATGGCCCCAGTGACCCATAAGCTTTGTTCTGTTTTGGTTCTCTGAGATATCTAGACACTCAGTGGTCATCCAGAGTCTCTGTCTGGTCATCTTCTGAGTTCACCCCACATATATGGGTTTCTTAACCATCCCAGTTTATAGAAGATCCTTCTTTTTATCCATAGTTAATGTACTACTCGCTGCTGTTTTCAGTGGGTGCTATTGTAAAAAGTCCTACTCTGAGCATTTGTGTGGATGTGGAACTATCTGGTTCTATCTACGGATCAAGTTTTATTCTTTTGTAAAAGATATAAACAATTAAGAACACAGCTGATTGATCCCCTAGTTCCTGATATTGACATACCTGCAGCAAATTAGTTCCAATTTTTGCTTGGTGGTTTTGACCCAGCTATTACACTTCCAGTAGTGAAATTTATGTTGGGCTTCTTTGAATATAAAGACATGAGGAAAATCTAAAGAATTTATGTAACTTCCAAAAAATAAAGTCTAGAAAATAAAACAATAAAAAAGAAAAAAGTCTGCTTTACAGTTCAGTGTGTTTGTTGTTGTTCAGTCGCAAAGTCGAGTCCGACTCTGCGACCCCATGGACAAAGTCACATCAGGCCCTCCTGTCTTCCACCATCCTCCGAAGTCTGCTCAAATCTGTGTTTGTTACATCAGTAATGATGTCCAGCCATCTCATCTTTTGCCGCCCCCTTCTTCTTTTGCCTTTTGTCTTTCCCAGCATCAGGATCTTCTCCAGTGAGTGCTTCCTTCTCATTTAGTGGCCAAACTATTTGAGCTTCAGCTTCAGCATCTGACCTTCCAGGGAACGGTCAGGGTTCATTTCCCTTAGGACTGACTGATTTGATCTTCTTGCAGTCCAAGGGACTCTCAAGATTCTTCTCCAGCACCACAGCTCAAAGGCATCTATTCTTCTGCGCTCAGCCTTCCTTATGGTCCAGCTCTCACAGGCATACATTACTACTGGGAATACCATCGCTTTGACTAAAGGGACTTTTGTTGGCAGGCTGATGTCTCTACTTTTTATTATACTGCCCAGGTTCGCCATAGCTGTCCTCCCAAACGTCTTTTAATTTCATGGCTACAGTCACCATCTGCAGTGATCTTGGATCCCAGAAATGTGAAGTCTGTCACTACTTCCATGTCTTCCCTTCTATTTGCAATGGTGTGATAGGGCCAGATGCCATGATCTTAGTTTTTTTGATGTTAAGTTTCAAGCCTACTTTTGAGTTCTCCTCTTTCACCCTCAACAAGAGGTTCTTTAGGTCCTCCTCACTTTCTGTCATTACAGTGGTATCATCTGCATATCTGAGGTTGTTGATGTTTTCCCCTGCAATCTTAATTCCTACTTCTGCTTCATCCAGGCCAGCATTCCGTATGACGTACTCTGCACATAAATTAAAAAAGCAGGGTGACAATATACATTCTTGTCAAACTCCTTTTCCTATTCTAAACCAATCAGTTGTTCCACATCCCATTCTGACAGTTGCTTCTTAACCCTTATACAGGTTTCTCAGGAGACATGTGAGGTGGTCTGGTACTCCCATCTCTTTAAGGAATTGCCACAGTTTGTTGTGATCCACACAATCAAAGGCTTTGGCATTGTCAATGAAACAGAAACAGACGTTTTTCTGATACTCCCGTGCTTTCTCCATAATCCAGCAAATGTTGGCAATTTGATCTCTAGTTCCTCTACCTCTCTGAAACCCAGCTTGAACTTCTGGTAGTTCCTGATCTACATACTGCTGAAGCCTAGCTTGTAAGATCTTTAACATGACCTTGCTGACATGTGAAATGAGTGCAATGGTGCGATAGTTTTGAACATTCCTTGGCATTACCTTTCTTTGGGACTGAAATATAAGCGGACCTTTTCCAATCCTGTGGCCCTGTTGCATTTTCTAAATTTGTTGACATAATGTGTGCATCACTTTAACAGCATCATCTTTTAAGACTTTGAATAGCTCAACTGGGATACCGTCATCTTGCTCGCTTTGTTGTTAGTAATGCTTTCTAAGGCCCATTTGACTTCACACTCCAGGATGTCTAGCTCAAGGTCTTTGATTTCACTGTCATAGTTGTCAAGGACATTGAGGTCTTTCTTGTATAATTCTTCTGTGTATTCTTGCCACCTCTTCCAGATCTCTTCTGCTTCTGTTAGGTTCCTACTGTTTTTGTCCTTTATCATGGTCATCTTCACATGAAACGTTCCCTTGATTTCTCCAGTTTTCTTGAAGAGATCTCTTGTCCTTCCCATTCTATTATTGCTTTGCATTGTTCTTTCAAGGAGGCCTTATCTCTCCTTGCTGTTCTCTGAAATCTGCATTCAGTTGGGTGAATTTTTTCCTTTCTACCTTGGCCTTTCGCTTTCCTTCTTTCCTTCTTTCCTCAGCTATTTGTAAAGCCTCATCAGACAGTCACTTTGCTTTCTTGCATTTCTTTTTCTTTGGAATGGTACTGATTGCTGCCTTTTGTACAAAGTCACGAACCTCTGTCCATAGTTCTTCCGGCACTCTGTCTATCAACTCTAGTTCCTTAAACCTATTCTTCACATCCACTGTATATTCATAAGGGATGTGATCAAGGTCAAACATAAATGGTCTAATGGCTTCCCCAGTTTCTTCAGTTTAAGCCTGAATTTTGCAATGAGTAGCTCATGATCTGAGCTGCAGTCAGCTCCAGGTCTTGTTTTTGCTGACTATAAGCAGCTTCTCCATCTTTGACTGCAGAGAATATAATCAATCTGATTTCTGTGTTGCCCATCTGGTGATGTCCATGTGTAGAGTCACCTTTTAGGTTGCTGGAAGAGGGTGTTTGCTATGACCAGTTTGTTCTCTTGACAAAACTCTATTAGCCTTCATTTTGTTCTCCAAGGCCAAACTTGTCAGTTGTTCTGGTTACCTTTTGACTTCCTACTTTGGCATTCCAGTTCCCTATGATGAGGAGGACATCTTTTTTTGGTGTTAATTCTAGAATGTGTTGTAGATCTTCATAGAACTGGTCCACTTCAGCCTCTTCTGCATCAGTGGTTGGGGCACAGACTTGGATTACTGTGATATTGAATGGTTTGCCTTGAATACGGACCGAGATCATTCTGTCATTTTTGAGATTGTATCTCATTACTGCCTTCCTCACTCTCTTGTTAACTATAAAGGCCACACCATTTCTTCTACGGGACTCTTGCCCACAATAATAGATGTAGTGATCCTCTGAGTTAAATTCACCCAATCCCATCCATTTTAGTTCACTGATTCCTAGGATGTCGATGTTCAGTCTTGCCATCTCTTGTTTGACTACATCCACGTTACCTTGTTTTATAGATCTTACATTCTACATTCCAGAGCTGTGCCATTAGAGAAAGCGAAGGAGTTTTCCCAGTCTTCTCCTTCAGTCCACTGTTGATCAGTGTCAGAAATTCCTACCAGAGGGCCAGCAATTTTCCTCTCACTTTTACCTGCAGTATGAAAAAAAAATCAAATTAGAAAATAATCACTGAGAGAATTCCAAAACACAGAGACTGGAGTGGATAGAATGAGCTGGGTATAGTTACATGGTGATTACTTCACAATTGGGCACAGTGTGAGAGACTGTAGAATGTGATTACTGCTTACACAACACAGAACCTTGGTAGGACACCTTACTGTCTGGTATACATGTTGGTTGGGGCATTTGTGCCAGCACATTGGTCTTATTCTGAAGGTCTTTTGATCCCAGAATGGACCAATCATTATGGTATCTACAGCAAAGGACTTTAGAATCATGGAATCATACTTCACATAACAATATTGTACAAAACAATCTATGAACACATAGAAATTCACTGTAGGAATATAGGACTTAATAGCCGTAACAGAATCTCAAGAAAACTTTGATTTAATGCCAAGGAACAATTATTGCTGTTCTTTTCTTTTGAAAAAAGAAAAATCAAGGACCTACATACCTCCACATCTCCATATTTCACTCTGAAAATATTTCTGTTCCTGTTATATCATGGCAAATTGTGAATTTGGTGAAGTTTCCTTACTGAACTGTTTAGTTCTTTTCCCCTGGTCTCTTAGGGCCAAAAAAGTCTCTGCTGTAGTTGTGTTTCACTTTCCTTTGTTGTTTGTTGGCTATTAATTTTTATTCAATTAGAGGCCAGAAAAGGCCCTGCTTTTGTCTCCAAAAAAATTCAATCCTTTTGGCATTGTGTGCTTATTACAGTCTGCACAACTCATTTTTTTTCTTAGTTCTCTTATGGGCCAGCTCCATTGATGACAGAAATCACACAGATCCTGTCGTTATACCAGATGGTCCCAAATGATGCTCTCCAGTTCAAGGGGGTACTGCAACTGCTTCTCCATTTCAACTGGAAATGGGTAGGATTCTTTGGTGGAGTTGGTGTGAATTTAGAATGGTTCACACAGAACATGCTTCCTGAATTTTCCAACAATGGCATCTGTTTTGAGTTTCTAGAAACACTCTACAATTTAGGTATGGATAATATGTTTAAAGAATTTGATAAATGGTCAGAAGAGGTATATAAAATACTCATGAACAGCAAAGCCAATGTTGTGATCTTATATGGAGATGCTCAGTCCATGGTTCTTTTCAGGCATCTGCTAGATAGACCAGTATTTACAGATATGTTAGAAAAGCCACGAGGAGAAGTTTGGGTTATTAATGGCCACATGGAAATTAAATCACATCCATCCACAACATACTGGAATATAGAATTCTTCCATGGTGCATTATCACTTGCCATTCACTCAAATGAAATCCAAGGTTTCCGACAGTTTCTTCAGAGCAGAAGACTTTCGGACAGTACAGAAGATGGTTTCATCAGGGATTTCTGGTCCCTGGCATTTGGATGCCTGCTCCCAAATTCTGTCCTGATGGGACACTGGCAATTTGCGTACACAAGTAACTGTACTGGAGAGGAGAGGGTGGAAAATCTTCTTCTGCCCTTTTTGGAAATGAATATGACAGGCTACAGCTACAGCATCTACAATGCTGTCTATGTTGTGGCCCATGCGTTACATGCTATGTATTTGTCTAACAGAGAAAGAAAGACAAAGAAGTTTCAGAACCTTCAACCTTGGCAGGTAATGACAAGAATGCTGTATTGTGAGAGTTAGTTAATGCAGCACTGTTGGAGCTGCTAATATATAGATAATTTTTAATCTATTACTGTTGGTTTTTCCATGGTTTTATTCCAGAAATCTGTTTTTATGGGAACAGGTTTCTCTTATGAGTGTGCTGATTACCTGTCTCTGTATTTGCCTATTATATTGCCTGAGAAGAATATGTGTTTATGGCCTTGGCACATACAGACCTGCCGAACCATGGTTTTGGATTCTAAACGCACAAACAACAATCTTGAAGTGTTATTTTTGGTAATCATTGAAGGTGTCACCCAGTGTCTTAGGGGAAGGGCACATGTATGACAATTCACTTATGCACCCTGAACTCTGACCTCCTGGGACCTAAACCTTTGTTTATACATATTGTATTTTCCCCCTGATAAAGTGAGACCAAAAAGTGAAATGTTATTAACTGCAAATTGATGGATTGAAAGAAAAACAAGAAATAAATTGACTAGTCATGACTAACAATTTTGAAATTTTTGATAATTAGAAGGCCAGTTGGTCCTTGGAAACGGCCCCGTGGTGCACAGTGGTAAAGCAGCAGTACAGCAGTACTGTGATCTGAACTCTCTGCTCACGACCTGAGTTCTATCCCAGCAAAAGCTGGTTCAGGTAGCCGACCCAAGGTTGACTCAGCCTTCCATCCTTCCGAGGTCGGTAAATTGAGTACCCAGTTTGCTGGGGGGGGGAAGTGTAGATGAGTGGGGAAGGCAATGGCAAACCACCCCGAAAAAAGTCTGCCGTGAAAACATTGTGAAAGCAACATCACCCCAAAGTCAGAAACGACTGGTGCTTGTGCAGGGGACCTTTTCTTTCCAGGTCCCTGGAGCAGTTACATAGATGTGTGTGTGCGTGTGTCTGAAGAACATGGGTAGAAAGGCTGGAGAAGAGAAGGAAAGATGGTCCAAGGAGTAAGCTTGGGCATCTAAGAGGAAGAATTACACTAAGCACTTGGATAAATAGCATGGAGGGGCTGGCAGAATCCAGAAACTAGGGGATCTGTCCTAATGGGGCTTGGGAAAGGTCAAGGGAATCTCTATGGCAGGAACCTGGAGCTTCGTCAAATCAATAGAGACGAGCTGTGTGGGGATCTACAAATATAAACACAATATATTTTTCCACTGCACCTTATTTTTCCTTCTTTCCTTCTCTTTCTCAGTGCTGCATTGGTTTCCCACCATTTTTCTCTTCTAAAAATAGATTACCCGATCATTCGTTTCAGTTGAGTAGACTTATGCGCCTCAAATCTCCCCATGGATGTTGTGCTCTCAAACCGAATAGATCATCTGAGAGATCTCCAAGAATCAATGGTTGCCTCTCAGTGACAAGTGATTCTTTGATAGCACTGACCCTTCTTATTTTCCCATTTGCATGATGCAGGAGGAAGTATTAAGCCTCTGTCTGTATTCTCCTCCATTCTGCAGGTGGGATGGGCTGCATGTCACTGGAAAGGCCAAGAGTTTCTTCATTGGTTGGCCCACCTTGGCAGTCTTTCTTGCTAGACTGTGGAACCAAACACTTTAATTTAACCAAACATATAATTTTCTGTTATACTACATGGCAGTAGTCTGTTCCTGTTTTTGTAAATCATTCCTTGCAGGGTTTGTTTTTACAGTAAAGTATATTGGCTTTAACATACAATATAATATTCAGTGTTTACCATCAAAGAACCTAGTGGACAGCCCTGTTGGTCTGAAGCAGTAGAACAAAGTAGGAGTCAAGTTCACCTTTAAGATCAACAAAATTTTATTTACACAAAAGCTTATGTTCTGAATAAAACTTTGTTGGTCTTAAAGGTGCACTTGACTCCTACTTTTTATTGAAGAACCTGTTTCCTTCCATAATTCAGCTTCTCTAAAGAGAAAAACAGGAGGAAGATGGGAGGAGAGAAGAATAAAGTTGAATGTGGAAAAAATGGAAAAAGTAGGGAAGTGAAACTATTCCAGATAAAATAAGTTTTACATGCATTTTCATAATGCTCTAAAATTACAGTCCAACTCCCATTATAGGTCATGTTTGCTATTTCTTTCCTTCACTGCCAGTTCCAGTAGTTCTTATATCCAGGTTTCAAAATGTGGTGGAGTTATGGTTTTCTCACCTTCCTGAACACCATAGGATGATGCTATATGTAGCAGGAGGATAGGAGACTTTGGGAAGAGATCGTCACATAGGAGCCTCTGCGGATGAGATTATGAAATTTTCAGAACCTCCCTTCCTGCACTTGGCAGCTCTGTTTTAATCAAAAGGGAACTGATTTGAAACAGATTTGCCCAAGGAGGAAAAGAATCAGATGTTCAGATTTCAGTGAGGAAACTGGGTAAAGGTGAATCAAGAGAGTTTCTCTTAGAATGGTGCTAATCTTCATAGAAACCTAAAGCGATCTAAGAATGACAATGCATTGAAACTTTTCATATCTTCATATCTTTCCTGTGGACAGTGTTAGTTGGATCCAGCAAACTATTTTGCTCTTTCTCACTCAGTTCTTCTTACAATAGCCCCTGCTCTACATAGCTTTGATTTATATAGGTTCTATGAACCCTAGCACAATATTTTTGAGTGGTCAAAGGAGACCCTTATTCTCTTTTTCACCAGCAGAAATTATAACTGGATCCAACCCAGTGCCATGCAAATCTTATTAAACTCAGGAGCAACACTGAAATATGATCAGAGTTTCTCTCCCATGCGTCACAGAATAAGAATTTTGACTGAAAGAACAAGGGAAAGTATAATACTAAGTGGCAAGAAAGCATAGGAAGCTGCCAGTGGCACAGAAATCCGCTAGAGCCTTATTATTTCCATGCATTTTGAGCACAAACAAATCCCCCCCTTTATTTTAATGTCAAAATTGCATAGGAAAGTTAAGAAGTCAGAGTCATAAAGTTTGTTCCCCCACCCTCCAGCATTCCAAGCTAAAACATTTAATTGTCAAGTGCCCTTATTGATTTTCTCCAAGTCCCCGTTTGAGTCATAGAAAATACAGTCATTTTGGGTGCACTCTTAGTGTTTGGGTTGTTGATTGAATTCTTGTCCTGTTGTGGTAGCTCACAGGCATCAGGATCCACTGTTTTGTACTTCTATAAATTGGAGAAGGCCACTTCCACGGGCAATTCCTCCACAGAAGTCCAACAGCAGGTAGCTATCTTGGATTTTTTAGATGCCTGTAATTTTGTTTCATATAATCCATCCTTTCAGTGATTGCTTGCTGTTCATGTTGGTAGGTTTCCAAAGGAGTGCAAAAGTTCAGTCTCTATAGAGTTTTTTAAGTAATTGTGTGTTAGGTTGGCAGAATGTTGTTCTATATGGTCCCTTTAAAATTCAGATGTGGAAAGTTCAGCTTTGAGATTGCTGCAGGCTCTGTCCAATTAATCAAGTCTTTGTGTGGGGGAGCAGAGGTTTTTTTCATTGTTGTCTCTGCTTGTTTGGCAGTTTACCCTTCTGGGGTAAAGTTCTTGCACTATAATATCTTTAAAAAACCATGCTGTAAAAACACCTCTTAGATTCAGTCTTGATTTTTGCCTATGAAGCAATGAGGAGGGTTTAGAGGAAGAGAATGAGAGTAAGACTTTCTTTACTTGATTCCAATGCCAAGAGGCTCAACTGCTATTAAATCAATTGCAGATGGATTGATCCCAAGTAGTTCACTGAGACATCTCTTGGCCTGGAATTTATTCTCCCAAATTGGCAACAATACCTTGTAAATAGTCATACAGATTTTATATGGCTGGAGATTCAGGGGCTATTGGTTCTCACAATTGTCATATTTTCCTACAGTCCCTTAGACGCTTCCAGTCTGAAATGTAGCTTCCCCACCCTCTATTGATTGAAGGTATTTTGAGTTGTTGATATTCTAACAGAGAAGTATTGATATTTATTAACTGTGGAGGTCAGCCCTGCAATGGCTGCCGTGAGAGATTTAAGTTGAGTTTTAATTCCTTTAGTGCTCAACAGTTCTTGCAATTAGGTCAAATTGGTTACAGCTTGTTTGCATCAGAATTTCCCTTTCAGTTTGCAGGCTCAGCTGCTGCCTCTCTGCCTGCAAGAGCTGCCCCAGGCCAGCTACAACATTGCTTTCTATCTGAGGAGGTAATCTCCTTTTCCTCTGATAATTCAGACAGTTCCAGAAGGGGAAGGAAGCAATTTGACTTTTCAATGGTGCAGTCCATATCTTGTCTGTCAAGCTTTGTCTCTGGAGCAAAAAATTCTATTTTAGTCTGCTTACACTCTGGCAATAAGCCAAGCTCTTCGAGGTCTCTTGGTCGCTTGCCAGAGGCCATGAGGTAGTTTTCAAATTCCAAGGACTCATGTTTACTGCTGCCTAAGCATCAAAATATACCAAAGCAACAACAACAACAACAAAATTTTATTTGTATCCCGCCCTCCCCGCCGGAGCAGGCTCAGGGCGGCTAACAGCAAAGCATACATTTAAACTTGAGAACCTCCCATCATCTCATTCAAGGAAAAAAAAAAAAGAAATATTGAATAAAGAGATAAAAGGATAAAATCTCAAAAAACGCTCAAACAAGCAGCCATCTCCATTAGCAGGAAACCAGAAGCTCTTTATTTTAATGCAGGGGTGTCCAATATGTGGCCTGCGGGCCGGACGAGGCCCGCAGAGGGCTCCAATCAGGCCCTCCAGCAACTGGCTGTCATCTGCTTCATTTTCCCTTGCCTGCTTTTTTCAGTCGCCATTTTGTGTTTCTCCTCGTATAAGCCACAGCAGCAAAGCAGCCTTCCCTCTCCCCCCTCCTTTTTCCCAAAGGGAGGAGGAGGGAGGAGCAGCCTCAGCCAACGAGGGAGCTTGGCTCTATAGCTCTGCTGGGTGATTAAGTTTGCCATGCTCAATTAATCACCCTGCAGAGCTACTGAGACAAGCCTCTCTTCCTTCTAATGAATGGCTGAGGTTCCTCCCCCTCTTCCTGCCCTGGGGAAGGAAAGAAAGAGCCAGAGCTTCCTTTGCAGTCCCCACCATCAGGAGAGCTACAAAGAGTACTTTTAAGACTAGCAACGTTTTAGTGAAGGTATGAGCTTTTTGGCTTGCTACAGAGAGAGAGAGAGAGAGAGAGAAAGTTTTGCTGGGCTTGTTATGGGTGTAACTGGGTTCCCCTTCTCTTTTTCACTGTACTCATGCCCTCCAGTCTATCTCAATAGGAAAGCATGTGAACTATTTAGAAGAGAAATATCAGCATTAGGCTGAGAGTGTGTTCCACCCCAGGTTTATCCAGCAAATTTCCTTAATTTTTCTTTCACATTTTCCTTTGATTGGGGGTCTTGAATTTAGACTTTCCAATAGTAGGCTGACACTGACCACTGTACATGGTTGTCTCTCTGTTCTTGTAGTTGTTTTTTGCAGGAAAGTTGTATTTTTTTTTGTTATCGTCATTTTTCTGGGGGAAATTATAGTTTTGTAGGCAAGCACATAGCCCTCAGTCTGTGCCATGGTGCCTTCACATGTCCTTGACTAGTACGCGAAGCAACTTCTGTACAAAAGCTCACAATGCCCAGCTGTTTCATGTTCCTCTGTGTCTTAGGCTCAAAGCACTGACCATGAGATGTCTGTAATGAATGTCAATGAATCAAAAGTAGTTTGCAACTTACAGATGTCCACACCTGAACAGCACATATTCAAGACTGTTACAACACAGACATTGCCTGCAGTTTTTTATGCAATAATTCATAGCAAGAGGTGACATTTATCAGAGACTGTAAAACAAAATATTGCAAGCGTGCTAATATTTTAGGCATGTTTTATTTTAAGTAAAAAAACCCCTTTGTTTGTCTATGCCCTTTATAAAGTTTATATGTCCGCTACCTGGCATTACATTTTATGATACACATGGCCCTGCCCTAAAAGGTCTCATTTATGTCAAATTCAGCCCTCATAACAAATGAGTTCGTCACCCCTGTTTTAATGTGTCTGCCTATCTGGGACATTCAACTGCCTATTTATGTTTCAACTTTTCTGCCTAGCTCCACCACTTTCTGAAAGGAATGTCCTTCAACAACAGTGCTGGTGAAAAAGTTTCCTTTAATGAGAATGGGGAATTAGTTGCAGAATTTGATGTCATCAATTGTGTCACTTTCCCAAACAAATCTTTCATTCAAACTAAAGTGGGAAGGGTGGATCCCCAGGCGCCTCTGGACCAAGGAGTCATCATAAATAAGGATGCCATTGTGTGGCACCGCTGGTTCAACCAGGTAGGACTTGAATTTTGGGAACATTCAATTTTAATAAAAGATATTGGGAAGGGTCAGTTGTCTCCCACAATAGTTGATATGTTTCACACTGTGAAAAGAGAAAACTGTATATGTTTTTCTCCATTATATGTTTCCATTTTCTCCAGTTGAACTTTTCATAATCTTTGGATCATTTCTTCAGCAGCAAAGATACAAAATTAATTTCCCCAGTGATGTAAAAGTTTCTTGCATCTGTATTCCAATCATATTACTTTTAACTCTCTGACAGTGCAATTAAAAATTGTACCAGATCAGTTAAAATAAATTTAAAAGATGCAGGGCCAGCACACAACCTTTTTTAATCCCCTTTAACACTGGAATTTTGCTAGTCAAGTCACCACTAGAAGAAAATTTCACTTGACAAAAAGTATTAGAATGAAGCTTCTTCAAGAAGGTGGTTGGGCTCTATCTATTGAATCAAATGCACCCTTCAAGTCGATGAAGGCAGCATATAATTTTTTTGTCCCGGTATGCATATATTTTTCAGCAAGGAAGTCTAGAGTGCAGCAATGGTCCATAGCAGATTTGCCTTTGGAGAAGCCAATTTGTTCAGGACCTATGATGTTGCCTAGGTGCATCCAGTCAGTTAATCGGAGTTCTAAACGTTTGGCATACAATTTGCCCACTATATATAATAAACTAATGGGGCGGAAATTTTCTGGTAACTCCAGCCAGGGATAATTATAGAATCAAGTCAAGAGTCTGGGATGGAGCCATGCAGATCAATGAAAGAGAACAATTATATGAAGAGTTACTCCAGTATGAATGCATTGAATTTTACAGAGTAGAGTAACTCTTCAAAGGATAGCATTATACATATTTAGTTGTTCTCAGGTATCACATTAATCATCAAAATTATTCTTTATAGAACCTAGATAGTTAATCTCTCATGTCATCCTTTGTGTAAGACACTGCATGCTATATTATTTTATTTATTATTATTATTTATTTTATTTATTTTATTGGATTTATATCCCGCCCTCCCTGACGAAGGAGGCTCAGGGCGGCTCACATCAATAGAAATTTACAATACTAACTATACCATTAAAACATTGAATAATATCAATAATTAGAACATATTAAAACAGTTTGGTGCTAGTGTTAACATCCAGTATCTTCAGCCCTCTTGAATATCTTCATCAGTATTTTAAAGGCAGCAACATCTTTGCTTCAGACCATTATCAATGATTCAAGTGGGTTGTCCCTAGGAACATAAGAGCCATGCTGGATGAAAGGTTCAAGTCCAGCATTCTGTTCACATAGTAGCCAAACAGCTGCCTTTAGGAAGTGCATAAGCAGGACGACTGCAACAGCATCCTTCTTTACATGGACCCCACAATTGATATAAAGAGGCACACTGCCTCTGGCACTGGAGAGAGTAGGTATTTCTCGTGGCCAATGTTCCCTCTAAGCTGAGTTACTGTGAGCTAACCCACAGTTTTTTAGCCTCTGGCTCACAAATCTTTGTCTTAGCTCAGAAAGGATGGCCCCAAAGCAAACTAATTTGTGCAGCAGCCAAATTGATCACTCACAACTTTAATGCCAGTTGCTCACAAAGTAGAATTTTTGCTCATAAGACTGCACAGGTTAGAGGGAGCATTGCTCGTGGCTAGTAGCCATTGTGACTACAACCATGGATAGTCCCATCCTCCATGAATTTGTCCACACTCCCTTTTTAAGCCTTACAGGTTTAAGGCCTGTAATGACCATTACCATATCATGTGGCAGCAGCAGGTTCCACAATTTAACTATTCATCCAGCTAAATAGCAGCTCACTGAACACCAGCTTTTATTCTTATCTTGAAGAATTCCAAACAAGTTCTGAACATTGACACTCCTCTTTCTTGATTGATGGGTTAGGTCCAGCCCCTTTCTCTGTGTAATGGCAACTGTCATCCTGGAAACAGCAAAAGAAGGAAGGAAGGGGAGCCCTTCTGTTGCTATGATTGCATTCGATGCCCAGAAGGGAAGATATCGGACAAGAATGGTGAGAGTTGATCAGACAGGCTGGCTGCAGTACAAAGCAACAGGCATGCAAGATTAGCATTTAAATTGGTGTGTAGGGGATGTCTTCCTCGTTATCATTTAGTTATTTGGGACAGAGTGGTGACATCAAGCATTGCCCCCCAGGCGGAATAACGCGGCAGACAACAAGTTGGGTTAAAAGGGCCACTTTATTAACTTGACGGCAAGGGCAAAACATGGGGACAGGACAAGCCAGGGGTCATACCCGACCACCTCCTTGACCTGAAACTGGGCGAGCCCCCTGAGCCCCGGGTGTGAGCCAACCAAATGGCTCAGACCCGGCCAGCCCGGCAACTTGATCACCGCTCACAGAGCTCCGCCATCCCCACAGGCAGCAGCCTGGGATGCGGACGCTCACCACGTGCCGGGATCCAACAGACTCCCTGGAGCCAACCTTGGGCCGTACAGCTTGCGGTTCCCCAGGAAGTCATGCACCAAATGGCGCGATGCTACGGGAGCTCACCAATCCCCAGAACATAATGCCAACCACAAACTGCCAGTGACCAACCTATATAACGGCACCGCCATTCCAATTGCCAGCACCAGACATCAGCAGTACAGGGTAGGCAAAAACACCCCCGGACCAGGCCAATCATCCGAGGGCGAAAAAGTCCTACCCGGCCCCAAAAACAGGCTACCAGCCTATGCCTGAACTGCATGAAGGGCGGGCGGGCCGAGAGCGATTTCCAACTGCTTATTAGGGGGCGTGGGCAGCCTCTTAAGGCTGCCCATCACCCCCTCCCTCCTGGGATAACCCATTGCCTCGGATCCGTGCGGGGAGGCAATGGGCAGCCCCCAGCCTCAGCAGTCAATGGACTGCTCGGCTGGGAAGGGGGCGAATTGCCCCCCCAGGCGGAATAACGAGGCAGACAACAAGTTGGGTTAAAAGGGCCACTTTATTAACTTAACGGCAAGGGCAAAACATGGGGACAGGACAAGCCAGGGGTCATACCCGACCACCTCCTTGACCTGAAACTGGGCGAGCCCCCTGAGCCCCGGGTGTGAGCCAACCAAACGGCTCAGACCCGGCCGGCCCGGCAACTTGATCACCGCTCACAGAGCTCCGTCATCCCCACAGGCAGCAGCCTGGGATGCGGACGCTCACCACGTGCCGGGATCCAACAGACTCCCTGGAGCCAACCTTGGGCCGTACAGCTTGCGGTTCCCCAGGAAGTCATGCACCAAATGGCGCGATGCTACGGGAGCTCACCAATCCCCAAAACATAATGCCAACCACAAACTGCCAAGGACAGCGCCAAGCCTCTGCTTAGGCCGCTGTACCCCCAAACTATAAGACGCGAACCAGCCCTTGCCGCAAGTCGGTTAAGAACAAATCGTTGCCCTTTTCTGACAAATGCACCCCGTCTTCACGATATAATTCCGGCATGCTGGCTAGGATCGAAGGATGGGGGACATAATCCCCAAGCCCACCACACAGGGCCTTACGCAATGCACGGTTGGCCTTAATTCTGGCGTGCTCCAAACCTTCAGGGTCCCATGCAGTCCGCCACACATGGTGCGGCAACATGGCCGACCACAAGATAAGGACGCCCGGCCACCGTTTCTTGATCAAAACCAGGTCCGACTGGGCCTGAATCGAAAGGGCCTTGCCCTTGATCAGACCCAAATCGTTCTCACCCAGATGAATTACAAGAATCTGCGGTGGGGGGCCAACCAGCTCCCTGAACAACATAGGCAGGAGCCCAGGCCACCTCAATCCACGGCAGCCTTGCCAGGTGATCACCGCTCTGTCGCTCAGGCCCAGTTGTGAATCGATCGACGTCCGACGGGCCTGGTGTGCCGCCCAAAAGACAATGCTGTGACCGCATATAAGGATCCTCCTCCTCTCATCGCCAGCCACAGCCCCTAAAAGAGAAAACTATTAGAACTGGAAACAGTAATAATACCTGGCACCAACAACGATTCCCTACGACTAAGGGAGAAAACAAAACCATCCTTAAGACCTCAAAGACCTAATATAAGCTCGATAGGCCCCTGATTTCCACCGGCCAACTCGACGGATATCATCTCCCCCATACCCAAGCGCTGCGGCTGTGGAAGCAGCACCGATTCTAAAGGAATGAGTACCAAATTTTTGACCGCCGAGGCCCAAATGTTGCAAGGCACGGCTACTGATGGCCCAAAATTGGTACCTTGTCAAGGGGGCTTCATCAGCATGGCGGAAAAGAGGGCCATCAGATGCCCCGCGCCATTCAAGATAATTTTTAATTGCCGTGACCGGGCATAATTCGCATTCAGCGCAAGTTCCAATCCTAACAGTGCAGCCGTGCTGCTTCTGATCCGTCTTTGAACGGCGGACTCTAAACTCCACCCGGTCGCTAAATAAAGTAACATCCCTCAACTGCAGGGCCCTCGCGGAAACATCAGTGCGGGAAAGTGAAACTAGCTCAGATACTCTAAAGGCCCCAAAAAAGGCCGTCAATGAGGCGCTGTGAAAAAGTGCCTCCTCGTAAGCAGACCCACAAACAAGGGCCCAGGAAGCTCGAAGCCCCCGCAGGATAAATGGCGAAATAGGCTGCCTCCCGTCGGACCTAGGTCCAGCCTCACGAGACCATCCCTCAAACATTTTCTGAATGCGAAAATCCTTAGTGGCATCGCTGTGCCCCCTGGCCTTACTCAAAAAGGCCAGGGCCGCCATCTGGCCCTTAATAGACTTAACCGACAAACCCCACTGTTTCTGATGTACACAGAATTGCAACAACTGTTCAACAGGAACGGGCCACACCTCCTGTAATCCTGCCCCCTTTCTGAAAGACAAAAACTGGCTAGCAGCCCGGTCATACGACCTTTTAGTGCTGGGCGCTATGGCCAGGTGTATCGCCCGGCTCACTTCTTTCCTCCAATCAGCCATAACTCCGCCGGGATGCGCTTGGGCAACAGGTCGGCCTCCGGGGCTAATTGACGGAAACGGTCCATCTGTTGGCGAGACAGAGCGTCCGCCACCCCGTTACAAATGCCAGGAACGTGCTTGGCTAAAAACAATATATTCAATTTCAAACAATGCAAAGTGAATGCCCTAACTAGCCGCATAACTGCGGGAGACTTAGAGGTTAACCTGTTGACGACATGGACAACGGCCATGTTGTCGCACCAGAAGTGAACCGTGGAATCTGCAAGGGCTTCGCCCCAAAGAAACACAGCCACGACAATCAGAAAAAACTCCAGGAACGTTAAGTTCCGACACAACTCAGTGCCCAGCCAATCTTGCGGCCATTGCTCGGCACACCAGTGCCCCCTAAAGTAAACACCAAAACCAATAGAACCAGAGGCATCGGATACAATCTGCAGCTTGGCTTCAAGCTGCATGTCCCTGCACCAGAAGGAAATTCCATTGAAATCCTGCAAAAATGTCTCCCAGACCATAAGGTCCTCCCGCATCTCCGAAGTGACGCAGGTGAAATGATGTGGCAGGCGCAAATTGACCATGCAGTCACAGAATTGTCGCAAAAAGGCCCTGCCCAGGGCCACAACCTTACAGGCGAAATTCAAGTGGCCCACGAGCTGCTGTAACTCCAATAAGGTGACCTTGCGCTTAACTAAAACCACTCGGATCCTAGCTAAAAGGCTCACTCGCTTGTCCTCGGGCAACCAAGAAAACTGGTGCACCATATCCAGCTCGATACCCAGAAAGGTAAGGACTGTGGCAGGGCCTTCGGTCTTTTCAGGAGCCAACGGTACCACTAATTCCTTAGCCAACTCCACAAAAGCCATTAACAGGAACGAGCACTGTCCAGAGCCCGCAGGGCCTACAAAAAGAAAATCGTCCAAATAATGAACAATGTCCTGAATTCCCATCCTAAACCGTAAGGCCCATTCAAAAAATGAGCTAAAACGCTCGAACAAGAAACAGAACACCCCATAGGAAGTGCCCTATCAACATAGTAACTTCCTTCAAACGCGAAACCTAGTAATTCAAAGTCACTGGGGTGAACTGGGAGGAGGCAAAAGGCTGATTTTATATCGCACTTTGCCAACTCAGCACCTGACCCACACCGCCGGACTACCTGAACTGCTCGGTCAAAAGAAGTATATTTTACCGAACACAGCTCGGTTGGGATGGCATCATTTACTGATCGACCCCTAGGGTAAGAAAGATGGTGAATCAACCGGTATTCACCCGCTGCTTTCTTAGGTACCACTCCCAAGGGGGACACCCGCAGGTTCAGCAGGGGGGGGAGATTTAAACGGGCCTAACACCCAACCTTCAGCACATTCTTTACTGATCTTTTGCCTAACAATGCTTTCCAAACCCCTAACTGAACGCAAATTGGAGGAGAAGAATGGAGTACGAGGGCCTTCATAAGGGATTCTAAATCCAACTGAGAACCCTTCCGCCAAATAACCCGCATCATCCCTACGAGGGTAAAATTCCAGCCACTGCTTAAGAACCCTCAGGCGTATGGGGCTGGGGCCCTTTTGGAGGGTGTTGAACGGCGCCACCACCTGTCCGCTTGTTAGGCCACCTCTGTTTTGATCTAGAGCATGCCGTGAAGGCATGAGGGCCTGCACAAATCGGGCATTCATGTTTATATTTACAGGCCTTTCTGGAGCATGAACCTTGGGAGGTGAACTCCCAGCAAAGCAGCCGTGGCTGAACCGACTGCCCCGCGGAAGCGCGGGCACCAGAGAAGGTCGTTCCTGTTGTCTTTTGCACTAAATGACCACTGTCAGATCGCTCCCCAACATTTGGCTTCACAGGCGCCATGAGCTGCAGCCAAAGCTGCTGGTTAATCTGATTCCACTGAAGGAAAGAAGGCAGAGAACTGGGACCCACCGGTCTCCCCAAAAATGACCCGGCCCCCAAGTAATTGGCCCCTACACCTTGGGCTCCTCCCACTGGCCTCGAAGCAGAAGCTACATTGGGCCCCCATGGGCCCCATGGCCATACCATTCCCTGCTGTGGCACGAGAAACTTACCATCCCCAGCAGGCGGCACCACCACCACCGCATCGGGCTCTTCAGCCTGCTCCTCTTCCTGGGGCACTCCTTCCTTTGGCTCACCACCGCTTCCTTCGGCTCCCTGTAACACAGAAAGGCGAGCCAGCACCTCCTTCTGGAAAGAAATGGTGGCAGCTCTACCCGACCCTAACAAGCCAGTGGCCCTTCTAGAAGGGCCCGCCAAACCCCTCGCCTCCTCCAGGGCTGCCAACTGAGCCATAATGGCCTGCTGTGTTTGAGCTTCATTGCCCTCATCCTGCAGGGGAGCTTCGGGGGTTGGCCTCTTGGCGGGGCGCTTGGCCGGCTGTTTTCCTTTTTTATTGCCCTGCCCCTTCTTAGGACCCATTATTTACACTTCAACAAGCACACAAAGGCCAAAAGCACAGTGGCCAACTATGACGGGGGTTACCCAACCAGAAACCAAAACTAGGGGTGAGGGAAAGGGGCAGAGCCCTGTCCCAATGCAAGGGCACACCACTGCAGCCAACAAATGAAGGCCTAAGCTCTCAGACACCACCCACAAAGGCCAGACAGCCTCTACCCACCCTAACAGGCCTGGCACCAGAAGTGCCTGGCATGTGTGTGTGTGGTGGGGGGGGGGGTACTGCACTGCCCAGAAGACGCTCCACCCGGTCACCCAAGGAGGAGGAGTGGGGGGGGGGTAGGAGGCCTAACGCGTCCCCACCCTCCCAAACGCGCCCCAAAAGGACCCGCTCAGCCCGCCACCCCGATCAGGCCGCACGGCCCAGCGGGTGACCTTCGGCCTATACAAGGCCTAAGAACAAGAAGAGGATGGGCAGGGGAGGGGGCTCCACCCGCGAGGAAGCACGCCGCCCTTCAGGCTCCACCGAAGGCTCTTCAAGCGCAGGAACGGAGCCGCCGAGTCAAACCAACGTCCGGCAACGCCGCAGCAATCCTCGCCTCGCCCCGAGCCCCAACAGCGCACAACGCTCTCTCCAAGCCCGCAACAGACAGCAGCAGCCGGTAGGTGCCTGCTCGGGCCGAGAGCGATTTCCAACTGCGTATTAGGGGGCGTGGGCAGCCTCTTAAGGCTGCCCATCACCCCCTCCCTCCTGGGATAACCCATTGCCTCGGATCCGCGCGGGGAGGCAATGGGCGGCCCCCAGCCTCAGCAGTCAATGGACTGCTCGGCTGGGAAGGGGCCAAATTCTCTCTATCACTCTCGCTCAATCTAAAATTATCTATCGTATACATCTGTCTGTCTTTCTACCGGTCTAATATCTCTCTATATATCTAGCATCTAGTACTGCTCATGCAGCTATCACCTTAAGCAAAAATTAGAAAAGAATCAAAATAAAAGACCTTAGCATTATTCCCCTGCTTTTTAATTATTGCTTCTATAACTTTTGCCAGTAAAAGAGTAACAAAATCATTTGTATCTGATAATAACCATGTCACTGAGCTCTCATATTAAACAATTCCACATTTTTAAATAAAGGAATTATTAAATTTGCACTCAACTTATTAAATTTGGACACTCTATAACCATGTTTTCAATGGTTTCAATCTGACATAGAAAGAACTGCATGTTCTGCAAACATGTGATACTTTATTGTACCTACCCTCTAAGGGAAGAACATTAAAAGGAATCCAATAGGCACTTGTAGTACTGGCTTTTCACATACAGCTGTTTGTGAACTAGGTTCATTGCACATATGTATGATAACAGGAATGACGCTAAAAGAAGCTATGAAAGCCAGTTATTGCATTGGATTGTCATGTGATTGATGTGGCAAATGTTCTTTTTCAGACATGAGTGACTGTTTTACATGCCCAAGAGAACAGTATCCAAATAAGAACCAGAATGCCTGCATTCCCAAGGTGGTCAGTTTTTTGTCTTATGAAGAACCTTTGGGTATTGGCTTAGCTCTTAGTATTCTTTCTTTTTCACTCATCACACTCCTCATCCTAGGACTGTTTGCAAAGCACCATGATACTCCCATTGTCAAAGCCAACAACAGAAGTCTCACCTATACTCTTCTCATCTCGCTCCTTCTCTGCTTCCTTTGTGCCTTATTATTCATTGGCCAACCTAAAATGGTGACCTGTCTCCTACGACAAACTGCTTTTGGCATTATTTTCTCAGTGGCTGTTTCCTCCGTCTTGGCTAAAACGATCACTGTGGTTCTGGCTTTTCTGGCCACTAAGCCAGGATCCAGCATGAGGAAGTGGGTGGGGAAAAGGCTGGCCACCTCCATTGTCCTTTCTTGTACCCTTATTCAGGCAGGCATTTGTGTTGCATGGCTGATAGCCACTCCCCCATTTCCAGACATTGATACAGAGTCAGTGGCTGAAGAAATTATACTGGAATGTAATGAGGGCTCCACCACCATGTTTTATTGTGTCCTGGGCTACATGGGCCTCCTGGCCATTGCCAGCTTTGCTGTTGCTTTCTCAGCTAGGAAGTTACCTGACAGTTTCAATGAAGCCAAGTTCATCACGTTCAGCATGCTGGTCTTTGGCAGTGTTTGGCTGTCCTTTGTTCCAACCTACTCGAGCACTAAAGGGAAATACATGGTGGCTGTGGAGATCTTCTCCATCTTAGCCTCCAGTGCTGGGCTGTTGGGCTGCATCTTTCTCCCCAAATGCTACATTATTGTTCTGAAGACAGAGTTCAACAACAGAGAACAACTTATAAGAAGGAAACTCTAAACATATTGATTGTCTCATTCAGATTTTTTCCTAGATTCCAGTTCTACAGTTTCCAGTTTTAATTGTTTGTTGTATGGCTTTAATTGAGAGAGAATGATAATATCTTCTTGTTATAAGATCCAGTTCTAGATCCAGTTGCAAATAAAATCTCTTAAAACCCATGCAAATAAAGTTTATTAAATTTGACTACAATATTCTGTGCTTTGATTTGGTTTTGTTAGTCTCACTGCACCCTTTACATTAGACACTAAGCTTAATTTTAAAAGCAGGGCTGAGTTTTCTGAGCACGTTACATATTCATATACTCAGGCCTCAGATTCAGCAAGAGCTCTTAGGAATGCAACTCCTGATCCTTTCTGAGGGGTTTCCCTCCTCCTCCCCTATTTGTCGATTGAATAGTGGGTGCAGCTGCATAACAATCCCTGGATGAGCTTCACCACCTATTTTTCTACAAAGCAACCCCTGCATATACTAGATATTTGTATGCCACCTTTCCAGGTGACCACATTGGCTCAAACAACCCTACAGTATTCTGATGCAGATAAAGGAGAGGAAAAGACAGTTGGGTAGGGGAAAAAACAGCAATATAACTTGCCCTTCATAAGGTACTCCTTATAAATTAGCTGATGAATGCTGCCACAAGATATTAACCTTGCAACTGCTGTGGACCTTGGGCAGCATAGGAGCTCTTAGTGTCCTTTAGAGCAGAAGGAAGGAAGGCAGGAAGGAAGGCAGGACATTTTAATAGACTGTGAAAATAAAAAGATATTTGGTATATCAGATACAGTATTTCAAATATCTACATTGTCTAGTCATGATTAAAAAGCTGTAATCCGTTTAACATTTCAAGGGATGAGATGCCTCCCATCAGCTATATGCCCTGGCTAGTTGCTTTTCTCCTCTCTTCTCATTCTTACATGGTATGTGTGTGGTGGGGGAGGGGGGTGTCCTTTTAAAATTTAAAGTTAGGATTGTTATACAAATTATGCTTTTGAGTGTTAGAATTCCGGAGTCTCAAACATACCAAAAGATGCTAAAATGATAATATCCCCCACAATATTCTAGCACAATAAAAAAACATTTAAATTCCAGTAAGGAAACTGAGCAAAGACGAAGAGAGTTTCACTTAACAATAATATTATTTCATAGAATCTTAATGGAATCAAAGAATAAGAATGCAGTGGATTTCCACATTGAAATGGTTCATATCTCCTAATTTTCTTTTGGACATGCTATGGGCTGGATTATTCTGAAGGCTAGATTGTTTTTCTTCTCTATCTAGCTGCTATTATTGAGGGGACTATGTAGTGTATCGTCAGCTACACGCGCCCATGCGCAGAGGCGACTGGGCTGTCCCAGGCGCTCCAGCGTAGGGCGCGGAACCCCCCGCCAATCACCAGCTGTGGCGGGAAGTTTAACGGGTCAGGATTGGCCTGTCCTGTCCAGTAGGCTGTACCGGGGATTGTACATAAGCGGGACCCGGCCCGCGTGTTCTCTCTCTTGCAACGTGCTCCCAATAAAGAATGTTGCCCTATTCGCGTCTCTCATCTGAGTACGTTACAGTGGCGACGAGGATGGGATTCTAGCCACATCGGCTACGTCGGAAACCAAGGGCACCACCAGGCCATGGCCGCCGCCGCAGCCACCATGGCCAACCAGGGCGGAAACACCGGTCACGTTGAGCCGTTCGACTCCGCGAATCCAGAGGCCTGGGAGTCCTACTTGGAGTGAGTCGAATGCTACCTGAGGGCCAACAAAGTCACGGAGGACAGTATGAAGAGGGACGTTCTCCTGAGCATCTGTGGGGCGGCCACCTTCGAGATCACCAAAGGTCTCTCGGCCCCCGCCTGTCTCACGGAGAAGTCCTTCGCGGAAGTCAGCAGACTCCTCACCGGTCACTTTTTGCCGCAGCCTTGGCAGGTGGCCCGCCGGTTCCTGTTCCACAGAAGGGACCAGGCTGCGGGGGAATCGGCCGTCGACTACCTGGCGGCCCTACGCAGGATCGCCGGGAACTGCAACTTTCCTCAGCTAGAGGAGACCCTGGCCAATCGCTTCACGTGGGGCCTCCGCGACAAGAGGCTCCAGCAGAAGCTCTTCGCCAAAGAAGAGCTCACCCTCCAGAGCGCCTTCAGCGAAGCTGTGGCGTTCGAAAGGACTTCGAGGACCTTTCCCAAGGCCCGCACGGATGCCGTCCACCACAAGGAGCTGACCACGACCGCCCGGAGGAGGGAGAAGCCTACCAGATGCGCCGCCCAGCTGGGCCACCCAACCGAGCATCCCCACGGCCCCGAGCGCCGGAACGTCCCCTAGCGTCGGAGAGGTCTCCAGCCCCCAAGTGCGCCAGCTGCGGCGACCCCCATGACAGACGGGACTGCCAATACAGGACCTGGGACTGCTGGAGCTGCGGGAAGAGTCAACACACCAGTTGCTTTTATAACAAATGGTGTATTATACAAACTATTTACAGAAGTGAAGATATATACAGTCACAGTCCTGAGTAACAGAATGCTTCACCAGTACTTCAACCACATCGAGAGAAAAAACATCCTGAGCACTCAGCTGTTAATATAGTCCAGTCTACCAATCAGCTAATTCTGCTGACGCACTGTGACTCCCTTAGAAATGTCCAGCTATTACCAGTTCTGATCGCATCAGCCACAGCAGTCCTGTGACACCTGTCATGTGACTCCTGACATTCTGACAGCTCACGATCTAACATGCTTCACAACAGACTTAAATACACTAACACACCTCCTAGGCTGGCAATGAACGCATGCCTAATAATTCAGTTAGTTTTACATGCCTTTCATTATACAGACATTTGGTAAACAGATCAGCAATGTTGTCTTCCGTGGAACATTTTTGCAATATCACAAGTCCCTGAAAAACCGACGCCTTTACATTGTAATCCCTGATCAGGATATGTTTACTCCTCCCTCTGGCACATAAATTTTCAGCTAACTGCTTTGCAGCAGAACTATCATTTAACACTGTAATGGGTAAGTCACATATTCCATTCAGATCTTTTAACAATTGTATAATCCATTCCAGATTCAACACCCATTCATTTAATGCACTGAATTCTGCTTCAATCTCTCTCTCTCTCTCTCTCTCTCTCGGCTTGACTTCGCGAATGAAGATTTAAGAAGGGTGCAGTAGTCCACGTCTGCTGCAGGCTCGCTGGTGGCTGACAAAACCAATGCGGGACAGGCAGATCCGGCCACAGTGGCTGCAGGGTCTGATTTGGGGTTCGTGCTGTAGCAGTGCGATTCTTCCTCAATCTCCTTTTGTCCTCAAGACCAGCTATGCGTGCGTTCTCAAAGGAAGAGACAGCCTGGTGGATGGTGTGCCTCCATGCTTTGCGATCTGAGGCTAGGTCAGACCACTGGTGATGGTTGATGCGACAGGTGCCAAGGGATTTCTTCAAGGAGTCCTTGTACCTCTTCTTTGGTGCCCCTCTATTTCGATGGCCGGTGGAAAGTTCGCCATACAGAGCAATCTTGAGAAGGCGGTGGTTTTCCATCCTAGAAATATGCCCTGCCCAGCGCAGCTGCGTCTTCAACAGCAGTGCCTCGATGCTTGTAACCTCCGCCCTCTTGAGGACTTCAGTGTTGGTCACAAAGTCACTCCAGTGGATGTTGAGGATGGTGCAAAGGCAGCGCTGATGAAAGCGCTCAAGGAGTCTCAGGTGATGACGGTATAAAACCCACAATTCAGAGCCGTAGATGAGGGTTGTCATCACAACCGCTTTGTAAACAGTTTCTGTCGCTTCCTTTCCGTACATGTTTGCTTGTTGGGTCGCTTTACACCTTGCGGTTTTGTTCTGGCTTCTCTAAACAACAGCTCCGGAACTGTTGTATCAGGGAGAACCGGGTTTGATTCCCCATTCCTCCACTTGCAGCTGCTAGAATGACCTTGGGTCAGCCATAGCTCTCACAGGAATTGCTGGAAACAATACCCCAATGGCGCAATAGGTCTTGTCACCCTAGCATTAAGTTTTCGTGTAATAGAGATCCTGACACCATTGTGTTTTTGGACACTGTGGTGTATCGCACCGCTAATAATACTCTAGCTATTAAGAATCATAGAAAGGCGGTGGCTAAGAATGGGTATCTACATTATGATTCTTTCCATCCTCCCGTTTTAATAATAATAATAATAATAATAATAATAATAATAATAATAATAATAATAATAATAATAATAATAAACTTTATTTTTATATCCCGCCCTCCCCCGCCAAGGCGGGCTCAGGGCGGCTAACAGACATGGGGATCCCATGATTCATCTAAAACAATATAAACAAATTTTAAATATCAATTACATAGTGAATTATTTAAAATAGATAAAATATATAAAATAGGTGCTAAAATACTGTAATCATAATATCCACAAGATGGCTAGATGTCCACACGTCGGATTAATCAGGTTCTATCTCGAAAGCCAGCTGGAAAAGAAATGTTTTGCAAGCCCTGCAGAATTGGTTCAGGTCCCGCAGGGCTCGCACCATCTCTGGAAGGTCATTCCACCAACGAGGGGCTATCACTGAGAAGGCCTGCTCCCTAGTAGCCTTCAACCTAGCTTCTCTTGGCCCAGGGATTGTTAGTAAGTTCTGAGAGCTGGATCTCAGTGCTCTCTGGGGCACATATGGGGAGAGGCGGTCCTTTAGGTAGGCAGGTCCTTGGCCATATAGGGCTTTAAAGGTAATAACCAGCACTTCATAGCGAACACGGTACACAACCGGAATAATATACCCTATGGGCAATTTTGCGGAATAATATACCCTATGGGCAATTCTTACGCATGAAACAAAACAGCACCTCAGTCACTGAGTATAAGAAATCGTGTAATCAACTGACAGTGCAGTTTAAGGAACGGGGTTATCCAGAAACAGTCATCAAAGGGGCGGAGACGAGGGCTGCCAAACAAGAACATTCTCTTATGCTTCAGCGTATGAACAAACAGAATGGAGAGGCTAGGGAAAATCAAAGATTATTTTGTTCATTACAATATACTCCGAAGGCATTAGCGATTAAAAATATCATTTTGCGCCATTGGGGTATTGTTTCCAGCATTGCAGGATGTGCCTCCCCACCTATAATTGGTTTCCGTAGATCTCGGAATCTAAGGGACTATTTGGTGCATACGGATTTGAATACTGCACAGATGTCTTCTCTATTGCCCCCTGGTCATTTCCGTTGCAAGGGTTGCAAAGCGTGCAAGTACTCTCTACAAATAAAAGAGTATGTGGATTCTAGATCCCAAACAACTATTAAATTGACAGGTTTCACTAATTGTGACGCTAAAGGGGTCATCTATGCCCTGGTCTGTGGAGATTGCTCTAAAATGTACATAGGATGTTCCCGTAGGGCGATTAAGACACGTGTTTTGGAACACATCTCAAGGGTTCGCCATCAAGTTCCTGGTGTTCCTCTCCTTCAACATTTTACTGAGACTGATCATAACTTAGAAACCTTAAAATTCTTTGTGATTCAGAAAATTGGTGATATTTGTGAAAGTAGAGGTGGTGATTTACAAAGGACCATGTTACAAAAAGAGGCACGGTGGATACATCGTTTAAACACTATTGAACCCTCTGGCCTTAATCAACACAATGATTTCTCATGTTATATATAATGTATTTTGTTTCTTGGGTATGTTGGTAGATTGTGGTGAGGTCTCCTTTAAATGGTTGAGTAACAACAGCTGTGTCCGTCCCTTTTAAAAAAAGCCGTGGGCTCTGGTAGCCCAAGCCGCAAATTAAGATACCAAAATGGGCGTTTGAGAAAGAACTTGGCTGGAGTTTTCAGGTTGTTTTACCAACTGTTTCTGTATGTTTTTGTTAAGATTACTTTGGTTTAGGGTGGTTTTTATCGGTCACTTTTGTTGTTTACAGTTGACTTACGAGGAAGCTGCAGGAGCAGCGGAACGCAATCAAATCCGGGGTTTGCGTGAAGGCTAGAATTTGTCCTTCAGAAGTCAACAAACAACGGAGGGACTCCTGTGGAACATTATTTTTGAGTCTTTGTACTCATTTTGGAAAACTCAGTGACTGTGTGGGGTCCTCCTTGGAATATTGTTTTGAGACTGTTGTTTTCTATTTATACTGTATGAATGTATGCCCACTGTTGTAGGCTGTTCATTTCATTATAATAGAACATTATATACACCAGTTAAGAGTGTTTGTTTGTGCACAATATTTTGTATTTTTGTAGCTCTGGAGAAAATGGCTGCTTTAAACTCTATAGTGTTATTCCCTGCTGAGGTCCCTTCCCTCTACCAACCATGCTCTGCCCAGGCAGCAGCAGTTTTTCAGAGTACCAACCAAGCAATTCAAGGTCCTTAAAATATTGTTTGTCTTTAGGATGTTACACAGTTCCTTATGGTTGGTATTGTTTGTCATTATTAGAGTGGCAGCACTCTCCCTATCAGGTGTTATAGGCAAATAGAAATCATTTTGTTTTACAGGCCCTAAAAACTGAGAAAGAGCCTGCAGGGCCCTTATATCCTCTGGGAGGGTGTTCCACAATGCCGGCTTTGCCACAGCCCCTGGCCCTTGTAGAACTCAATCTGGTCTCCCTTGGTTCTGGGGATGGAGAAAAGATTTTGAACTCCTGAACACAGTGCTCTCTGAGGAACATGTGG
Source organism: Heteronotia binoei (assembly GCF_032191835.1). Taxonomy (NCBI): domain Eukaryota; kingdom Metazoa; phylum Chordata; class Lepidosauria; order Squamata; family Gekkonidae; genus Heteronotia; species Heteronotia binoei. The sequence goes on from NC_083237.1 coordinate 20,643,936, forward strand.
AAAAAGGTGACCCCATAGGTATACATTATTATGCACAGTACTGAGTGTTGTTATAGGAATAGAATTTCTTTTTCCAGAATTTAGTTTTTACTTATAGCCTTTGAGTACTCTAATTCTCCTTTACTCTCTCAAAGAAGGACTTGCTCTTTAATTAGATTTTGATACCTCTTCATACTTTCCTGTTATACTACAAGGCGGTAGTCTGTTCCTGCTTTTATAAATCTTTCCTTGCAGGGTTTCTTTTTATAATAAAGTGTATTGGCTTAAATGTACAGTATAACATTTGACATTTACTATCAATAAACATGTTCCTTTCCATATACAAATCTGATTCTCTACTAATAAAAAAAGGAGAATGGTGGGAGGAGAGAGGAATAAAGTTGAGGGAAATAAAGGAAAGGAAAGAGAAAAAGGTGGGAAGTGAATGGAATCCAAACAGATCAAATTAGTTTTTAATCCTTTTTCATAAAGCTCTAAAATTACATTCCAAGCACCATTATACTTCAGGCCTGCATCCAGTCTATTAAAAGCTATTTTTCTTTCATTGCCAGATCCAATGGTTCTTCTATCCAGGCATAAATATGTGGTGGAATTATAGTTTTCTAGTCTTTCTGAACATCCCAGTGTGGTGCTTTAGTATGAGAACAGGAGGCTTTGGTAAGACATTGCCACATCAGAGCACCTGCAGAGTAAGATACTGATATTTGCAAAACCTCCCTCCATGCACTTCTTGTCTTGGCAGTTTTCATTTGATCAAAAGGGGACTGATTTAAAACAGACTCCAAATTCCTTCAAAGAGGAAACAAATCTGATGTTCAGATTTCAATGAAGAAATTTGGTAAAAGTAAATTAAGAGAGTTTATCTTAAAAATGCTAATGTTTTGTAGCAGCGGGATCTAGGAATGACAATACAGTGGATTTCCAGATTGAAATTGTTTATATCTCCATAACTTCCTGTGTATAGGAAGTTATGGGTTGAATCTAGCCCATTGTTTTGCTTTATCTCCTCCTTACAACTGCCCCTGCCCCACATAGTTTTTTATTTATAGAGGTTTTATGATCCCTAGCACAATCTTAAGTAGTCCAAGGAGATTCCTCTTCCCTGTTGCACTAGCAGAAATAATAGCTGGATCTAACCCAGTGACAGTCAAGATTTATTAAACTCAGAAACAGCACTTAACCGTGATTTTCCCATGCTTCACAGATAATGAATTTTGACTGAAATACAAGGAAAAGCGTAATTCTAAATGGTAAGCAAGCACAGGATACAATAAGTGAGTATATGTTTATACTTCCCTAATGGCACAGAAATCTAGTCTTGTGATTTCCATGCATTTTGAGCACAAATGATTTTCCCCTCTTTCATTTTAGTGTTTCTGGAACAATCTATTGCCTGTTACCTCTTTTCTTTATTTGTCTACTTTTCTGTCTAGCTCCACCACTTTCTGAAAGGTATGTCCTTTAACAATAGTGCTGGCAACAAAGCTTCTTTCAATGAGAATGAGGAATTGGTAGCTGAATTTGATGCCAACTGTGTCACCTTCCCAAACCAATCTGTCATTCAAACTAAAGTTGGAAGGCTGGATCCCCAGGCTCCTCTGGACCAAGGAGTTATCATGAATAATGATGCCACTATGCGGCACCACTGGTTCAACCAGGTAGGACTTGAATTTTGGGAACGTTCAGTTTTAATAAGAGATACTGGGAAGGCCCAGTTGTCTCCCAGAATAGTTGATATGTTTCACACTGTGAAAAGAGACAACTATGTAAGTCTTTCTCTGTGATATCTTTCCATTTTCTCCAGTGGAACTTTTCATAATCTTTAGATTATTTCTTCAGCTTCAAAGATAAAAAATTAATTTTTCCAGTGATGTAAAAACAATTCGTTTCTTGCATCTATATTCCAATATTACTTTTAACTCTCTGACAGTGCAATTATATGAAGAGTTACTCTAGTATGAATGCATTGAATTATACAGCATAGAGTAATTCTTCAAAAGATTGCATTATATATAACCTAGAGATATTTGAAAAATGACTCTAGAATTCTGGCCATATATATGCTTTCAAAGATTCATAAACTGGACTTTCTGCTGCCTGGGTGTCTATTCTATTCTTCAGCCCCTATCCAGATATGTGGATTCTTTTCTGCAACACTTTGTTGGTAAACTGCCTTCATATATTATAAAGACTAAGCAGTTTTTTAGCATTATAGAAGATGACGTTGTTCCAGAGGGAGCTGCCTTATTAATTTTAGATATAGCATCCTCATATACCAACATTTTTCATGAGGAAGCCCAAGCCATTGTAAAGGAAACTTTAGAGAAGAGGGAACTTTTATCTCCACCTACTTATTCTTTTGGTAGAGTTAACTGAAATCATATTGTAGAAAAATTATTTTAAGTACAAGGAAGAGTTCTATCTCCAAGTCAGAGGAGTAGTGATGGGCTCTTGTTTTGCTCCAAGTGTTGCAAACTTATTCATGGGCAAACTAGAAAGCGAATGGATTTGAAATGCTACTACTAATCCTTTCTTTGATCAGATTTTATTCTATAAATGCTATATTGATGATGTTTTTCTGATTATAAAGGATGATATACCTGCATTTGTGGGATCGCTAAATCAAATTCACCTTAATATTAAATTCTCAGGAAAACATGATAGAGAAGTGGTGGCCTTTTTAGACACCTTGGTCTATAAACAGCAGTCAAGACACTTGGCAGTACATACCGGGAAATGACTTGATAAAAACTCATTTCTTCATTTCTGCTCTTTCCACCCTATGCATTTTCATTCCATTTGGGCAGTTTTTAAGGCTTAAACACAACTGTATGGAGGAGGCACATTACTGGGAAGACAGCAGCCTGGTGGCTAGGGAATTCTGAAGGAGAGGTCCTGCAAGGTCCAGGGCAACCAGGATAGAGAGAAAATCATTGTTTGTGCAATCTAATGGACAGCAAACTAACCGCATTACATGTGGTTTGACTATACGCCAATGTCAGATAAGATCCAGAAAATCATTTAACAACACTGGCATCTTGTAAGTGACATCCTGGGTTGTCACCTCGCACCTTATATTGGTTCGAGGAATACCAGCAGTATCAAAGATAGACTTGTACATTCAGATATGAACACCAGAAATATGGAGAGGGATTCTTCAATAAGATACCACCCGTTTAAGTGGTGTTTGGTATTCCCCCAGTCATTAGAAATTACTGAATTTACCCCAAGTCAGTCCCCCACTGTACTGAACCATTATTCTACCTGTGCAACCAAAAATATAATTTATTTGATTTTGTGCAATTGTGGTCTTTCCTACATTGGAAATAAAACACACCCAGTAAGGGTTAGGATTTTGGAACACCTCAGCAGAATTAAAAATTCTGTAGCCAAAGTGCTGCTTGTCAGTCACTTCCTCGAGAAAAGGCAAGCTTATGACAGTTTTAAGTTTTTTAATGTATATAAATATACACCACGAGGTTCCCCTGAGGATGTAGTAATTACTTTACTTCAAGAAGAATGTTTTTGGATCCACAAATTAAATTCAGTTGCAAACTGAACAACTATTTAGATATATTGTGCTTTATGTAAATGTGTAATTGTGAATGTGTATTTATACATATTATGTATATTTATATGTATGAATGTGTATTTATACATATTATGTATATGCCCAGGAGGTCGTTACGTTCAGCCTCCCAACATCTGTTGGCCATCCCTGGCCCAAGAGATGCCCGCCGCAGTCCTGGCCCCAACCTGGTAGAATAAGATCCCTATTGAGATCCAGGCCCTACCTGGCTTATTAACCTTCCATAGGGACTGTAAAACGGAGCTGTTCCGCAAGGCTTTTAGCTGAGGCTGCGGGCGTCTATTCTTGATCCGGTTTGCCTCCCCGGCCAGCACTGTCATCTCTGCTAGGAAATTGAATAAAAACTGCCATCCCTATGAGATATCATGATGTGAGATGGCTAGGCTGGGCAATATATGATGTTAAGGTAATCTGAGTGCTGTTGAGTTGTCTGTTTATAAAATGTTTTTATTGTATTTTATTTTATTTTTCATATGTTGTACTCCACCCTGAGCCCTACAGGGAACGGGCGGAATAGAAATTTACTAAAATAAAATAAATAAATGCAATGAATCATAGTTTATCATATTACTGGCTGTGATCTGTGAGTGTAAGCATTGCTTTTAACAAGTAATAGCAACTGGTGTTACTGATTATAGCTACAAAAGCATTCATGCAATAGTGGTTCTTTGCCTTGGGCCTTTTTTGAGCGTAGCACCAGTTTTGAGTGTAGCACCAGTTTAGAAATTGTTTTGGAGACACTTTTGTGTCTATTCATTGAAAACTGTAAAGTATAACCAGTTATTGCTAAAAGTTTTTTTAATGTATAACATGAGTTGCGGCTATAATTGTCAGTCAGTCAGTCAGTCAGTCAGTCAGTCAGTTTATTGCGGCGCTAGGCCAATCAACAACAACAACACAAAGGCTATAATTGTATATTTCATTGCAGATCTTGCAGTTACAGAATGCAGTGGAATTATTGCTGTGAATTAATTTTGAATTTTCTTGTCTTGTAAGTATTATCTTTAGGCACAAACTGTGGTTGTAGCTATAATCATGACATCACAATATAGAATGTTTGTATAAATGTGTTCCTTTCTTATAGTTGTAATTGTGCCATCAATGAAGCACCTGGAAGAGTGATTGATGCAGATATTGTCAAGTCGACTTCCTGTACATCAGGACTCCTTTTTGAACTTTCATTGTGCCTTGCACCTTTAAACATTGTTGTCTGTAAATTTGTAATTATTGCTTTTGATGAATTACATCTTATTTATTTGGTCACTATAACCATTTAATTGTTTTGTATATGCAATCCAGGAGTGACCTGTCTCCAGATTTTTCACATTCATTCAATGATTGGAGAAATTGCAATGAAGGATCATCCATCATGTTTTACTGTGTCCTGGGCTACATGGGCTTCCTGGCCTCTATAAGCTTCATGGTGGCTTTCCTTGCCAGGAAGTTACCTGACAGTTTCAATAAAGCCAAGTTTGTCACATTCAGCATGCTGCTCTTTTGCAGTGTTCGGTTAGCCTTTGCTCTCACCTACCAGAGCACTAAAAGGAAATACGCGGTGGCTGTGGAGCTCTTCTCTGCCTCCAGTGTAGGACTATTGGGCTGCATCTTTCTCCCCGAATTATTCTTCTGAACCTGAGCTGAACAATAGGGAACAACCTATATTGCGGCCACACTGAAACATTGCCTATGTCCCTTCACACCAGTCCTACTATTTTCAATTTGTACTGGTTCCATGGAGAATGTATTAGGTTTGAATATGAGTGGATTTTCAATTGATTGTACTGTTCAGCAGTTTTATATGGTTGAAAGATGGGGCAGCTCTGTGTGTGTGTGTGTGCGTGCACACACGCAAGCAGCTTTTTATGGATTATTACTGAGAAGGCAGCTTTAGAAACAAGTATGGTGCATTTAAGCATGTTGCATGCAGGAATCTCATTTTTCATTGAGCAGTTCAAGACTGCCTAAAAGTTTATCTGTGTGTAAAGTGCTTCCAAGTTACAACTAATTTATGGTGACCCCTTTAAGGGTTTTTCAAGGCATGTGAGAAGCAGAGGTGGTTGGTGGGAGGACCAAAGCAGCTTACAACATTCTCCTCTCCCCCCTTTGATGTGCACAACAACCCTGTGAGGTAGGTTAGGCTAAAAGTGACTATTCTGAAATTGCCCAGTCAGCTTCCACAGCAAGAACCTGCATCTGGCAGACCCAACCCTGCAGCCTTAACTACTATGCAACACTGGCTGTCTTAGGGGGCTGCTGCTGAACAGTAGCGAGTGTTCAGGCTTAGTTAAGTCATTTCAGTCAGGTGGCATGAAGTCACACAGAGGGTGCTGTGAGGCCCAGGGTAGTCAAACTTCAGGTAGAGCCTGAAGATCTCCTGGTATCACATTTGAACTCTAGACAAAAGATCATTCTCCCCCTGTGGAAAATAACTGCTTTGGAGGGTGGACTCTGTAGCATTATATTCCTCTGAGGCCTCACCCCTCCCCAAAACCTGCCCTCCTCAAACTCCACCACAAAATCTCCAGGAATTTCTCATCAACCTAGAACTGGCAGCCTTAGTCAAGACTCGGCCCAATTAGTTCTCACTCAAATGTCTTTAATGATACCTTTCAGACCAACACTGTATCTCTAATAACATTGTTGGTCTTATGTACAGGACTTCATTCTCTCTCTGTGTCTTGCTTTCCCTTCCCCTTCCTTCCCTCTGTATCTAATCTGCTGCCATGGGATACCAATTTTCCCTATGTCTCTGGCTGTTTCCCTTCCTGAGAGGGGGAGGAAAAAGCCCTTGCCAATCAAGGGAAGGCTTTCTCTGGCTTGTTCCCTCCTTCTCCCTCCCTCAGCCAATTGAGGATAGGCTTTCTTTCTCTTCTCTACAAAGCAATGGCTCAGTCCTTGTCTTTCCTGTGACTAGAGGATGGGGGTTGCTCTTCAATGAGATTAATTGACAGGCAGCTCAGCCAATGTGAGAATAGGTGAACTGTGGCCAGTCTGTCTGGAGAACTATATTATAGGGCAGATGCTGTTATCAGATTATCTGAATTCCCAAATTAATGTTTAACGTCTAGTCTGTAGACCCCTTCCATTAAACAGTAAGCGCTGAGCAGTGTATTGGGTGGGGAAAGCATATATCCACAATGAGAGAGCAACCTGGTGTTGTGCCTGTGATGCAGTGGCTGGCCATGGTATCTAGGAGCCAAAAGTGAAAAAAAGATTCTTCAGCAGGGCCAGGAACTGCCATGGCATCATTTGTGGCCATCTTGCTGCCACATTCCATTTCAGAGTTGTTGCAAGGTGAGGGCAATGTAATAGACAGGGCAGGCATGGCCAAGGAGAGTCCTAAGTCAAGGAGGCTGAACCAAGTGTTCATCACAGCCAGGAGGTGGAGAGGGAAGGGCCACAGGACCTATGCTCCACCTCTGCTGTAAACACACCCCTTAAAGAGACAAGTACCTATCTCAAGCCCCAGCAACTTATCAGTGGGCAAGGAACAATTCATGTTGGTGCTGTGCACTCAGACTGCACAGGCTCCCGGAGGTTGATGTTGCACAAGAATGTGCAGGGGCATCAACCAGACACCAGCAGCCACAGTGGCCAGATGGGCACCCACGTTGCTGAGGGCATCCACATGCTAGCCTGAGTGGAACCTCTGATGGAGGCACAGCAGTAGGAGGGCTGAGGGGTGCAGCAGGTGCCAGGAGAGACTTTAAGAAGTGCCCCAGTAGCCTCTCAATGTATTCCTGTCTCCCACACCTGTGTCCCTTGCAGTGTCAAGAATTCCCTCTGTAGGCCCAGCAGCTGCTGTTACAGGTGCTACTGCAGACCCTTCTCCTCACCAAGGACTGACATTTTGTCTGTGATCCACTGCTAAAGGTTGCTAGAGGGCAAGGCAACCTTGGGCTCTCTTCCTTGGAAGTTGGAGCACATCACTTAGCATAGACTTTTGGGGTGGGTACTGGGTAGTCAGAGGATCATGTCTTCTTTTTTTCACAGTGGAAAACTTCTCTTCAAAGAATAGAAACATGTTGCTCAGGACAGCATCAGAGAATACCCAACTTCAATTACAAAACCCTGTAACTAAGACTGCAATTAAGTCTTCCATTTTCTCAATTCACTAGGGAAATGTAGTAGTCCATAACAAAATGAATAACAAAGACAGTGAAAGCAGGTATAAATATATCCTCATATTATTCAGAACCATCGAAGGGTCATGGTTTCCCGCCTATCAGCAGCCAGACTAATCTCAGGGAGCTCTGATCATGTAGCTTTTCATGACACCGCTATAGATGCCTTCAAGGGGATCAGTGTTCACTGTGGAGAACAGCAGGTATGGTGATACTGTTGATATTGCTGTTGCTGCTTCTGCCTCCACTAGTATGTCAGGCACATGCTGTTAAATGCAAGACATGGCATCCCCATGAGATTGTTCACAAGTATCTTCATCCAGGTGACCTCATTTTGGGCGGTCTTCTTTATCACACCTTCTTCACCGCCACACCAAAAAAATTCACCAGTGAACCTCCACGACCACAAGCTGAGCCTTTTGTGTAAGAAATTATTCCTTTTCACATACTATATTCTGTTTAGATTGTATTATGCAGAAAACCAATACTTGAAGAGGGTTCAGCAGCTGCAATAAATGGAGGAGTTTCCATTATGCTATCTTAAATGTACATCTCTGTGCAGAGTTATTCTGACTTAAAGCCACTGGTTTTTTCAATTTAAAGTATCTCCTTTCCCTTCAACTGAGTCCCTTCTGAAGTGCAGAGAGAGCTCCTTCACAACAGTTGAAGCTTGGCAATTCTATTTTGCACTGTATGTGCTAGAGTGACATGTTTAATGCAGGGAATCAAAATTACAGAAGGAATTTGAAATGTGGGAGCCAGAAGAATCAAACTAGGAGCAGGTATGATTGATTCTCCAGCAGAAATTGTTTTAAGAAAAAACAGGATGACTTCCTGAAACAAATGTTGGTAAATATACATATATAGTCAAGGTTGAAAACATTATTAGGCACCATACAGGATATATTTTCAGTTTGATTATTTTCATTTCTACTCCAATTCCCATTCTCCATTAAACCTCAGCAACCATACAAGACATACTAATAGCATAAAGTCTTGTCTCTGGTCAGTCTAACACATAAATACTTCATGGAAGGAAAGAGCTCGAAGATGGGTTAACATGCAATTGTTCTCCAAATTTCCAAAGGCCTTCTTCTACATTTGAAAACAAAGACATTTGGGTCTTGTTCTTTCAAACCAGTTTCATTAGATTTTTTTCTTTATTACTTATATTAAGTGTCAGCTTATAGCCAGATATAAATTCAGTCTTATCTCAACAGAGGTATGCAGCCATCCCCAGCTACAATCTGCTGGCAAACATAGCAGTAATTTTTCCTTAATTTTAATTCAAATGAGAAAGTTCAGTTGATCTGTATTTCTTAAGTGGTTCTGGGGATTCACATTATGCAGATAAGAATATTCTTAATAAAATTTTGTGAAACGTTTAAAAAGGAATATTTTCATTTTGTTTGCATTTCTCTTGCTTACAGCTTTATCATTTAATGTCTTTACCCTGACCTATTGTAAATTTATACTTTATTGATATAGTATATTCAGCATCATATTCTGAAGAGAAATATGCTATTAGACATTAATATATCTTGCCATGTGCAAACCATGTTGGTTCAGGGGTTGACTGGTAAACTATTGTACAAAATTATCATGAACATTGGGGGAAAATACACAAAATGGCAATAATTTTCCAAATCCACAATAAAATAGTAAAAAATATTCCAAATGTCTTCACAGTTCAATGACTTCGAACTACCAGCATGTTTTGGCCATGGTTTTTGCAGTAAAGGAGATCAATGAAAATCCCAGGCTCTTGCCCAATGTCACCTTGGGTTTCCGCATCTATGACAGCTACTTGAATTCAAGGTGGACCTATCAAGCCACACTGCAACTTCTTTCTCCCTGGAACAGACTGGCCCCCAACTACAAGTGCAACATCAAAGACAACTTATATGCGATAATTGAAGGACTTGCCGCAGGAACATCATATTTGATTCCGAGTGTTTTGGGCATGTACAAAATTCCTCAGGTAGGATATATGTGTGGAGTATGAACATTTCAAGGGATTTATACATTTTCCAAACGAGACTTTGTGCTGTGAAGAGAGGAAACAGTGTCTTTGATGTTGAAGGGTAGATCTTGCATTTTATGACAATAGAAAATGTAAGCAGATAGTAGATTTTCATTATGTTTCTTTACCGAACTGTGACGTCATAGTTGACGTAACTTTATTATACTTCATGTCCACTGATCTGTGAAAAAGAACATGATCTGTATCAGCTCTTTGATCCTGATAATACATAGTATAAATTCATTTTTTCAATGTAATCTTTTCCATCCCCTTTCACATCTTCATAACTGCATTCCTCACTACTCTGGTAAGACTGCCCTGACCTGGAATGCCCAGGCAAGCCCAATCTCATCATATCTCAAAAATAAAGCAGGGGCCAACCCTCACAAGTACTTGGATGGGAAACCCTCCAAGGAATACCAGAGCCTGAATTCAGAGGCAGGCACTAGCAAGCCATCTCTCTAAACATCCAAGCACCACTAGGGGTGGCCAGAAGTCAATCATGACTTCTAGGTACACACACACACTCACAAACACAGACAATACTCACCATTTTTTTAAAAAAAACCTACTCGAGTAAAAGTTTTGAGGAAATAATTGTGTTGGCCTGCTAAATTATATTGTTCTATTCAGTATCCACGTCAACCTTCCATGGAGACAAGTTAGTTTTTGTAAGAGGCGTCACAGAATGGCCCCAGTGACCCATAAGCTTTGTTCTGTTTTGGTTCTCTGAGATATCTAGACACTCAGTGGTCATCCAGAGTCTCTGTCTGGTCATCTTCTGAGTTCACCCCACATATATGGGTTTCTTAACCATCCCAGTTTATAGAAGATCCTTCTTTTTATCCATAGTTAATGTACTACTCGCTGCTGTTTTCAGTGGGTGCTATTGTAAAAAGTCCTACTCTGAGCATTTGTGTGGATGTGGAACTATCTGGTTCTATCTACGGATCAAGTTTTATTCTTTTGTAAAAGATATAAACAATTAAGAACACAGCTGATTGATCCCCTAGTTCCTGATATTGACATACCTGCAGCAAATTAGTTCCAATTTTTGCTTGGTGGTTTTGACCCAGCTATTACACTTCCAGTAGTGAAATTTATGTTGGGCTTCTTTGAATATAAAGACATGAGGAAAATCTAAAGAATTTATGTAACTTCCAAAAAATAAAGTCTAGAAAATAAAACAATAAAAAAGAAAAAAGTCTGCTTTACAGTTCAGTGTGTTTGTTGTTGTTCAGTCGCACAGTCGAGTCCGACTCTGCGACCCCATGGACAAAGTCACATCAGGCCCTCCTGTCTTCCACCATCCTCCGAAGTCTGCTCAAATCTGTGTTTGTTACATCAGTAATGATGTCCAGCCATCTCATCTTTTGCCGCCCCCTTCTTCTTTTGCCTTTTGTCTTTCCCAGCATCAGGATCTTCTCCAGTGAGTGCTTCCTTCTCATTTAGTGGCCAAACTATTTGAGCTTCAGCTTCAGCATCTGACCTTCCAGGGAACGGTCAGGGTTCATTTCCCTTAGGACTGACTGATTTGATCTTCTTGCAGTCCAAGGGACTCTCAAGATTCTTCTCCAGCACCACAGCTCAAAGGCATCTATTCTTCTGCGCTCAGCCTTCCTTATGGTCCAGCTCTCACAGGCATACATTACTACTGGGAATACCATCGCTTTGACTAAAGGGACTTTTGTTGGCAGGCTGATGTCTCTACTTTTTATTATACTGCCCAGGTTCGCCATAGCTGTCCTCCCAAACGTCTTTTAATTTCATGGCTACAGTCACCATCTGCAGTGATCTTGGATCCCAGAAATGTGAAGTCTGTCACTACTTCCATGTCTTCCCTTCTATTTGCAATGGTGTGATAGGGCCAGATGCCATGATCTTAGTTTTTTTGATGTTAAGTTTCAAGCCTACTTTTGAGTTCTCCTCTTTCACCCTCAACAAGAGGTTCTTTAGGTCCTCCTCACTTTCTGTCATTACAGTGGTATCATCTGCATATCTGAGGTTGTTGATGTTTTCCCCTGCAATCTTAATTCCTACTTCTGCTTCATCCAGGCCAGCATTCCGTATGACGTACTCTGCACATAAATTAAAAAAGCAGGGTGACAATATACATTCTTGTCAAACTCCTTTTCCTATTCTAAACCAATCAGTTGTTCCACATCCCATTCTGACAGTTGCTTCTTAACCCTTATACAGGTTTCTCAGGAGACATGTGAGGTGGTCTGGTACTCCCATCTCTTTAAGGAATTGCCACAGTTTGTTGTGATCCACACAATCAAAGGCTTTGGCATTGTCAATGAAACAGAAACAGACGTTTTTCTGATACTCCCGTGCTTTCTCCATAATCCAGCAAATGTTGGCAATTTGATCTCTAGTTCCTCTACCTCTCTGAAACCCAGCTTGAACTTCTGGTAGTTCCTGATCTACATACTGCTGAAGCCTAGCTTGTAAGATCTTTAACATGACCTTGCTGACATGTGAAATGAGTGCAATGGTGCGATAGTTTTGAACATTCCTTGGCATTACCTTTCTTTGGGACTGAAATATAAGCGGACCTTTTCCAATCCTGTGGCCCTGTTGCATTTTCTAAATTTGTTGACATAATGTGTGCATCACTTTAACAGCATCATCTTTTAAGACTTTGAATAGCTCAACTGGGATACCGTCATCTTGCTCGCTTTGTTGTTAGTAATGCTTTCTAAGGCCCATTTGACTTCACACTCCAGGATGTCTAGCTCAAGGTCTTTGATTTCACTGTCATAGTTGTCAAGGACATTGAGGTCTTTCTTGTATAATTCTTCTGTGTATTCTTGCCACCTCTTCCAGATCTCTTCTGCTTCTGTTAGGTTCCTACTGTTTTTGTCCTTTATCATGGTCATCTTCACATGAAACGTTCCCTTGATTTCTCCAGTTTTCTTGAAGAGATCTCTTGTCCTTCCCATTCTATTATTGCTTTGCATTGTTCTTTCAAGGAGGCCTTATCTCTCCTTGCTGTTCTCTGAAATCTGCATTCAGTTGGGTGAATTTTTTCCTTTCTACCTTGGCCTTTCGCTTTCCTTCTTTCCTTCTTTCCTCAGCTATTTGTAAAGCCTCATCAGACAGTCACTTTGCTTTCTTGCATTTCTTTTTCTTTGGAATGGTACTGATTGCTGCCTTTTGTACAAAGTCACGAACCTCTGTCCATAGTTCTTCCGGCACTCTGTCTATCAACTCTAGTTCCTTAAACCTATTCTTCACATCCACTGTATATTCATAAGGGATGTGATCAAGGTCAAACATAAATGGCCTAATGGCTTCCCCAGTTTCTTCAGTTTAAGCCTGAATTTTGCAATGAGTAGCTCATGATCTGAGCTGCAGTCAGCTCCAGGTCTTGTTTTTGCTGACTATAAGCAGCTTCTCCATCTTTGACTGCAGAGAATATAATCAATCTGATTTCTGTGTTGCCCATCTGGTGATGTCCATGTGTAGAGTCACCTTTTAGGTTGCTGGAAGAGGGTGTTTGCTATGACCAGTTTGTTCTCTTGACAAAACTCTATTAGCCTTCATTTTGTTCTCCAAGGCCAAACTTGTCAGTTGTTCTGGTTACCTTTTGACTTCCTACTTTGGCATTCCAGTTCCCTATGATGAGGAGGACATCTTTTTTTGGTGTTAATTCTAGAATGTGTTGTAGATCTTCATAGAACTGGTCCACTTCAGCCTCTTCTGCATCAGTGGTTGGGGCACAGACTTGGATTACTGTGATATTGAATGGTTTGCCTTGAATACGGACCGAGATCATTCTGTCATTTTTGAGATTGTATCTCATTACTGCCTTCCTCACTCTCTTGTTAACTATAAAGGCCACACCATTTCTTCTACGGGACTCTTGCCCACAATAATAGATGTAGTGATCCTCTGAGTTAAATTCACCCAATCCCATCCATTTTAGTTCACTGATTCCTAGGATGTCGATGTTCAGTCTTGCCATCTCTTGTTTGACTACATCCACGTTACCTTGTTTTATAGATCTTACATTCTACATTCCAGTGCAGTATTGTTCTTTGCAGCATCAGACTGTTCTTTCACCATCAGACACATCCACAACTGAGCGTCCTTTCGGCTTTGGCCCAACCACTTCACTCTTTCTGTGGTTACTTGGACTTGCTCTCTGTTCTTTCCCAGAAGCATACTGGACACCTTCAGACCTGGGAAGCTCATCCTCCAGCACCATATCTTTTAGCCCTTTGTTACTGTCCATGGGGTTTTCTTGGCAAGGATACTGGAGTGGTTTTCCATTTCCTTCTCCAGTGGATTACATTTTGTCTGGGTTCTCAGTTGTGGCCTGTCCATCTTGGGTGGCCCTGCATGGCATAGCCCACAGCCTCATTAAACCGCGCAAGCCCTCTCACCATGTCAAGGCAGCAATCCATGAGAGGGTCAGTGTGTTTAGCTCACTGCTTATAGGCTAAGAGCTGTGCCATTAGAGAAAGCGAAGGAGTTTTCCCAGTCTTCTCCTTCAGTCCACTGTTGATCAGTGTCAGAAATTCCTACCAGAGGGCCAGCAATTTTCCTCTCACTTTTACCTGCAGTATGAAAAAAAAATCAAATTAGAAAATAATCACTGAGAGAATTCCAAAACACAGAGACTGGAGTGGATAGAATGAGCTGGGTATAGTTACATGGTGATTACTTCACAATTGGGCACAGTGTGAGAGACTGTAGAATGTGATTACTGCTTACACAACACAGAACCTTGGTAGGACACCTTACTGTCTGGTATACATGTTGGTTGGGGCATTTGTGCCAGCACATTGGTCTTATTCTGAAGGTCTTTTGATCCCAGAATGGACCAATCATTATGGTATCTACAGCAAAGGACTTTAGAATCATGGAATCATACTTCACATAACAATATTGTACAAAACAATCTATGAACACATAGAAATTCACTGTAGGAATATAGGACTTAATAGCCGTAACAGAATCTCAAGAAAACTTTGATTTAATGCCAAGGAACAATTATTGCTGTTCTTTTCTTTTGAAAAAAGAAAAATCAAGGACCTACATACCTCCACATCTCCATATTTCACTCTGAAAATATTTCTGTTCCTGTTATATCATGGCAAATTGTGAATTTGGTGAAGTTTCCTTACTGAACTGTTTAGTTCTTTTCCCCTGGTCTCTTAGGGCCAAAAAAGTCTCTGCTGTAGTTGTGTTTCACTTTCCTTTGTTGTTTGTTGGCTATTAATTTTTATTCAATTAGAGGCCAGAAAAGGCCCTGCTTTTGTCTCCAAAAAAATTCAATCCTTTTGGCATTGTGTGCTTATTACAGTCTGCACAACTCATTTTTTTTCTTAGTTCTCTTATGGGCCAGCTCCATTGATGACAGAAATCACACAGATCCTGTCGTTATACCAGATGGTCCCAAATGATGCTCTCCAGTTCAAGGGGGTACTGCAACTGCTTCTCCATTTCAACTGGAAATGGGTAGGATTCTTTGGTGGAGTTGGTGTGAATTTAGAATGGTTCACACAGAACATGCTTCCTGAATTTTCCAACAATGGCATCTGTTTTGAGTTTCTAGAAACACTCTACAATTTAGGTATGGATAATATGTTTAAAGAATTTGATAAATGGTCAGAAGAGGTATATAAAATACTCATGAACAGCAAAGCCAATGTTGTGATCTTATATGGAGATGCTCAGTCCATGGTTCTTTTCAGGCATCTGCTAGATAGACCAGTATTTACAGATATGTTAGAAAAGCCACGAGGAGAAGTTTGGGTTATTAATGGCCACATGGAAATTAAATCACATCCATCCACAACATACTGGAATATAGAATTCTTCCATGGTGCATTATCACTTGCCATTCACTCAAATGAAATCCAAGGTTTCCGACAGTTTCTTCAGAGCAGAAGACTTTCGGACAGTACAGAAGATGGTTTCATCAGGGATTTCTGGTCCCTGGCATTTGGATGCCTGCTCCCAAATTCTGTCCTGATGGGACACTGGCAATTTGCGTACACAAGTAACTGTACTGGAGAGGAGAGGGTGGAAAATCTTCTTCTGCCCTTTTTGGAAATGAATATGACAGGCTACAGCTACAGCATCTACAATGCTGTCTATGTTGTGGCCCATGCGTTACATGCTATGTATTTGTCTAACAGAGAAAGAAAGACAAAGAAGTTTCAGAACCTTCAACCTTGGCAGGTAATGACAAGAATGCTGTATTGTGAGAGTTAGTTAATGCAGCACTGTTGGAGCTGCTAATATATAGATAATTTTTAATCTATTACTGTTGGTTTTTCCATGGTTTTATTCCAGAAATCTGTTTTTATGGGAACAGGTTTCTCTTATGAGTGTGCTGATTACCTGTCTCTGTATTTGCCTATTATATTGCCTGAGAAGAATATGTGTTTATGGCCTTGGCACATACAGACCTGCCGAACCATGGTTTTGGATTCTAAACGCACAAACAACAATCTTGAAGTGTTATTTTTGGTAATCATTGAAGGTGTCACCCAGTGTCTTAGGGGAAGGGCACATGTATGACAATTCACTTATGCACCCTGAACTCTGACCTCCTGGGACCTAAACCTTTGTTTATACATATTGTATTTTCCCCCTGATAAAGTGAGACCAAAAAGTGAAATGTTATTAACTGCAAATTGATGGATTGAAAGAAAAACAAGAAATAAATTGACTAGTCATGACTAACAATTTTGAAATTTTTGATAATTAGAAGGCCAGTTGGTCCTTGGAAACGGCCCCGTGGTGCACAGTGGTAAAGCAGCAGTACAGCAGTACTGTGATCTGAACTCTCTGCTCACGACCTGAGTTCTATCCCAGCAAAAGCTGGTTCAGGTAGCCGACCCAAGGTTGACTCAGCCTTCCATCCTTCCGAGGTCAGTAAATTGAGTACCCAGTTTGCTGGGGGGGGAAGTGTAGATGAGTGGGGAAGGCAATGGCAAACCACCCCGAAAAAAGTCTGCCGTGAAAACATTGTGAAAGCAACATCACCCCAAAGTCAGAAACGACTGGTGCTTGTGCAGGGGACCTTTCCTTTCCAGGTCCCTGGAG
This sequence comes from Heteronotia binoei, assembly GCF_032191835.1. Taxonomy (NCBI): domain Eukaryota; kingdom Metazoa; phylum Chordata; class Lepidosauria; order Squamata; family Gekkonidae; genus Heteronotia; species Heteronotia binoei. The sequence continues at coordinate 20,660,737 of NC_083237.1, forward strand.
CAGTTACATAGATGTGTGTGTGCGTGTGTCTGAAGAACATGGGTAGAAAGGCTGGAGAAGAGAAGGAAAGATGGTCCAAGGAGTAAGCTTGGGCATCTAAGAGGAAGAATTACACTAAGCACTTGGATAAATAGCATGGAGGGGCTGGCAGAATCCAGAAACTAGGGGATCTGTCCTAATGGGGCTTGGGAAAGGTCAAGGGAATCTCTATGGCAGGAACCTGGAGCTTCGTCAAATCAATAGAGACGAGCTGTGTGGGGATCTACAAATATAAACACAATATATTTTTCCACTGCACCTTATTTTTCCTTCTTTCCTTCTCTTTCTCAGTGCTGCATTGGTTTCCCACCATTTTTCTCTTCTAAAAATAGATTACCCGATCATTCGTTTCAGTTGAGTAGACTTATGCGCCTCAAATCTCCCCATGGATGTTGTGCTCTCAAACCGAATAGATCATCTGAGAGATCTCCAAGAATCAATGGTTGCCTCTCAGTGACAAGTGATTCTTTGATAGCACTGACCCTTCTTATTTTCCCATTTGCATGATGCAGGAGGAAGTATTAAGCCTCTGTCTGTATTCTCCTCCATTCTGCAGGTGGGATGGGCTGCATGTCACTGGAAAGGCCAAGAGTTTCTTCATTGGTTGGCCCACCTTGGCAGTCTTTCTTGCTAGACTGTGGAACCAAACACTTTAATTTAACCAAACATATAATTTTCTGTTATACTACATGGCAGTAGTCTGTTCCTGTTTTTGTAAATCATTCCTTGCAGGGTTTGTTTTTACAGTAAAGTATATTGGCTTTAACATACAATATAATATTCAGTGTTTACCATCAAAGAACCTAGTGGACAGCCCTGTTGGTCTGAAGCAGTAGAACAAAGTAGGAGTCAAGTTCACCTTTAAGATCAACAAAATTTTATTTACACAAAAGCTTATGTTCTGAATAAAACTTTGTTGGTCTTAAAGGTGCACTTGACTCCTACTTTTTATTGAAGAACCTGTTTCCTTCCATAATTCAGCTTCTCTAAAGAGAAAAACAGGAGGAAGATGGGAGGAGAGAAGAATAAAGTTGAATGTGGAAAAAATGGAAAAAGTAGGGAAGTGAAACTATTCCAGATAAAATAAGTTTTACATGCATTTTCATAATGCTCTAAAATTACAGTCCAACTCCCATTATAGGTCATGTTTGCTATTTCTTTCCTTCACTGCCAGTTCCAGTAGTTCTTATATCCAGGTTTCAAAATGTGGTGGAGTTATGGTTTTCTCACCTTCCTGAACACCATAGGATGATGCTATATGTAGCAGGAGGATAGGAGACTTTGGGAAGAGATCGTCACATAGGAGCCTCTGCGGATGAGATTATGAAATTTTCAGAACCTCCCTTCCTGCACTTGGCAGCTCTGTTTTAATCAAAAGGGAACTGATTTGAAACAGATTTGCCCAAGGAGGAAAAGAATCAGATGTTCAGATTTCAGTGAGGAAACTGGGTAAAGGTGAATCAAGAGAGTTTCTCTTAGAATGGTGCTAATCTTCATAGAAACCTAAAGCGATCTAAGAATGACAATGCATTGAAACTTTTCATATCTTCATATCTTTCCTGTGGACAGTGTTAGTTGGATCCAGCAAACTATTTTGCTCTTTCTCACTCAGTTCTTCTTACAATAGCCCCTGCTCTACATAGCTTTGATTTATATAGGTTCTATGAACCCTAGCACAATATTTTTGAGTGGTCAAAGGAGACCCTTATTCTCTTTTTCACCAGCAGAAATTATAACTGGATCCAACCCAGTGCCATGCAAATCTTATTAAACTCAGGAGCAACACTGAAATATGATCAGAGTTTCTCTCCCATGCGTCACAGAATAAGAATTTTGACTGAAAGAACAAGGGAAAGTATAATACTAAGTGGCAAGAAAGCATAGGAAGCTGCCAGTGGCACAGAAATCCGCTAGAGCCTTATTATTTCCATGCATTTTGAGCACAAACAAATCCCCCCCTTTATTTTAATGTCAAAATTGCATAGGAAAGTTAAGAAGTCAGAGTCATAAAGTTTGTTCCCCCACCCTCCAGCATTCCAAGCTAAAACATTTAATTGTCAAGTGCCCTTACTGATTTTCTCCAAGTCCCCGTTTGAGTCATAGAAAATACAGTCATTTTGGGTGCACTCTTAGTGTTTGGGTTGTTGATTGAATTCTTGTCCTGTTGTGGTAGCTCACAGGCATCAGGATCCACTGTTTTGTACTTCTATAAATTGGAGAAGGCCACTTCCACGGGCAATTCCTCCACAGAAGTCCAACAGCAGGTAGCTATCTTGGATTTTTTAGATGCCTGTAATTTTGTTTCATATAATCCATCCTTTCAGTGATTGCTTGCTGTTCATGTTGGTAGGTTTCCAAAGGAGTGCAAAAGTTCAGTCTCTATAGAGTTTTTTAAGTAATTGTGTGTTAGGTTGGCAGAATGTTGTTCTATATGGTCCCTTTAAAATTCAGATGTGGAAAGTTCAGCTTTGAGATTGCTGCAGGCTCTGTCCAATTAATCAAGTCTTTGTGTGGGGGAGCAGAGGTTTTTTTCATTGTTGTCTCTGCTTGTTTGGCAGTTTACCCTTCTGGGGTAAAGTTCTTGCACTATAATATCTTTAAAAAACCATGCTGTAAAAACACCTCTTAGATTCAGTCTTGATTTTTGCCTATGAAGCAATGAGGAGGGTTTAGAGGAAGAGAATGAGAGTAAGACTTTCTTTACTTGATTCCAATGCCAAGAGGCTCAACTGCTATTAAATCAATTGCAGATGGATTGATCCCAAGTAGTTCACTGAGACATCTCTTGGCCTGGAATTTATTCTCCCAAATTGGCAACAATACCTTGTAAATAGTCATACAGATTTTATATGGCTGGAGATTCAGGGGCTATTGGTTCTCACAATTGTCATATTTTCCTACAGTCCCTTAGACGCTTCCAGTCTGAAATGTAGCTTCCCCACCCTCTATTGATTGAAGGTATTTTGAGTTGTTGATATTCTAACAGAGAAGTATTGATATTTATTAACTGTGGAGGTCAGCCCTGCAATGGCTGCCGTGAGAGATTTAAGTTGAGTTTTAATTCCTTTAGTGCTCAACAGTTCTTGCAATTAGGTCAAATTGGTTACAGCTCGTTTGCATCAGAATTTCCCTTTCAGTTTGCAGGCTCAGCTGCTGCCTCTCTGCCTGCAAGAGCTGCCCCAGGCCAGCTACAACATTGCTTTCTATCTGAGGAGGTAATCTCCTTTTCCTCTGATAATTCAGACAGTTCCAGAAGGGGAAGGAAGCAATTTGACTTTTCAATGGTGCAGTCCATATCTTGTCTGTCAAGCTTTGTCTCTGGAGCAAAAAATTCTATTTTAGTCTGCTTACACTCTGGCAATAAGCCAAGCTCTTCGAGGTCTCTTGGTCGCTTGCCAGAGGCCATGAGGTAGTTTTCAAATTCCAAGGACTCATGTTTACTGCTGCCTAAGCATCAAAATATACCAAAGCAACAACAACAACAACAAAATTTTATTTGTATCCCGCCCTCCCCGCCGGAGCAGGCTCAGGGCGGCTAACAGCAAAGCATACATTTAAACTTGAGAACCTCCCATCATCTCATTCAAGGAAAAAAAAAAAAGAAATATTGAATAAAGAGATAAAAGGATAAAATCTCAAAAAACGCTCAAACAAGCAGCCATCTCCATTAGCAGGAAACCAGAAGCTCTTTATTTTAATGCAGGGGTGTCCAACATGTGGCCTGCAGGCCGGACGAGGCCCGCAGAGGGCTCCAATCAGGCCCTCCAGCAACTGGCTGTCATCTGCTTCATTTTCCCTTGCCTGCTTTTTTCAGTCGCCATTTTGTGTTTCTCCTCGTATAAGCCACAGCAGCAAAGCAGCCTTCCCTCTCCCCCCTCCTTTTTCCCAAAGGGAGGAGGAGGGAGGAGCAGCCTCAGCCAACGAGGGAGCTTGGCTCTATAGCTCTGCTGGGTGATTAAGTTTGCCATGCTCAATTAATCACCCTGCAGAGCTACTGAGACAAGCCTCTCTTCCTTCTAATGAATGGCTGAGGTTCCTCCCCCTCCTCCTGCCCTGGGGAAGGAAAGAAAGAGCCAGAGCTTCCTTTGCAGTCCCCACCATCAGGAGAGCTACAAAGAGTACTTTTAAGACTAGCAACGTTTTAGTGAAGGTATGAGCTTTTTGGCTTGCTACAGAGAGAGAGAGAGAGAGAAAGTTTTGCTGGGCTTGTTATGGGTGTAACTGGGTTCCCCTTCTCTTTTTCACTGTACTCATGCCCTCCAGTCTATCTCAATAGGAAAGCATGTGAACTATTTAGAAGAGAAATATCAGCATTAGGCTGAGAGTGTGTTCCACCCCAGGTTTATCCAGCAAATTTCCTTAATTTTTCTTTCACATTTTCCTTTGATTGGGGGTCTTGAATTTAGACTTTCCAATAGTAGGCTGACACTGACCACTGTACATGGTTGTCTCTCTGTTCTTGTAGTTGTTTTTTGCAGGAAAGTTGTATTTTTTTTTGTTATCGTCATTTTTCTGGGGGAAATTATAGTTTTGTAGGCAAGCACATAGCCCTCAGTCTGTGCCATGGTGCCTTCACATGTCCTTGACTAGTACGCGAAGCAACTTCTGTACAAAAGCTCACAATGCCCAGCTGTTTCATGTTCCTCTGTGTCTTAGGCTCAAAGCACTGACCATGAGATGTCTGTAATGAATGTCAATGAATCAAAAGTAGTTTGCAACTTACAGATGTCCACACCTGAACAGCACATATTCAAGACTGTTACAACACAGACATTGCCTGCAGTTTTTTATGCAATAATTCATAGCAAGAGGTGACATTTATCAGAGACTGTAAAACAAAATATTGCAAGCGTGCTAATATTTTAGGCATGTTTTATTTTAAGTAAAAAAAACCCTTTGTTTGTCTATGCCCTTTATAAAGTTTATATGTCCGCTACCTGGCATTACATTTTATGATACACATGGCCCTGCCCTAAAAGGTCTCATTTATGTCAAATTCAGCCCTCATAACAAATGAGTTCGTCACCCCTGTTTTAATGTGTCTGCCTATCTGGGACATTCAACTGCCTATTTATGTTTCAACTTTTCTGCCTAGCTCCACCACTTTCTGAAAGGAATGTCCTTCAACAACAGTGCTGGTGAAAAAGTTTCCTTTAATGAGAATGGGGAATTAGTTGCAGAATTTGATGTCATCAATTGTGTCACTTTCCCAAACAAATCTTTCATTCAAACTAAAGTGGGAAGGGTGGATCCCCAGGCGCCTCTGGACCAAGGAGTCATCATAAATAAGGATGCCATTGTGTGGCACCGCTGGTTCAACCAGGTAGGACTTGAATTTTGGGAACATTCAATTTTAATAAAAGATATTGGGAAGGGTCAGTTGTCTCCCACAATAGTTGATATGTTTCACACTGTGAAAAGAGAAAACTGTATATGTTTTTCTCCATTATATGTTTCCATTTTCTCCAGTTGAACTTTTCATAATCTTTGGATCATTTCTTCAGCAGCAAAGATACAAAATTAATTTCCCCAGTGATGTAAAAGTTTCTTGCATCTGTATTCCAATCATATTACTTTTAACTCTCTGACAGTGCAATTAAAAATTGTACCAGATCAGTTAAAATAAATTTAAAAGATGCAGGGCCAGCACACAACCTTTTTTAATCCCCTTTAACACTGGAATTTTGCTAGTCAAGTCACCACTAGAAGAAAATTTCACTTGACAAAAAGTATTAGAATGAAGCTTCTTCAAGAAGGTGGTTGGGCTCTATCTATTGAATCAAATGCACCCTTCAAGTCGATGAAGGCAGCATATAATTTTTTTGTCCCGGTATGCATATATTTTTCAGCAAGGAAGTCTAGAGTGCAGCAATGGTCCATAGCAGATTTGCCTTTGGAGAAGCCAATTTGTTCAGGACCTATGATGTTGCCTAGGTGCATCCAGTCAGTTAATCGGAGTTCTAAACGTTTGGCATACAATTTGCCCACTATATATAATAAACTAATGGGGCGGAAATTTTCTGGTAACTCCAGCCAGGGATAATTATAGAATCAAGTCAAGAGTCTGGGATGGAGCCATGCAGATCAATGAAAGAGAACAATTATATGAAGAGTTACTCCAGTATGAATGCATTGAATTTTACAGAGTAGAGTAACTCTTCAAAGGATAGCATTATACATATTTAGTTGTTCTCAGGTATCACATTAATCATCAAAATTATTCTTTATAGAACCTAGATAGTTAATCTCTCATGTCATCCTTTGTGTAAGACACTGCATGCTATATTATTTTATTTATTATTATTATTTATTTTATTTATTTTATTGGATTTATATCCCGCCCTCCCTGACGAAGGAGGCTCAGGGCGGCTCACATCAATAGAAATTTACAATACTAACTATACCATTAAAACATTGAATAATATCAATAATTAGAACATATTAAAACAGTTTGGTGCTAGTGTTAACATCCAGTATCTTCAGCCCTCTTGAATATCTTCATCAGTATTTTAAAGGCAGCAACATCTTTGCTTCAGACCATTATCAATGATTCAAGTGGGTTGTCCCTAGGAACATAAGAGCCATGCTGGATGAAAGGTTCAAGTCCAGCATTCTGTTCACATAGTAGCCAAACAGCTGCCTTTAGGAAGTGCATAAGCAGGACGACTGCAACAGCATCCTTCTTTACATGGACCCCACAATTGATATAAAGAGGCACACTGCCTCTGGCACTGGAGAGAGTAGGTATTTCTCGTGGCCAATGTTCCCTCTAAGCTGAGTTACTGTGAGCTAACCCACAGTTTTTTAGCCTCTGGCTCACAAATCTTTGTCTTAGCTCAGAAAGGATGGCCCCAAAGCAAACTAATTTGTGCAGCAGCCAAATTGATCACTCACAACTTTAATGCCAGTTGCTCACAAAGTAGAATTTTTGCTCATAAGACTGCACAGGTTAGAGGGAGCATTGCTCGTGGCTAGTAGCCATTGTGACTACAACCATGGATAGTCCCATCCTCCATGAATTTGTCCACACTCCCTTTTTAAGCCTTACAGGTTTAAGGCCTGTAATGACCATTACCATATCATGTGGCAGCAGCAGGTTCCACAATTTAACTATTCATCCAGCTAAATAGCAGCTCACTGAACACCAGCTTTTATTCTTATCTTGAAGAATTCCAAACAAGTTCTGAACATTGACACTCCTCTTTCTTGATTGATGGGTTAGGTCCAGCCCCTTTCTCTGTGTAATGGCAACTGTCATCCTGGAAACAGCAAAAGAAGGAAGGAAGGGGAGCCCTTCTGTTGCTATGATTGCATTCGATGCCCAGAAGGGAAGATATCGGACAAGAATGGTGAGAGTTGATCAGACAGGCTGGCTGCAGTACAAAGCAACAGGCATGCAAGATTAGCATTTAAATTGGTGTGTAGGGGATGTCTTCCTCGTTATCATTTAGTTATTTGGGACAGAGTGGTGACATCAAGCATTGCCCCCCAGGCGGAATAACGCGGCAGACAACAAGTTGGGTTAAAAGGGCCACTTTATTAACTTGACGGCAAGGGCAAAACATGGGGACAGGACAAGCCAGGGGTCATACCCGACCACCTCCTTGACCTGAAACTGGGCGAGCCCCCTGAGCCCCGGGTGTGAGCCAACCAAATGGCTCAGACCCGGCCAGCCCGGCAACTTGATCACCGCTCACAGAGCTCCGCCATCCCCACAGGCAGCAGCCTGGGATGCGGACGCTCACCACGTGCCGGGATCCAACAGACTCCCTGGAGCCAACCTTGGGCCGTACAGCTTGCGGTTCCCCAGGAAGTCATGCACCAAATGGCGCGATGCTACGGGAGCTCACCAATCCCCAGAACATAATGCCAACCACAAACTGCCAGTGACCAACCTATATAACGGCACCGCCATTCCAATTGCCAGCACCAGACATCAGCAGTACAGGGTAGGCAAAAACACCCCCGGACCAGGCCAATCATCCGAGGGCGAAAAAGTCCTACCCGGCCCCAAAAACAGGCTACCAGCCTATGCCTGAACTGCATGAAAGGCGGGCGGGCCGAGAGCGATTTCCAACTGCTTATTAGGGGGCGTGGGCAGCCTCTTAAGGCTGCCCATCACCCCCTCCCTCCTGGGATAACCCATTGCCTCGGATCCGTGCGGGGAGGCAATGGGCAGCCCCCAGCCTCAGCAGTCAATGGACTGCTCGGCTGGGAAGGGGGCGAATTGCCCCCCCAGGCGGAATAACGAGGCAGACAACAAGTTGGGTTAAAAGGGCCACTTTATTAACTTAACGGCAAGGGCAAAACATGGGGACAGGACAAGCCAGGGGTCATACCCGACCACCTCCTTGACCTGAAACTGGGCGAGCCCCCTGAGCCCCGGGTGTGAGCCAACCAAACGGCTCAGACCCGGCCGGCCCGGCAACTTGATCACCGCTCACAGAGCTCCGTCATCCCCACAGGCAGCAGCCTGGGATGCGGACGCTCACCACGTGCCGGGATCCAACAGACTCCCTGGAGCCAACCTTGGGCCGTACAGCTTGCGGTTCCCCAGGAAGTCATGCACCAAATGGCGCGATGCTACGGGAGCTCACCAATCCCCAAAACATAATGCCAACCACAAACTGCCAAGGACAGCGCCAAGCCTCTGCTTAGGCCGCTGTACCCCCAAACTATAAGACGCGAACCAGCCCTTGCCGCAAGTCGGTTAAGAACAAATCGTTGCCCTTTTCTGACAAATGCACCCCGTCTTCACGATATAATTCCGGCATGCTGGCTAGGATCGAAGGATGGGGGACATAATCCCCAAGCCCACCACACAGGGCCTTACGCAATGCACGGTTGGCCTTAATTCTGGCGTGCTCCAAACCTTCAGGGTCCCATGCAGTCCGCCACACATGGTGCGGCAACATGGCCGACCACAAGATAAGGACGCCCGGCCACCGTTTCTTGATCAAAACCAGGTCCGACTGGGCCTGAATCGAAAGGGCCTTGCCCTTGATCAGACCCAAATCGTTCTCACCCAGATGAATTACAAGAATCTGCGGTGGGGGGCCAACCAGCTCCCTGAACAACATAGGCAGGAGCCCAGGCCACCTCAATCCACGGCAGCCTTGCCAGGTGATCACCGCTCTGTCGCTCAGGCCCAGTTGTGAATCGATCGACGTCCGACGGGCCTGGTGTGCCGCCCAAAAGACAATGCTGTGACCGCATATAAGGATCCTCCTCCTCTCATCGCCAGCCACAGCCCCTAAAAGAGAAAACTATTAGAACTGGAAACAGTAATAATACCTGGCACCAACAACGATTCCCTACGACTAAGGGAGAAAACAAAACCATCCTTAAGACCTCAAAGACCTAATATAAGCTCGATAGGCCCCTGATTTCCACCGGCCAACTCGACGGATATCATCTCCCCCATACCCAAGCGCTGCGGCTGTGGAAGCAGCACCGATTCTAAAGGAATGAGTACCAAATTTTTGACCGCCGAGGCCCAAATGTTGCAAGGCACGGCTACTGATGGCCCAAAATTGGTACCTTGTCAAGGGGGCTTCATCAGCATGGCGGAAAAGAGGGCCGTCAGATGCCCCGCGCCATTCAAGATAATTTTTAATTGCCGTGACCGGGCATAATTCGCATTCAGCGCAAGTTCCAATCCTAACAGTGCAGCCGTGCTGCTTCTGATCCGTCTTTGAACGGCGGACTCTAAACTCCACCCGGTCGCTAAATAAAGTAACATCCCTCAACTGCAGGGCCCTCGCGGAAACATCAGTGCGGGAAAGTGAAACTAGCTCAGATACTCTAAAGGCCCCAAAAAAGGCCGTCAATGAGGCGCTGTGAAAAAGTGCCTCCTCGTAAGCAGACCCACAAACAAGGGCCCAGGAAGCTCGAAGCCCCCGCAGGATAAATGGCGAAATAGGCTGCCTCCCGTCGGACCTAGGTCCAGCCTCACGAGACCATCCCTCAAACATTTTCTGAATGCGAAAATCCTTAGTGGCATCGCTGTGCCCCCTGGCCTTACTCAAAAAGGCCAGGGCCGCCATCTGGCCCTTAATAGACTTAACCGACAAACCCCACTGTTTCTGATGTACACAGAATTGCAACAACTGTTCAACAGGAACGGGCCACACCTCCTGTAATCCTGCCCCCTTTCTGAAAGACAAAAACTGGCTAGCAGCCCGGTCATACGACCTTTTAGTGCTGGGCGCTATGGCCAGGTGTATCGCCCGGCTCACTTCTTTCCTCCAATCAGCCATAACTCCGCCGGGATGCGCTTGGGCAACAGGTCGGCCTCCGGGGCTAATTGACGGAAACGGTCCATCTGTTGGCGAGACAGAGCGTCCGCCACCCCGTTACAAATGCCAGGAACGTGCTTGGCTAAAAACAATATATTCAATTTCAAACAATGCAAAGTGAATGCCCTAACTAGCCGCATAACTGCGGGAGACTTAGAGGTTAACCTGTTGACGACATGGACAACGGCCATGTTGTCGCACCAGAAGTGAACCGTGGAATCTGCAAGGGCTTCGCCCCAAAGAAACACAGCCACGACAATCAGAAAAAACTCCAGGAACGTTAAGTTCCGACACAACTCAGTGCCCAGCCAATCTTGCGGCCATTGCTCGGCACACCAGTGCCCCCTAAAGTAAACACCAAAACCAATAGAACCAGAGGCATCGGATACAATCTGCAACTTGGCTTCAAGCTGCATGTCCCTGCACCAGAAGGAAATTCCATTGAAATCCTGCAAAAATGTCTCCCAGACCATAAGGTCCTCCCGCATCTCCGAAGTGACGCAGGTGAAATGATGTGGCAGGCGCAAATTGACCATGCAGTCACAGAATTGTCGCAAAAAGGCCCTGCCCAGGGCCACAACCTTACAGGCGAAATTCAAGTGGCCCACGAGCTGCTGTAACTCCAATAAGGTGACCTTGCGCTTAACTAAAACCACTCGGATCCTAGCTAAAAGGCTCACTCGCTTGTCCTCGGGCAACCAAGAAAACTGGTGCACCATATCCAGCTCGATACCCAGAAAGGTAAGGACTGTGGCAGGGCCTTCGGTCTTTTCAGGAGCCAACGGTACCACTAATTCCTTAGCCAACTCCACAAAAGCCATTAACAGGAACGAGCACTGTCCAGAGCCCGCAGGGCCTACAAAAAGAAAATCGTCCAAATAATGAACAATGTCCTGAATTCCCGTCCTAAACCGTAAGGCCCATTCAAAAAATGAGCTAAAACGCTCGAACAAGAAACAGAACACCCCATAGGAAGTGCCCTATCAACATAGTAACTTCCTTCAAACGGGAAACCTAGTAATTCAAAGTCACTGGGGTGAACTGGGAGGAGGCAAAAGGCTGATTTTATATCGCACTTTGCCAACTCAGCACCTGACCCACACCGCCGGACTACCTGAACTGCTCGGTCAAAAGAAGTATATTTTACCGAACACAGCTCGGTTGGGATGGCATCATTTACTGATCGACCCCTAGGGTAAGAAAGATGGTGAATCAACCGGTATTCACCCGCTGCTTTCTTAGGTACCACTCCCAAGGGGGACACCCGCAGGTTCAGCAGGGGGGGGAGATTTAAACGGGCCTAACACCCAACCTTCAGCACATTCTTTACTGATCTTTTGCCTAACAATGCTTTCCAAACCCCTAACTGAACGCAAATTGGAGGAGAAGAATGGAGTACGAGGGCCTTCATAAGGGATTCTAAATCCAACTGAGAACCCTTCCGCCAAATAACCCGCATCATCCCTACGAGGGTAAAATTCCAGCCACTGCTTAAGAACCCTCAGGCGTATGGGGCTGGGGCCCTTTTGGAGGGTGTTGAACGGCGCCACCACCTGTCCGCTTGTTAGGCCACCTCTGTTTTGATCTAGAGCATGCCGTGAAGGCATGAGGGCCTGCACAAATCGGGCATTCATGTTTATATTTACAGGCCTTTCTGGAGCATGAACCTTGGGAGGTGAACTCCCAGCAAAGCAGCCGTGGCTGAACCGACTGCCCCGCGGAAGCGCGGGCACCAGAGAAGGTCGTTCCTGTTGTCTTTTGCACTAAATGACCACTGTCAGATCGCTCCCCAACATTTGGCTTCACAGGCGCCATGAGCTGCAGCCAAAGCTGCTGGTTAATCTGATTCCACTGAAGGAAAGAAGGCAGAGAACTGGGACCCACCGGTCTCCCCAAAAATGACCCGGCCCCCAAGTAATTGGCCCCTACACCTTGGGCTCCTCCCACTGGCCTCGAAGCAGAAGCTACATTGGGCCCCCATGGGCCCCATGGCCATACCATTCCCTGCTGTGGCACGAGAAACTTACCATCCCCAGCAGGCGGCACCACCACCACCGCATCGGGCTCTTCAGCCTGCTCCTCTTCCTGGGGCACTCCTTCCTTTGGCTCACCACCGCTTCCTTCGGCTCCCTGTAACACAGAAAGGCGAGCCAGCACCTCCTTCTGGAAAGAAATGGTGGCAGCTCTACCCGACCCTAACAAGCCAGTGGCCCTTCTAGAAGGGCCCGCCAAACCCCTCGCCTCCTCCAGGGCTGCCAACTGAGCCATAATGGCCTGCTGTGTTTGAGCTTCATTGCCCTCATCCTGCAGGGGAGCTTCGGGGGTTGGCCTCTTGGCGGGGCGCTTGGCCGGCTGTTTTCCTTTTTTATTGCCCTGCCCCTTCTTAGGACCCATTATTTACACTTCAACAAGCACACAAAGGCCAAAAGCACAGTGGCCAACTATGACGGGGGTTACCCAACCAGAAACCAAAACTAGGGGTGAGGGAAAGGGGCAGAGCCCTGTCCCAATGCAAGGGCACACCACTGCAGCCAACAAATGAAGGCCTAAGCTCTCAGACACCACCCACAAAGGCCAGACAGCCTCTACCCACCCTAACAGGCCTGGCACCAGAAGTGCCTGGCATGTGTGTGTGTGGTGGGGGGGGGGGGTACTGCACTGCCCAGAAGACGCTCCACCCGGTCACCCAAGGAGGAGGAGTGGGGGGGGGTAGGAGGCCTAACGCGTCCCCACCCTCCCAAACGCGCCCCAAAAGGACCCGCTCAGCCCGCCACCCCGATCAGGCCGCACGGCCCAGCGGGTGACCTTCGGCCTATACAAGGCCTAAGAACAAGAAGAGGATGGGCAGGGGAGGGGGCTCCACCCGCGAGGAAGCACGCCGCCCTTCAGGCTCCACCGAAGGCTCTTCAAGCGCAGGAACGGAGCCGCCGAGTCAAACCAACGTCCGGCAACGCCGCGGCAATCCTCGCCTCGCCCCGAGCCCCAACAGCGCACAACGCTCTCTCCAAGCCCGCAACAGACAGCAGCAGCCGGTAGGTGCCTGCTCGGGCCGAGAGCGATTTCCAACTGTGTATTAGGGGGCGTGGGCAGCCTCTTAAGGCTGCCCATCACCCCCTCCCTCCTGGGATAACCCATTGCCTCGGATCCGCGCGGGGAGGCAATGGGCGGCCCCCAGCCTCAGCAGTCAATGGACTGCTCGGCTGGGAAGGGGCCAAATTCTCTCTATCACTCTCGCTCAATCTAAAATTATCTATCGTATACATCTGTCTGTCTTTCTACCGGTCTAATATCTCTCTATATATCTAGCATCTAGTACTGCTCATGCAGCTATCACCTTAAGCAAAAATTAGAAAAGAATCAAAATAAAAGACCTTAGCATTATTCCCCTGCTTTTTAATTATTGCTTCTATAACTTTTGCCAGTAAAAGAGTAACAAAATCATTTGTATCTGATAATAACCATGTCACTGAGCTCTCATATTAAACAATTCCACATTTTTAAATAAAGGAATTATTAAATTTGCACTCAACTTATTAAATTTGGACACTCTATAACCATGTTTTCAATGGTTTCAATCTGACATAGAAAGAACTGCATGTTCTGCAAACATGTGATACTTTATTGTACCTACCCTCTAAGGGAAGAACATTAAAAAGAATCCAATAGGCACTTGTAGTACTGGCTTTTCACATACAGCTGTTTGTGAACTAGGTTCATTGCACATATGTATGATAACAGGAATGACGCTAAAAGAAGCTATGAAAGCCAGTTATTGCATTGGATTGTCATGTGATTGATGTGGCAAATGTTCTTTTTCAGACATGAGTGACTGTTTTACATGCCCAAGAGAACAGTATCCAAATAAGAACCAGAATGCCTGCATTCCCAAGGTGGTCAGTTTTTTGTCTTATGAAGAACCTTTGGGTATTGGCTTAGCTCTTAGTATTCTTTCTTTTTCACTCATCACACTCCTCATCCTAGGACTGTTTGCAAAGCACCATGATACTCCCATTGTCAAAGCCAACAACAGAAGTCTCACCTATACTCTTCTCATCTCGCTCCTTCTCTGCTTCCTTTGTGCCTTATTATTCATTGGCCAACCTAAAATGGTGACCTGTCTCCTACGACAAACTGCTTTTGGCATTATTTTCTCAGTGGCTGTTTCCTCCGTCTTGGCTAAAACGATCACTGTGGTTCTGGCTTTCCTGGCCACTAAGCCAGGATCCAGCATGAGGAAGTGGGTGGGGAAAAGGCTGGCCACCTCCATTGTCCTTTCTTGTACCCTTATTCAGGCAGGCATTTGTGTTGCATGGCTGATAGCCACTCCCCCATTTCCAGACATTGATACAGAGTCAGTGGCTGAAGAAATTATACTGGAATGTAATGAGGGCTCCACCACCATGTTTTATTGTGTCCTGGGCTACATGGGCCTCCTGGCCATTGCCAGCTTTGCTGTTGCTTTCTCAGCTAGGAAGTTACCTGACAGTTTCAATGAAGCCAAGTTCATCACGTTCAGCATGCTGGTCTTTGGCAGTGTTTGGCTGTCCTTTGTTCCAACCTACTCGAGCACTAAAGGGAAATACATGGTGGCTGTGGAGATCTTCTCCATCTTAGCCTCCAGTGCTGGGCTGTTGGGCTGCATCTTTCTCCCCAAATGCTACATTATTGTTCTGAAGCCAGAGTTCAACAACAGAGAACAACTTATAAGAAGGAAACTCTAAACATATTGATTGTCTCATTCAGATTTTTTCCTAGATTCCAGTTCTACAGTTTCCAGTTTTAATTGTTTGTTGTATGGCTTTAATTGAGAGAGAATGATAATATCTTCTTGTTATAAGATCCAGTTCTAGATCCAGTTGCAAATAAAATCTCTTAAAACCCATGCAAATAAAGTTTATTAAATTTGACTACAATATTCTGTGCTTTGATTTGGTTTTGTTAGTCTCACTGCACCCTTTACATTAGACACTAAGCTTAATTTTAAAAGCAGGGCTGAGTTTTCTGAGCACGTTACATATTCATATACTCAGGCCTCAGATTCAGCAAGAGCTCTTAGGAATGCAACTCCTGATCCTTTCTGAGGGGTTTCCCTCCTCCTCCCCTATTTGTCGATTGAATAGTGGGTGCAGCTGCATAACAATCCCTGGATGAGCTTCACCACCTATTTTTCTACAAAGCAACCCCTGCATATACTAGATATTTGTATGCCACCTTTCCAGGTGACCACATTGGCTCAAACAACCCTACAGTATTCTGATGCAGATAAAGGAGAGGAAAAGACAGTTGGGTAGGGGAAAAAACAGCAATATAACTTGCCCTTCATAAGGTACTCCTTATAAATTAGCTGATGAATGCTGCCACAAGATATTAACCTTGCAACTGCTGTGGACCTTGGGCAGCATAGGAGCTCTTAGTGTCCTTTAGAGCAGAAGGAAGGAAGGCAGGAAGGAAGGCAGGACATTTTAATAGACTGTGAAAATAAAAAGATATTTGGTATATCAGATACAGTATTTCAAATATCTACATTGTCTAGTCATGATTAAAAAGCTGTAATCCGTTTAACATTTCAAGGGATGAGATGCCTCCCATCAGCTATATGCCCTGGCTAGTTGCTTTTCTCCTCTCTTCTCATTCTTACATGGTATGTGTGTGGTGGGGGAGGGGGGTGTCCTTTTAAAATTTAAAGTTAGGATTGTTATACAAATTATGCTTTTGAGTGTTAGAATTCCGGAGTCTCAAACATACCAAAAGATGCTAAAATGATAATATCCCCCACAATATTCTAGCACAATAAAAAAACATTTAAATTCCAGTAAGGAAACTGAGCAAAGACGAAGAGAGTTTCACTTAACAATAATATTATTTCATAGAATCTTAATGGAATCAAAGAATAAGAATGCAGTGGATTTCCACATTGAAATGGTTCATATCTCCTAATTTTCTTTTGGACATGCTATGGGCTGGATTATTCTGAAGGCTAGATTGTTTTTCTTCTCTATCTAGCTGCTATTATTGAGGGGACTATGTAGTGTATCGTCAGCTACACGCGCCCATGCGCAGAGGCGACTGGGCTGTCCCAGGCGCTCCAGCGTAGGGCGCGGAACCCCCCGCCAATCACCAGCTGTGGCGGGAAGTTTAACGGGTCAGGATTGGCCTGTCCTGTCCAGTAGGCTGTACCGGGGATTGTACATAAGCGGGACCCGGCCCGCGTGTTCTCTCTCTTGCAACGTGCTCCCAATAAAGAATGTTGCCCTATTCGCGTCTCTCATCTGAGTACGTTACAGTGGCGACGAGGATGGGATTCTAGCCACATCGGCTACGTCGGAAACCAAGGGCACCACCAGGCCATGGCCGCCGCCGCAGCCACCATGGCCAACCAGGGCGGAAACACCGGTCACGTTGAGCCGTTCGACCCCGCGAATCCAGAGGCCTGGGAGTCCTACTTGGAGTGAGTCGAATGCTACCTGAGGGCCAACAAAGTCACGGAGGACAGTATGAAGAGGGACGTTCTCCTGAGCATCTGTGGGGCGGCCACCTTCGAGATCACCAAAGGTCTCTCGGCCCCCGCCTGTCTCACGGAGAAGTCCTTCGCGGAAGTCAGCAGACTCCTCACCGGTCACTTTTTGCCGCAGCCTTGGCAGGTGGCCCGCCGGTTCCTGTTCCACAGAAGGGACCAGGCTGCGGGGGAATCGGCCGTCGACTACCTGGCGGCCCTACGCAGGATCGCCGGGAACTGCAACTTTCCTCAGCTAGAGGAGACCCTGGCCAATCGCTTCACGTGGGGCCTCCGCGACAAGAGGCTCCAGCAGAAGCTCTTCGCCAAAGAAGAGCTCACCCTCCAGAGCGCCTTCAGCGAAGCTGTGGCGTTCGAAAGGACTTCGAGGACCTTTCCCAAGGCCCGCACGGATGCCGTCCACCACAAGGAGCTGACCACGACCGCCCGGAGGAGGGAGAAGCCTACCAGATGCGCCGCCCAGCTGGGCCACCCAACCGAGCATCCCCACGGCCCCGAGCGCCGGAACGTCCCCTAGCGTCGGAGAGGTCTCCAGCCCCCAAGTGCGCCAGCTGCGGCGACCCCCATGACAGACGGGACTGCCAATACAGGACCTGGGACTGCTGGAGCTGCGGGAAGAGTCAACACACCAGTTGCTTTTATAACAAATGGTGTATTATACAAACTATTTACAGAAGTGAAGATATATACAGTCACAGTCCTGAGTAACAGAATGCTTCACCAGTACTTCAACCACATCGAGAGAAAAAACATCCTGAGCACTCAGCTGTTAATATAGTCCAGTCTACCAATCAGCTAATTCTGCTGACGCACTGTGACTCCCTTAGAAATGTCCAGCTATTACCAGTTCTGATCGCATCAGCCACAGCAGTCCTGTGACACCTGTCATGTGACTCCTGACATTCTGACAGCTCACGATCTAACATGCTTCACAACAGACTTAAATACACTAACACACCTCCTAGGCTGGCAATGAACGCATGCCTAATAATTCAGTTAGTTTTACATGCCTTTCATTATACAGACATTTGGTAAACAGATCAGCAATGTTGTCTTCCGTGGAACATTTTTGCAATATCACAAGTCCCTGAAAAACCGACGCCTTTACATTGTAATCCCTGATCAGGATATGTTTACTCCTCCCTCTGGCACATAAATTTTCAGCTAACTGCTTTGCAGCAGAACTATCATTTAACACTGTAATGGGTAAGTCACATATTCCATTCAGATCTTTTAACAATTGTATAATCCATTCCAGATTCAACACCCATTCATTTAATGCACTGAATTCTGCTTCTCTCTCTCTCTCTCTCTCTCTCTCTCTCTCGGCTTGACTTCGCGAATGAAGATTTAAGAAGGGTGCAGTAGTCCACGTCTGCTGCAGGCTCGCTGGTGGCTGACAAAACCAATGCGGGACAGGCAGATCCGGCCACAGTGGCTGCAGGGTCTGATTTGGGGTTCGTGCTGTAGCAGTGCGATTCTTCCTCAATCTCCTTTTGTCCTCAAGACCAGCTATGCGTGCGTTCTCAAAGGAAGAGACAGCCTGGTGGATGGTGTGCCTCCATGCTTTGCGATCTGAGGCTAGGTCAGACCACTGGTGATGGTTGATGCGACAGGTGCCAAGGGATTTCTTCAAGGAGTCCTTGTACCTCTTCTTTGGTGCCCCTCTATTTCGATGGCCGGTGGAAAGTTCGCCATACAGAGCAATCTTGAGAAGGCGGTGGTTTTCCATCCTAGAAATATGCCCTGCCCAGCGCAGCTGCGTCTTCAACAGCAGTGCCTCGATGCTTGTAACCTCCGCCCTCTTGAGGACTTCAGTGTTGGTCACAAAGTCACTCCAGTGGATGTTGAGGATGGTGCAAAGGCAGCGCTGATGAAAGCGCTCAAGGAGTCTCAGGTGATGACGGTATAAAACCCACAATTCAGAGCCGTAGATGAGGGTTGTCATCACAACCGCTTTGTAAACAGTTTCTGTCGCTTCCTTTCCGTACATGTTTGCTTGTTGGGTCGCTTTACACCTTGCGGTTTTGTTCTGGCTTCTCTAAACAACAGCTCCGGAACTGTTGTATCAGGGAGAACCGGGTTTGATTCCCCATTCCTCCACTTGCAGCTGCTAGAATGACCTTGGGTCAGCCATAGCTCTCACAGGAATTGCTGGAAACAATACCCCAATGGCGCAATAGGTCTTGTCACCCTAGCATTAAGTTTTCGTGTAATAGAGATCCTGACACCATTGTGTTTTTGGACACTGTGGTGTATCGCACCGCTAATAATACTCTAGCTATTAAGAATCATAGAAAGGCGGTGGCTAAGAATGGGTATCTACATTATGATTCTTTCCATCCTCCCGTTTTAATAATAATAATAATAATAATAATAATAATAATAATAATAATAATAATAATAATAATAATAATAAACTTTATTTTTATATCCCGCCCTCCCCCGCCAAGGCGGGCTCAGGGCGGCTAACAGACATGGGGATCCCATGATTCATCTAAAACAATATAAACAAATTTTAAATATCAATTACATAGTGAATTATTTAAAATAGATAAAATATATAAAATAGGTGCTAAAATACTGTAATCATAATATCCACAAGATGGCTAGATGTCCACACGTCGGATTAATCAGGTTCTATCTCGAAAGCCAGCTGGAAAAGAAATGTTTTGCAAGCCCTGCAGAATTGGTTCAGGTCCCGCAGGGCTCGCACCATCTCTGGAAGGTCATTCCACCAACGAGGGGCTATCACTGAGAAGGCCTGCTCCCTAGTAGCCTTCAACCTAGCTTCTCTTGGCCCAGGGATTGTTAGTAAGTTCTGAGAGCTGGATCTCAGTGCTCTCTGGGGCACATATGGGGAGAGGCGGTCCTTTAGGTAGGCAGGTCCTTGGCCATATAGGGCTTTAAAGGTAATAACCAGCACTTCATAGCGAACACGGTACACAACCGGAATAATATACCCTATGGGCAATTTTGCGGAATAATATACCCTATGGGCAATTCTTACGCATGAAACAAAACAGCACCTCAGTCACTGAGTATAAGAAATCGTGTAATCAACTGACAGTGCAGTTTAAGGAACGGGGTTATCCAGAAACAGTCATCAAAGGGGCGGAGACGAGGGCTGCCAAACAAGAACATTCTCTTATGCTTCAGCGTATGAACAAACAGAATGGAGAGGCTAGGGAAAATCAAAGATTATTTTGTTCATTACAATATACTCCGAAGGCATTAGCGATTAAAAATATCATTTTGCGCCATTGGGGTATTGTTTCCAGCATTGCAGGATGTGCCTCCCCACCTATAATTGGTTTCCGTAGATCTCGGAATCTAAGGGACTATTTGGTGCATACGGATTTGAATACTGCACAGATGTCTTCTCTATTGCCCCCTGGTCATTTCCGTTGCAAGGGTTGCAAAGCGTGCAAGTACTCTCTACAAATAAAAGAGTATGTGGATTCTAGATCCCAAACAACTATTAAATTGACAGGTTTCACTAATTGTGACGCTAAAGGGGTCATCTATGCCCTGGTCTGTGGAGATTGCTCTAAAATGTACATAGGATGTTCCCGTAGGGCGATTAAGACACGTGTTTTGGAACACATCTCAAGGGTTCGCCATCAAGTTCCTGGTGTTCCTCTCCTTCAACATTTTACTGAGACTGATCATAACTTAGAAACCTTAAAATTCTTTGTGATTCAGAAAATTGGTGATATTTGTGAAAGTAGAGGTGGTGATTTACAAAGGACCATGTTACAAAAAGAGGCACGGTGGATACATCGTTTAAACACTATTGAACCCTCTGGCCTTAATCAACACAATGATTTCTCATGTTATATATAATGTATTTTGTTTCTTGGGTATGTTGGTAGATTGTGGTGAGGTCTCCTTTAAATGGTTGAGTAACAACAGCTGTGTCCGTCCCTTTTAAAAAAAGCCGTGGGCTCTGGTAGCCCAAGCCGCAAATTAAGATACCAAAATGGGCGTTTGAGAAAGAACTTGGCTGGAGTTTTCAGGTTGTTTTACCAACTGTTTCTGTATGTTTTTGTTAAGATTACTTTGGTTTAGGGTGGTTTTTATCGGTCACTTTTGTTGTTTACAGTTGACTTACGAGGAACCTGCAGGAGCAGCGGAACGCAATCAAATCCGGGGTTTGCGTGAAGGCTAGAATTTGTCCTTCAGAAGTCAACAAACAACGGAGGGACTCCTGTGGAACATTATTTTTGAGTCTTTGTACTCATTTTGGAAAACTCAGTGACTGTGTGGGGTCCTCCTTGGAATATTGTTTTGAGACTGTTGTTTTCTATTTATACTGTATGAATGTATGCCCACTGTTGTAGGCTGTTCATTTCATTATAATAGAACATTATATACACCAGTTAAGAGTGTTTGTTTGTGCACAATATTTTGTATTTTTGTAGCTCTGGAGAAAATGGCTGCTTTAAACTCTATAGTGTTATTCCCTGCTGAGGTCCCTTCCCTCTACCAACCATGCTCTGCCCAGGCAGCAGCAGTTTTTCAGAGTACCAACCAAGCAATTCAAGGTCCTTAAAATATTGTTTGTCTTTAGGATGTTACACAGTTCCTTATGGTTGGTATTGTTTGTCATTATTAGAGTGGCAGCACTCTCCCTATCAGGTGTTATAGGCAAATAGAAATCATTTTGTTTTACAGGCCCTAAAAACTGAGAAAGAGCCTGCAGGGCCCTTATATCCTCTGGGAGGGTGTTCCACAATGCCGGCTTTGCCACAGCCCCTGGCCCTTGTAGAACTCAATCTGGTCTCCCTTGGTTCTGGGGATGGAGAAAAGATTTTGAACTCCTGAACACAGTGCTCTCTGAGGAACATGTGGAAAAAGGTGACCCCATAGGTATACATTATTATGCACAGTACTGAGTGTTGTTATAGGAATAGAATTTCTTTTTCCAGAATTTAGTTTTTACTTATAGCCTTTGAGTACTCTAATTCTCCTTTACTCTCTCAAAGAAGGACTTGCTCTTTAATTAGATTTTGATACCTCTTCATACTTTCCTGTTATACTACAAGGCGGTAGTCTGTTCCTGCTTTTATAAATCTTTCCTTGCAGGGTTTCTTTTTATAATAAAGTGTATTGGCTTAAATGTACAGTATAACATTTGACATTTACTATCAATAAACATGTTCCTTTCCATATACAAATCTGATTCTCTACTAATAAAAAAAGGAGAATGGTGGGAGGAGAGAGGAATAAAGTTGAGGGAAATAAAGGAAAGGAAAGAGAAAAAGGTGGGAAGTGAATGGAATCCAAACAGATCAAATTAGTTTTTAATCCTTTTTCATAAAGCTCTAAAATTACATTCCAAGCACCATTATACTTCAGGCCTGCATCCAGTCTATTAAAAGCTATTTTTCTTTCATTGCCAGATCCAATGGTTCTTCTATCCAGGCATAAATATGTGGTGGAATTATAGTTTTCTAGTCTTTCTGAACATCCCAGTGTGGTGCTTTAGTATGAGAACAGGAGGCTTTGGTAAGACATTGCCACATCAGAGCACCTGCAGAGTAAGATACTGATATTTGCAAAACCTCCCTCCATGCACTTCTTGTCTTGGCAGTTTTCATTTGATCAAAAGGGGACTGATTTAAAACAGACTCCAAATTCCTTCAAAGAGGAAACAAATCTGATGTTCAGATTTCAATGAAGAAATTTGGTAAAAGTAAATTAAGAGAGTTTATCTTAAAAATGCTAATGTTTTGTAGCAGCGGGATCTAGGAATGACAATACAGTGGATTTCCAGATTGAAATTGTTTATATCTCCATAACTTCCTGTGTATAGGAAGTTATGGGTTGAATCTAGCCCATTGTTTTGCTTTATCTCCTCCTTACAACTGCCCCTGCCCCACATAGTTTTTTATTTATAGAGGTTTTATGATCCCTAGCACAATCTTAAGTAGTCCAAGGAGATTCCTCTTCCCTGTTGCACTAGCAGAAATAATAGCTGGATCTAACCCAGTGACAGTCAAGATTTATTAAACTCAGAAACAGCACTTAACCGTGATTTTCCCATGCTTCACAGATAATGAATTTTGACTGAAATACAAGGAAAAGCGTAATTCTAAATGGTAAGCAAGCACAGGATACGATAAGTGAGTATATGTTTATACTTCCCTAATGGCACAGAAATCTAGTCTTGTGATTTCCATGCATTTTGAGCACAAATGATTTTCCCCTCTTTCATTTTAGTGTTTCTGGAACAATCTATTGCCTGTTACCTCTTTTCTTTATTTGTCTACTTTTCTGTCTAGCTCCACCACTTTCTGAAAGGTATGTCCTTTAACAATAGTGCTGGCAACAAAGCTTCTTTCAATGAGAATGAGGAATTGGTAGCTGAATTTGATGCCAACTGTGTCACCTTCCCAAACCAATCTGTCATTCAAACTAAAGTTGGAAGGCTGGATCCCCAGGCTCCTCTGGACCAAGGAGTTATCATGAATAATGATGCCACTATGCGGCACCACTGGTTCAACCAGGTAGGACTTGAATTTTGGGAACGTTCAGTTTTAATAAGAGATACTGGGAAGGCCCAGTTGTCTCCCAGAATAGTTGATATGTTTCACACTGTGAAAAGAGACAACTATGTAAGTCTTTCTCTGTGATATCTTTCCATTTTCTCCAGTGGAACTTTTCATAATCTTTAGATTATTTCTTCAGCTTCAAAGATAAAAAATTAATTTTTCCAGTGATGTAAAAACAATTCGTTTCTTGCATCTATATTCCAATATTACTTTTAATTCTATTCTTCAGCCCCTATCCAGATATGTGGATTCTTTTCTGCAACACTTTGTTGGTAAACTGCCTTCATATATTATAAAGACTAAGCAGTTTTTTAGCATTATAGAAGATGACGTTGTTCCAGAGGGAGCTGCCTTATTAATTTTAGATATAGCATCCTCATATACGAACATTTTTCATGAGGAAGCCCAAGCCATTGTAAAGGAAACTTTAGAGAAGAGGGAACTTTTATCTCCACCTACTTATTCTTTTGGTAGAGTTAACTGAAATCATATTGTAGAAAAATTATTTTAAGTACAAGGAAGAGTTCTATCTCCAAGTCAGAGGAGTAGTGATGGGCTCTTGTTTTGCTCCAAGTGTTGCAAACTTATTCATGGGCAAACTAGAAAGCGAATGGATTTGAAATGCTACTACTAATCCTTTCTTTGATCAGATTTTATTCTATAAATGCTATATTGATGATGTTTTTCTGATTATAAAGGATGATATACCTGCATTTGTGGGATCGCTAAATCAAATTCACCTTAATATTAAATTCTCAGGAAAACATGATAGAGAAGTGGTGGCCTTTTTAGACACCTTGGTCTATAAACAGCAGTCAAGACACTTGGCAGTACATACCGGGAAATGACTTGATAAAAACTCATTTCTTCATTTCTGCTCTTTCCACCCTATGCATTTTCATTCCATTTGGGCAGTTTTTAAGGCTTAAACACAACTGTATGGAGGAGGCACATTACTGGGAAGACAGCAGCCTGGTGGCTAGGGAATTCTGAAGGAGAGGTCCTGCAAGGTCCAGGGCAACCAGGATAGAGAGAAAATCATTGTTTGTGCAATCTAATGGACAGCAAACTAACCGCATTACATGTGGTTTGACTATACGCCAATGTCAGATAAGATCCAGAAAATCATTTAACAACACTGGCATCTTGTAAGTGACATCCTGGGTTGTCACCTCGCACCTTATATTGGTTCGAGGAATACCAGCAGTATCAAAGATAGACTTGTACATTCAGATATGAACACCAGAAATATGGAGAGGGATTCTTCAATAAGATACCACCCGTTTAAGTGGTGTTTGGTATTCCCCCAGTCATTAGAAATTACTGAATTTACCCCAAGTCAGTCCCCCACTGTACTGAACCATTATTCTACCTGTGCAACCAAAAATATAATTTATTTGATTTTGTGCAATTGTGGTCTTTCCTACATTGGAAATAAAACACACCCAGTAAGGGTTAGGATTTTGGAACACCTCAGCAGAATTAAAAATTCTGTAGCCAAAGTGCTGCTTGTCAGTCACTTCCTCGAGAAAAGGCAAGCTTATGACAGTTTTAAGTTTTTTAATGTATATAAATATACACCACGAGGTTCCCCTGAGGATGTAGTAATTACTTTACTTCAAGAAGAATGTTTTTGGATACACAAATTAAATTCAGTTGCAAACTGAACAACTATTTAGATATATTGTGCTTTATGTAAATGTGTAATTGTGAATGTGTATTTATACATATTATGTATATTTATATGTATGAATGTGTATTTATACATATTATGTATATGCCCAGGAGGTCGTTACGTTCAGCCTCCCAACATCTGTTGGCCATCCCTGGCCCAAGAGATGCCCGCCGCAGTCCTGGCCCCAACCTGGTAGAATAAGATCCCTATTGAGATCCAGGCCCTACCTGGCTTATTAACCTTCCATAGGGACTGTAAAACGGAGCTGTTCCGCAAGGCTTTTAGCTGAGGCTGCGGGCGTCTATTCTTGATCCGGTTTGCCTCCCCGGCCAGCACTGTCATCTCTGCTAGGAAATTGAATAAAAACTGCCATCCCTATGAGATATCATGATGTGAGATGGCTAGGCTGGGCAATATATGATGTTAAGGTAATCTGAGTGCTGTTGAGTTGTCTGTTTATAAAATGTTTTTATTGTATTTTATTTTATTTTTCATATGTTGTACTCCACCCTGAGCCCTACAGGGAACGGGCGGAATAGAAATTTACTAAAATAAAATAAATAAATGCAATGAATCATAGTTTATCATATTACTGGCTGTGATCTGTGAGTGTAAGCATTGCTTTTAACAAGTAATAGCAACTGGTGTTACTGATTATAGCTACAAAAGCATTCATGCAATAGTGGTTCTTTGCCTTGGGCCTTTTTTGAGCGTAGCACCAGTTTTGAGTGTAGCACCAGTTTAGAAATTGTTTTGGAGACACTTTTGTGTCTATTCATTGAAAACTGTAAAGTATAACCAGTTATTGCTAAAAGTTTTTTTAATGTATAACATGAGTTGCGGCTATAATTGTCAGTCAGTCAGTCAGTCAGTCAGTCAGTCAGTCAGTCAGTTTATTGCGGCGCTAGGCCAATCAACAACAACAACACAAAGGCTATAATTGTATATTTCATTGCAGATCTTGCAGTTACAGAATGCAGTGGAATTATTGCTGTGAATTAATTTTGAATTTTCTTGTCTTGTAAGTATTATCTTTAGGCACAAACTGTGGTTGTAGCTATAATCATGACATCACAATATAGAATGTTTGTATAAATGTGTTCCTTTCTTATAGTTGTAATTGTGCCATCAATGAAGCACCTGGAAGAGTGATTGATGCAGATATTGTTAAGTCGACTTCCTGTACATCAGGACTCCTTTTTGAACTTTCATTGTGCCTTGCACCTTTAAACATTGTTGTCTGTAAATTTGTAATTATTGCTTTTGATGAATTACATCTTATTTATTTGGTCACTATAACCATTTAATTGTTTTGTATATGCAATCCAGGAGTGACCTGTCTCCAGATTTTTCACATTCATTCAATGATTGGAGAAATTGCAACGAAGGATCATCCATCATGTTTTACTGTGTCCTGGGCTACATGGGCTTCCTGGCCTCTATAAGCTTCATGGTGGCTTTCCTTGCCAGGAAGTTACCTGACAGTTTCAATAAAGCCAAGTTTGTCACATTCAGCATGCTGGTCTTTTGCAGTGTTCGGTTAGCCTTTGCTCTCACCTACCAGAGCACTAAAAGGAAATATGCGGTGGCTGTGGAGCTCTTCTCTGCCTCCAGTGTAGGACTATTGGGCTGCATCTTTCTCCCCGAATTATTCTTCTGAACCTGAGCTGAACAATAGGGAACAACCTATATTGCGGCCACACTGAAACATTGCCTATGTCCCTTCACACCAGTCCTACTATTTTCAATTTGTACTGGTTCCATGGAGAATGTATTAGGTTTGAATATGAGTGGATTTTCAATTGATTGTACTGTTCAGCAGTTTTATATGGTTGAAAGATGGGACAGCTCTGTGTGTGTGTGTGTGCGTGCACACACGCAAGCAGCTTTTTATGGATTATTACTGAGAAGGCAGCTTTAGAAACAAGTATGGTGCATTTAAGCATGTTGCATGCAGGAATCTCATTTTTCATTGAGCAGTTCAAGACTGCCTAAAAGTTTATCTGTGTGTAAAGTGCTTCCAAGTTACAACTAATTTATGGTGACCCCTTTAAGGGTTTTTCAAGGCATGTGAGAAGCAGAGGTGGTTGGTGGGAGGACCAAAGCAGCTTACAACATTCTCCTCTCCCCCCTTTGATGTGCACAACAACCCTGTGAGGTAGGTTAGGCTAAAAGTGACTAGTCTGAAATTGCCCAGTCAGCTTCCACAGCAAGAACCTGCATCTGGCAGACCCAACCCTGCAGCCCTAACTACTGTGCAACACTGGCTGTCTTAGGGGGCTGCTGCTGAACAGTAGCGAGTGTTCAGGCTTAGTTAAGTCATGTCAGTCAGGTGGCATGAAGTCACACAGAGGGTGCTGTGAGGCCCAGGGTAGTCAAACTTCAGGTAGAGCCTGAAGATCTCCTGGTATCACATTTGAACTCTAGACAAAAGATCATTCTCCCCCTGTGGAAAATAACTGCTTTGGAGGGTGGACTCTGTAGCATTATATTCCTCTGAGGCCTCACCCCTCCCCAAAACCTGCCCTCCTCAAACTCCACCACAAAATCTCCAGGAATTTCTCATCAACCTAGAACTGGCAGCCTTAGTCAAGACTCGGCCCAATTAGTTCTCACTCAAATGTCTTTAATGATACCTTTCAGACCAACACTGTATCTCTAATAACATTGTTGGTCTTATGTACAGGACTTCATTCTCTCTCTGTGTCTTGCTTTCCCTTCCCCTTCCTTCCCTCTGTATCTAATCTGCTGCCATGGGATACCAATTTTCCCTATGTCTCTGGCTGTTTCCCTTCCTGAGAGGGAGAGGAAGAAGCCCTTGCCAATCAAGGGAAGGCTTTCTCTGGCTTGTTCCCTCCTTCTCCCTCCCTCAGCCAATTGAGGATAGGCTTTCTTTCTCTTCTCTACAAAGCAATGGCTCAGTCCTTGTCTTTCCTGTGACTAGAGGATGGGGGTTGCTCTTCAATGAGATTAATTGACAGGCAGCTCAGCCAATGTGAGAATAGGTGAACTGTGGCCAGTCTGTCTGGAGAACTATATTATAGGGCAGATGCTGTTATCAGATTATCTGAATTCCCAAATTAATGTTTAACGTCTAGTCTGTAGACCCCTTCCATTAAACAGTAAGCGCTGAGCAGTGTATTGGGTGGGGAAAGCATATATCCACAATGAGAGAGCAACCTGGTGTTGTGCCTGTGATGCAGTGGCTGGCCATGGTATCTAGGAGCCAAAAGTGAAAAAAAGATTCTTCAGCAGGGCCAGGAACTGCCATGGCATCATTTGTGGCCATCTTGCTGCCACATTCCATTTCAGAGTTGTTGCAAGGTGAGGGCAATGTAATAGACAGGGCAGGCATGGCCAAGGAGAGTCCTAAGTCAAGGAGGCTGAACCAAGTGTTCATCACAGCCAGGAGGTGGAGAGGGAAGGGCCACAGGACCTATGCTCCACCTCTGCTGTAAACACACCCCTTAAAGAGACAAGTACCTATCTCAAGCCCCAGCAACTTATCAGTGGGCAAGGAACAATTCATGTTGGTGCTGTGCACTCAGACTGCACAGGCTCCCGGAGGTTGATGTTGGACAAGAATGTGCAGGGGCATCAACCAGACACCAGCAGCCACAGTGGCCAGATGGGCACCCACGTTGCTGAGGGCATCCACATGCTAGCCTGAGTGGAACCTCTGATGGAGGCACAGCAGTAGGAGGGCTGAGGGGTGCAGCAGGTGCCAGGAGAGACTTTAAGAAGTGCCCCAGTAGCCTCTCAATGTATTCCTGTCTCCCACACCTGTGTCCCTTGCAGTGTCAAGAATTCCCTCTGTAGGCCCAGCAGCTGCTGTTACAGGTGCTACTGCGGACCCTTCTCCTCACCAAGGACTGACATTTTGTCTGTGATCCACTGCTAAAGGTTGCTAGAGGGCAAGGCAACCTTGGGCTCTCTTCCTCGGAAGTTGGAGCACATCACTTAGCATAGACTTTTGGGGTGGGTACTGGGTAGTCAGAGGATCATGTCTTCTTTTTTTCACAGTGGAAAACTTCTCTTCAAAGAATAGAAACATGTTGCTCAGGACAGCATCAGAGAATACCCAACTTCAATTACAAAACCCTGTAACTAAGACTGCAATTAAGTCTTCCATTTTCTCAATTCACTAGGGAGATGTAGTAGTCCATAACAAAATGAATAACAAAGACAGTGAAAGCAGGTATAAATATATCCTCATATTATTCAGAACCATCGAAGGGTCATGGTTTCCCGCCTATCAGCAGCCAGACTAATCTCAGGGAGCTGTGATCATGTAGGTTTTCATGACACCGCTATAGATGCCTTCAAGGGGATCAGTGTGCACTGTGGAGAACAGCAGGTATGGTGATACTGTGGATATTGCTGTTGCTGCTTCTGCCTCCACTAGTATGTCAGGCACATGCTGTTAAATGCAAGACATGGCATCCCCATGAGATTGCGCACAAGTATCTTCATCCAGGTGATCTCATTTTGGGCGGTCTTCTTTATCACACCTTCTTCACCTCCACACCAAAAAACTTCACCAGTGAACCTCCACGACCACAAGCTGAGCCTATTGTGTAAGAAATTATACTTTTTCACATACTATATTCTGTTTAGATTGTATTATGCAGAAAACCAATACTTGAAGAGGGTTCAGCAGCTGCAATAAATGGAGGAGTTTCCATTATGCTATCTTAAATGTACATCTCTGTGCAGAGTTATTCTGACTTAAAGCCACTGGTTTTCAATTTAAAGTATCTCCTTTCCCTTCAACTGAGTCCCTTCTGAAGTGCAGAGAGAGCTCCTTCACAACAGTTGAAGCTTGGCAATTCTATTTTGCACTGTATGTGCTAGAGTGACATGTTTAATGCAGGGAATCAAAATTACAGAAGGAATTTGAAATGTGGGAGCCAGAAGAATCAAACTAGGAGCAGGTATGATTGATTCTCCAGCAGAAATTGTTTTAAGATAAAACAGGATGACTTCCTGAAACAAATGTTGGTAAATATACATATATAGTCAAGGTTGAAAACATTATTAGGCACCATACAGGATATATTTTCAGTTTGATTATTTTCATTTCTACTCCAATTCCCATTCTCCATTAAACCTCAGCAACCATACAAGACATATTCATAGCATAAAGACTTGTCTCTGGTCAGTCTAACACATAAATACTTCATGGAAGGAAAGAGCTCGAAGATGGGTTAACATGCAATTGTTCTCCAAATTTCCAAAGGCCTTCTTCCAAATTTCCAAAGGCCTTCTTCAAAACCACCCTCTGTCAACTTGCATTTAAGACGGA
The DNA here is from genome assembly GCF_032191835.1 of Heteronotia binoei. NCBI lineage: Eukaryota > Metazoa > Chordata > Lepidosauria > Squamata > Gekkonidae > Heteronotia > Heteronotia binoei. The sequence continues at coordinate 20,691,125 of NC_083237.1, forward strand.
ACCCGGAAATGACACCTAGCCATCTTATACATATACTGAGTTATGGAACCTTAATTTGTAGCTGTTAATAATTTTAATTGTTTATTTAATTTAATTGAATGTATTTAAATATTTTAATTGTTTTTTACTGTAATGATTGGATTTTAGTGTAATCATGGTATAAACCATGTCATGTGAGCCGCCCTGAGCCCGCTTTGGCGGGGGAGGGCGGGATATAAGAATAAATTTATTATTATTATTTGAAAACAAAGATATTTGGGTCTTGTTCTTTCAAACCAGTTTCATTAGATTTTTTTCTTTATTACTTATATTAAGTGTCAGCTTATAGCCAGATATAAATTCAGTCTTGTCTCAACAGAGGTATGCAGCCATCCCCAGCTACAATTTGCTGGCAAACATAGCAGTAATTTTTCCTTAATTTTAATTCAAATGAGAAAGTTCAGTTGATTTGTATTTCTTAAGTGGTTCTGGGGATTCACATTATGCAGATAAGAATATTCTTAATAAAATTTTGTGAAACGTTTAAAAAGAATATTTTCATTTTGTTTGCATTTCTCTTGCTTACAGCTTTATCATTTGATGTCTTTACCCTGACCTATTGTAAATTTATACTTTATTGATATAGTATATTCAGCATCACATTCTGAAGAGAAATATGCTATTAGACATTAATACATCTTGCCGTGCGCAAACCATGTTGGTTCAGGGGTTGACTGACTTGTAAACTATCATACAAAATTATCATAAATATCGCAGGGAAATACACAAAATGGCAATAATTTTCCAAATCCACAATAAGATAGTAAAAAAAAATATTCCAAATGTCTTCACAGTACAATGACTCAGAACTACCAGCATGTTTTGGCCATGGTTTTTGCAGTAAAGGAGATCAATGAAAATCCCAAGCTCTTGCCCAATGTCACCTTGGGTTTCCGCATCTATGACAGCTACTTGAATGCAAGGTGGACCTATCAAGCCACACTGCAACTTCTTTCTCCCTGGAACAGGCTGGCCCCCAACTACAGGTGCAACATCAAAGACAACTTATTTGCGGTAATTGAAGGACTTGCTGCAACAACATCATATTTGATTCCGAGTGTTTTGAGCATGTACAAAATTCCTCAGGTAGGATATATGTGTGGAGTATGAACATTTCAAGGGATTCATACATTTTCCAAATGAGACTTTGTGCTGTGAAGAGAGGAAACAGTGTCTTTGATGTTGAAGGGTAGATCTTGCATTTTATGACAATAGAAAATGTAAGCAGCTAATAGATTTTCATTGTATTTCTTTACCCAACTGTAATGTCATAGTTGACTGTAACTTTATTATACTTCATGTCCGCTAATCTGTGAAAAAGAACATGATCTGTATCAGCTCTTTGATCCTGATAATACATAGTATAGATTAATTTTTTCAGTGTAATCTTTTCCATCCCCTTTCACATCTTCATAACTGCATTCCTCACTACTCTGGTAAAATTGCCCTGACCTGGAATGCCTAGGCAAGCCCAATCTCATCATATCTCAAAAATAAAGCAGGGGCCAACCCTCACAAGTACTTGGATGGGAAACCCTCCAAGGAATACCAGAGCCAGAATTCAGAGGCCAGCACTAGCAAGCCATCTCTCTAAACATCCAAGCACCACTTGGGGTGGCCAGAAGTCAATCATGACTTCTAGGTATACACACACACACTCTCAAACACAGACAATACTCACCATTTTTAAAAAAAACCTATTCAAATAAAAGTTTTGAGGAAATAATTTTGTTGGCCTGCTAAATTATATTGTTCTATTCAGTATCCACGTCAACCTTCCATGGAGACAAGTTGGTTTTTGTAAGAGGCGTCACAGAATGGCCCCAGTGACCCATAAGCTTTGTTCTGTTTTGGTTCTCTGAGATATCTAGACACTCAGTGGTCATCCACAGTCTCTGTCTTGTCATCTTCTAAGTTCACTCCACATATATGGGTTTCTTAACCATCTCAGTTTATAGAAGATCCTTCTTTTTATCCATAGTTAATATACTACTCACTGCTGTTTTGAGTGGGTGCTACTGTAAAAAGTCCTACTCTGAGCATTTGTGTGGATGTGGAACTATCTGGTGCTATTTATGGATCAAGTTTTATTCTTTTGTAAAAGATATAAACATTTAAGAACACAGCTGATTGATCCTCTAGTTCCTGATATTGACATGCCTGCAGCAAATTAGTTCCAATTTTTTGCTTGGTGGTTTTGACCCGGCTATTACACTTCCAGTAGTGAAATTTATGTTGGGCTTCTTTGAATATAAAGACATGAGGAAAATCTAAAGAATTTATGTATCTTCCAATAAATAAAGTCTAGAAAATAAAATGAAAAAAAAAGTCTACTTTACATTTCAGTGTGTTTGTTGTTGTTCAGTCGCACAGTTGAGTCCAACTCTTTGCGACCCCATGGACAAAGTCACATCAGGCCCTCCTGTCTTCCACCATCCTCCGAAGTCTGCTCAAATTTGTGTTTGTTACATCAGTAATGATGTCCAGCCATCTCATCTGTTGCCGTCCCCTTCTTCTTTTGTCTTCTGTCTTTCCCAGCATCAGGATCTTCTCCAATGAGTGCTCCCTTCTCATTTGGTGGCCAAACTATTTGAGCTTCAGCTTCAGCATCTGACCTTCCAGGGAACAGTCAGGGTTGATTTCCCTTAGGACTGACTGATTTGATCTTCTTGCAGTCCAGGAACTCTCAAGATTCTTCTCCAGCACCACACCTCAAAAGCATCTATTCTTCTGCGCTCGGCCTTCCTTATGGTCCAGCTCTCACAGCCATACATTACTTCTGGGAATACCATTGCTTTGACTATAGGGACTTTTGTTGGCAGGCTGATGTCTCTACATTTTGTTATACTGCCCAGGTTCACCATAGCTGTCCTCCCAAGGAGCAAACGTATTTTAATTTCATGGCTACAATAAATCTGCAGTGATCTTGGATCCCAGAAATGTGGAGTCTGTCACTACTTTCATGTCTTCCCCTTCTATTTGCAATGGTGTGATAGGGCCGGATGCCATGATCTTAGTTTTTTGAGGTTGAGTTTCAAGCCTACTTTTGAGTTCTCCTCTTTCACCCTCAACAAGAGGTTCTTTAGGTCCTCCTCACTTTCTGCCATTAGAGTGGTATCTGCATATCTGAGGTTGTTGATGTTTCCCCCTGCAATCTTAATTCCTGCTTCTGCTTCATCCAGGCCAGCATTCCGTATGACTTACTCTGCATATAAATTAAATAAGCAGGGTGACAATATACATTCTTGTCAAACTCCTTTTCCTATTCTAAACCAATCAGTTGTTCCATATCCCATTCTGACAGTTGCTTCTTAACCCTTATACAGGTTTCTCAGGAGACATGTGAGGCGGTCTGGTACTCCCATCTCTTTAAGGACTTGCCACAGTTTGTTGTGATCCACACAATCAAAGGCTTTAGCATTGTCAACAAAACAGAAATAGACATTTTTTTTATACTCCCGTGCTTTCTCCATAATCCAGCGAATGTTGGCAATTTGATCTCTAGTTCCTTTACCTCTCCGAAACCCAGCTTGAACTTCTGGTAGTTCCTGATCTACATACTGCTGAAGCCCAGCTTGTAGGATCTTTAACATGACTTTGCTGACATGTGAAATGAGTGCAATGGTGCGATAGTTTTGAACATTCCTTGGCATTACCCTTCTTTGGGATTGGAATATAAACTGACCTTTTCCAATCCTGTGGCCCTGTTGCATTTTCCAAATTTGTTAACATAATGCGTGCATCGCTTTAACAGCATCATCCTTTAGGACTCTGAATAGCTCAACTGGGATACTGTCATCTCGCTTGCTTTGTTGTTAGTAATGCTTTCTACGGCCCATTTGACTTCACAATCCAGGACGTCTAGCTCAAGGTCAGCGATTTCACTGTCATGGTTGTCAAGTACATTGAGATTCTTCTGTGTATTCTTGCCACCTCTTCCTGATCTCTTCTGCTTCTGTTAGGTCCCTACCATTTTTGTCCTTTATCATGGCCATCTTTGCACAAAACGTTCCCTTGATTTCTCCAATTTTTTGAAGAGGTCTCTTGTCCTTCCCATTCTATTATTTTCCTCTATTGCTTTGCATTGTTCTTTCAAGGAGGCCTTATCTCTCCTTGCTGTTCTCTGAAAATCTGCATTCAGTTGGGTGAATTTTTTCCTTTTCACCTTGGCCTTTCGCTTTCTTTCTTTCCTCAGCTATTTGTAAAGCCTCATCAGACAGTCACTTTGCTTTCTTGCATTTCTTTTTCTTTGAAATGGTATTGATTGCTGCCTTCGGTACAAAGTCACGAACCTCTGTCCATAGTTCTTCTGGCACTCTGTCTATCAATTCTAGTTCCTTAAACCTATTCTTCACCTCCACTGTATATTCATAAGGGATGTGATCAACGTCAAACATGAATGGTCTAATGGCTTGCCCAGTTTTCTTCGGGTTAAGCCTGAATTTTGCAATGAGTAGCTCATGATCTGAGTCGCAGTCAGCTCCAGGTCTTGTTTTTGCAGACTGTAAGCAGTTTCTCCATCTTTGACTGCAGAGTATATAATCAATCTGATTTCTGTGTTGCCCATCTGCTGATGTCCATGTGTAGAGTCACCTTTTAGGTTGTTGGAAGAGGGTGTTTGCTATGACCAGTTTGTTCTCTTGACAAAACTCTACTAGCCTTTGTCTGGCTTCATTTTGTTCTCCAAGGCCAAACTTGTCAGTTGTTCTGGTTACCTTTTGACTTCCTACTGTGGCATTCCAGTTCCCTATGATGAGGAGGACATCTTTTTTTGCTGTTAATTCTAGAAGGTGTTGTAGCTCTTCATAGAACTGGTCCACTTCAGCCTCTTCTGCATAAGTGGTTGGGGCATAGACTTGGATTACTGTGATATTGAATGGTTAGCCTTGGAAGCGGACCGAGATCATTCTGTCATTTTTGAGATTGTATCTCATTACTGCCTTCCTCACTCTCTTGTTAACTATAAAGGCCACACCATTTCTTCTACGGGACTCTTGCCCACAATAATAGATGTAGTGATCCTCTGAGTTAAATTCACCCATTCCCGTCTATTTTAGTTCACTGATTCCTAGGATGTCAATGTTCAGTCTTGCCATCTCTTGTTTGACTACATCCAGCTTACCTTGATTCATAGATCTTACATTCCACATTCCAATGCAGTATTGTTCTTTGCAACATCGGACTGTTCTTTCACCATCAGACACATCCACAACTAAGCATCCTTTCAGCTTTGGCCCAGCCGCTTCACTCTTTCTGTGGTTACTTGGACTTGCTCTCTGTTCTTTCCCAGAAGCATATTGGGCACCTTCAGACCTGAGGGGCTCATCCTCCAGCGCCATATCTTTTAGCCTTTTGTTACTGTCCATGGGGATTTCTTGGCAAGGATACTGGAGTGGTTTGCCATTTCCTTCTCCAGTGGATTACATTTTGTCTGGGTTCTCAGCTGTGGCCTGTCCATCTTGGGTGGCCCTGCATGGCATAGCCCACAGCCTCATTGAACCGCATAAGCCCTCTCGCCACGTCAAGGCAGCAATCCATGAGAGGGTCAATGTGTCTAGCGCACTGCTTATAGGCTAAGAGCTGTGCCATTAGAGAAAGCGAAGGAGTTTTCCCAATCTTCTCCTTCAGTCCACTGAATCTTCTCCTTCAGTCAATGTCAGAAATTCCTACCAGAGGGCCAGCAATTTTCCTCTAATTTTTACCTGCAGTATGAAAAAAAAATCAAATGCAGAAAATAATCCACTGAGAGAATTCCAAAACACAGAGACTGGAGTGGATAGAATGAGCTGGGTATAGGTACAAGGTGATTACTTCACAATTGGGCACAATGTGAGAGACTGTAGAATGTGATTACTGCTTACACAACACAGAACCTGGTAGGACATCTTACTGTCTGGTATACATGTTGGTTGGGGCATTTGTGAATTTGCAAATGCCAGCACATTGGTCTTATTCTGAAGGTCTTTTGATCCCAGAATGGACCAATCATTATGGTATCTACAGCAAAGGACTTTAGAATCATAGAATCATACTTCACAGAACAATATTGTACAAAACAATCTATGAACACATAGAAATTCACTGTAGGAATATAGGACTTAATAGCCATAACAAAATCTCAAGAAAACTTTGATTTAATGCCAAGGAACAATTATTGCTGTTCTTTTCTTTTGAAAAGAGAAAAATCAAGGACCTACATACCTCCACATCTCCATATTTCATTCTGAAAATATTTCTGTTCCTGTTATATCACAGCAAATTGTGAATTTGGTGAAGTTTCCTTACTGAACTGTTTAGTTCTTTTCCCCTGGTCTCTTAGGGCCAAAAAAGGCTCTGCTATACTTGTGTTTCACTTTCCTTTGTTGTTTGTTGGCTGTTCATTTTTATTCAAGCAGAGGCCAGAAAAGGCCCTGCTTTTGTCCCCAAAAAATTTCAATCCTTTTGGTATTGTGTGCTTGTGGAATTATTACAGTCTGCACAACTCATTTTTTTTTCTTAGTTCTCTTACGGGCCAGCTCCATTGATGACAGAAATCACACAGATCCTGTCGTTATACCAAATGGTCCCAAATGAAGCTCTCCAGTTCAAGGGGGTACTGCAACTGCTTCTCCATTTCAACTGGAAATGGGTAGGATTCTTTGGTGGACTTGGTGTGAATTTAGAATGGTTCACAGAGAACATGGTTCCTGAATTTTCCAAAAATGGCATCTGTTTTGAGTTTGAAGAAACAATCTACAATTTAGGTATGGATAATCAGTTCAAAGAATTTGATAAATGGTCAGAAGAGATATACAAAACACTCATGAACAGCAGAGCCAATGTTGTGATATTATATGGAGATGCTCAGTCCATGCTTCTTTTCAGGTATCTGCTAAGTACACCAATATTTAAAGATATGCTACAAAAGCCAAGAGGAGAAGTTTGGGTTCTTACTGCCCAAATGGAAATTAAATCACAGCCTACCCAAACATACTGGGATATAGAATTCTTCCATGGTGCGTTATCACTTGCCATTCACTCTAATGAAATCCAAGGTTTCCGACAATTTCTTCAGAGCAGAAGACTTTCAGACAGTACAGAAGATGGTTTCATCAAGGATTTCTGGGCACTGGCATTTGGATGTCTGCTCCCAGATTCTTATCTTATAGGTCACCGGCAATTTAAGTACACAGGTAACTGCACAGGAGAGGAGAGGCTGGAAAATCTTCTTCTGCCTTATTTGGAAATGAGTATGACAGGATACAGCTACAGCATCTACAATGCTGTCTATGTTGTGGCTCATGCGTTACATGCTATGTTTTTGTCTAACAGAGAAAGAACAACAAAGAAGTTTCAGAATCTTCAACCTTGGCAGGTAATGACAAGAATGCTGTATTGTGAGAGTTAGTTAATGCAGCACTGTTAGAGCTGCTAATATATAGGTAATTTTAATCTATTGCTGTTGGTTTTTCAATGGTTTTATTCCAGATATCCGTTTTTATGGGAACAGGTTTCTCTTATGAGTGTGCTGATTACCTCTCTGTGTATTTGCCTATTATATTGCCTGAGAAGAATATGTGTATATGGCCTTGGCACATACAGACCAGCCCAACCATGGTTTTGGATTCTAAATGCACAAAACAACAATCTTAAAGTGTTATTTTTGGTAATCTATGAAGGTGTCACCCAGTGTCTCAGGGGAAGGGCACATGTATGACAATTCACTTATGCACCCTGAACTCTGACCTCCTGGGACCTAAACCTTTGTTTATACATATTGTATTTCCCCCCTGATAAAGTGAGATCAAAAAGTGAAATGTTATTAACTGCAAATGGATAGATTGAAAGAAAAACAAGAAATAAATTGACTAGTCATGACTAACAATTTTGAAATTTTTGCTAATTAGAAGGCCAGTTGGTCCCTGGAAATGGCCCCGTGGTGCAGACTGGTAAAGCAGCAGTACTGCAATCGGAGCCCACTGCTCACGACCTGAGTTCTATCCCAGCGAAAGCTGGTTCAGGTAGCCAGCTCAGGTTGACTCAGCCTTCCATCCTTCCGAGGTCGGTAAAATGAGTACCCAGTAGGGAAGGGAAACTATTCCAGATAAAATAAGTTTTACATGCATTTTCATAATGCTCTAAAATTACAGTCCAACTCCCATTATAGGTCATGTTTGCTATTGCTTCCCTTCACTACCAGTTCCAGTAGTTCTTATGTCCAGGTGTCAAAATGTGGTGGTTATGGTTTTCTCACCTTCCTGAACACCATAGGATGATGCTATATGAAGCAGGAGGAGGCTTTGGGAAGAGATCGTTACATAGGAGCATCTACAGACGAGATTATGAAATTTTCAGAACCTCCCTTCCTGCACTTCATATCTTGGCAGTTCTGTTTTAATCAAAAGGGAACTGATTTGAAACAGATTTCCCCAGGGAGGAAAAGAATCAGATGTTCAGATTTCAGTGAGGAAACTGGGTAAAGGTGAATCAAGAGAGTTTCTCTTAGAATGGTGCTAATCTTCATAGAAACCTAAAGCGATCTAAGAATGACAATGCATTGAAACTTTTTATATCTTCATATCTTTTCTGTGGACAGTGTTAAGTTGGATCCAGCTTCTTTACTCAGTTCTTCTTACAATAGCCCCTGCTCTACATAGCTTTGATTTATATAGGTTCTATGAACCCCAGCACAATATTTTTGAGTGGTCAAAGGAGACCCTTATTCTCTTTTTCACCATCAGAAATTATAACTGGATCCAACCCAGTGCCATTCATATCTTATTAAACTCAGGAGCAACACTGAAATATGATCAGAGTTTCTCTCCCATGCTTCACAGAATAAGAATTTTGACTGAAAGAACAAGGGAAAGTATAATACTAAGTGGTAAGAAAGCATAGGATACTGCCAATGGCACAGAAATCAGCTATAGCCTTATTATTTCCATGCATTTTGAGCACAAACAAATCCCCCCTTTATTTTAATGTCAAAATTGCATAGGAAAGTTAAGAAGTCAGAGTCATAAAGTTTGTTCCCCCACCCTCCAGCATTCCAAGCTAAAACATTTAATTGTCAAGTGTCCTTATTGATTTTCTCCAAGTCTCCGTTTGATGCATAGAGCCATTTTGGGTGCCCTCTTAGTGTTTGGGTTGTTGATTGAATTCTTGTCCTGTTGTGGTAGCTCACAGGCATCAGGATCAACTGTTTTGTACTTCTCTAAATTGGAGAAGGCCACTTCCATGGGCAATTCCTCCACAGAAGTCCAACAGCACGTAGCTATCTTGGATTTTTTAAATGCCTGTAATTTTGTTTCATATAGTCCATCCTTTCAATGATTGCTTGCTGTTCATGTTGGTAGGTTTCCAAAGGAGTGCAAAAGTTCAGTCTCTATAGAGTTTTCTAAGTAATTGTGTGTTAGGTTGGCAGAATGTTGTTGCATATGGTCCCTTTTAAAATTCAGATGAGGAAAGTTCAGCTTTGAGATTGCTGCAGGCTCTGTCCAATTAATCAAGTCTTTGTGTGGGGGAGCAGAGGTTTTTTCATTGTTGTCTCTGCTTGTTTGGCAGTTTACCCTCATGGGGTAAAGTTCTTGCACTATAATATCTTTAAAAAACCATGCTGTAAAAACACCTCTTAGATTCAGTCTTGATTTTTGCCTATGAAGCAATGAGGAGTGTTTGGAGGAAGAGAATGAGAGTAAGACTTTCTTTACTTGATTCCAATGCCAAGAGGCTCAACTGCTATTAAATCAATTGCAGATGGATTGATCCCAAGTAGTTCACTGAGACATCTCTTGGCCTGGAATTTATTCTCCCAAATTGGCAACAATACCTTGTAAATTGTCATACAGATTTTATATGGCTGGAGATTCAATTGTCATATTTTCCTACAGTACCTTGGATGCTTCCAGTCTGAAATTTAGCTTCCCCAACCCTCTATTGATTGAAGGTATTTTGAGTTGTTGATGCTCTAACAGAGAATTATTGATATTTATTAACAGTGGAGGTCAGCCCTGCAATGGCTGCCGTGAGAGATTTAAGTTGAGTTTTAATTCCTTCAGTGCCCTTATTCGGCCCCGCTCAAGCCGCGCCACAAAGCGGCTGCGCGCCGCGGGGCCGCTCTTTGCCTCCCTGGAAGGATGGGAGGCTGTGAGAGAGCTTCCCGCCCATCTGGGGGTTGTGGGCGGAGCGTCGGGGCTATTTGTAGCCTCGGCCCTGCCCTCCCAACGCAGTTTAGATGCTGCTCTCAGCCAGGACGGAGGCTTCATCCAGGGTCCGAAGCCGAGAGCAAAGGAGGGCCTCGTTGGGTCAGGTTGGCGTGCCGCGGCAGACTGTGAAGCGGGATTTCAGCGCCGAGCCCCACTGACAAGAAGAGGGAGCAGCATTGCTGCCTGAGGGCCGGGGGCCTCTGTGGGAGCGGGAAGGATCCTTTATGGGACAGTCCTTTGTTTATGGGGGCCAGGAAAGGTTTAAGCTGCTCATCCTCCCCCTCGCACCACATACATGTAGCTACAGCTGTGTGTACGGTGGCTTGTTGGAAAGGGTTTACCCCCCCACCTCCCTCCTTTAAGAGGTACATATCTCAGTGAAAAGGTTTATCGGAGGAGGAGGCTGCACTCTCCGAGGTCATTTGGCAGGTTGGGGAAATGCATTAGGAAGGGCTGGGTCTCCCCAGCTGCGACGAAGTTCTGGATGTGCTGACCTGTATGGCAAAGGCTACTCTGATCTCGTCGGGTCTTGGTAGCTAGGCAGGGCTGGCCATGGTTAGTACTTGGATGGGAGACCTCCAAGGAAAACCAAGGTCACTGTGAAGAGGTAGGCAGTGGCAAACCTCTTCTGTTTGGTACTTCTGGAACGGTTAGTCTGGGGAGCGCTAGGGAGGGTGGCTGCGGTCTCTTGTCCACCCAGGCAAAGGGTGCCAGTGCCAGGCTGGCGGTTTGTTTGAGATTGGTGACAGCGTTACTTGCTGGCCGTCCGCCTGGTTTCCGCTTCTTTTTCCCTAACCGTTCCGGGCTTGGAAGTGTAAGCTGATGATACATAGGGATAATTCAAAACTTTGACGGCACGGTACAATAGGATGAAACGTTTCGTAGGAGGGTAGCGATAAATTTAGCTTTATCTGCGGTCCAAATCAATTATACAACTATGGTTACAGCTGATAGCGCCAGCAACCCAATTTGGCGGATAGGGCTGACAGTGGTACCTGGCACGCAGTAAAGCGGCTGTCTCAGTTACCCGCTCATCAGCGAGCGGGTCGGTTCAGCCCCGGTTGCTGTGGGGCAGTTCTCTTTACAGGGGGTTTTCTACCGAAAAGCTTGTAAATTCAGGCATGAATGCCCGTTACGCGGCGGCCCCCACACATTTTCGGCATGCAGCAAAACATAGTCAAAAAGGGAGGGCATAGTGCCCCGGGGGCTGGGGCAATCTGCAGATGCCTAAAAGTGGGTTTCAGTCCCATCTACCTGAGTGTGCTTGAGTGTTTCCTGGAGGGTTACCCCAAGGAGATGGCTAGGGCCTGATTATGAGGAGGGGTTCACCCCGGGGTTCAGGATACCTTTTCAAGGGCTTTGGGCACCTTGAAGGGTTCCCAGCCTTCCGTCTATTGTTGGGCTCGAACAGGTCATTCGGGCAAAGATAGTAAAAGAGGTCTGGAGGGGCGGGTCATCGGTCCCCCTCCCAGTTCTATGTTTACGGGTTTCCCCTTTTGGTAGGCGCCCAGGTAGGCAGCTGGTGAATATAGGCTTGTGCATCATCGTCTTATCCTGGCGGAGGATTTGTGAAGGATGGAATTCTTGACCACCTGTATTCAGTTAGGTTCACCTCCTTTGACCAAGCGGTTAAAGTGGTGCGGGTGCTAGAGCTGGGTGCAGAAATGGCAAAATGCGACAGTAAGTTGGCGTTTCGCCTGTTATTAGTACACCCTTAAGACTTTGAGTTGTCAGGGTTTTGGTTTAGGAAAATATTACATGGATAGAGCCCTACCCAGGGGGTGCTCGGTTTCCTGCGCAGCCTTTGAGAGATTCAGTTCTTATCTTGTAAAGGCATGTTCCTTTAGCATACGACAAGACTGAGGGTCTGGTACATGCTTGACATTTGGGGATTGAACAGGACACGGTTTAGCAGGCCTCGCGAGTCCCGGAGGTGGGCTCGACAACTTAGGGAGCGGCTCGCAGCCAGTAAACCTAAGCACATGGTGTGCAGCTGGAGTTTCATAAGCTTGTCGGGAGCTCAATTTTGCCTGTAGAGCGGTGGCTCCAGGGAGAGCATGTCTGTGGCATCTTTGTGACGCCATGCAGACCCTCTGGTTCCCCCATCATTGTGCGCTTTAATGGCTGGTTTGTGCAGTGATTGGAGGTATGGGACACCTTCTTGGAGTTGTTTGATGCTGTTTTGTTTGGAGCGAGGACATGAAAGTGGAGGCTGTCCTTCCGATACCCTCAGAATCGGCCGGGTCGTCTGGTTTTGGGGTTTTTTCCAGGGCCTCCGGTGTGCTGGTCGGTGACACCGGCATTAGCAGGTCAGTGGACTTTGTAGGAACCCAACAATATTGAATTTTTTCCTATTGTTGTGGCAGTAGGGATCTGGGGCGAGCAGCTGGCTAATAAGTCGTACACTTTGGTGTGATAACGGCCGGTGGTGCACGTTGTTAACTCATTGATATCTAAGTCCATGACAGTAATGAACGTGGTAAGGCTTTTACTCTACGGTGCCTTCAATTAAATGTGTTGTTTTTGGATAAGCGCATACCTCGTGTTTGTAACACCGTGTTGGACGTCCTATCTAGACGACGGATGAGCGTTTCATCTGCTGGCCTCGGAGGCAGACTTTCTGCTGGAACAAATGCTCTCGGACTTGTTGCAGCTTGGTAGGCTGTAGCGGCAGGGCAATTATGTTAGCTTTGTCCCCGAGCACACAGAAAGTGTATGAGCGTGTCGCTCGACAATTTAGGCTATGTGGACATATGCTGCTTTGGGGATAGCCGGCCCATTCTGCGGTTGCATGGATGCTGTTCTGTGTGCATCTGAGAGATAGGGGGCCTAAGGATTAAGCCTATTTGTGTGCAGTTGGCTGCCTTAGCTTCTGTAGCAAGGCACTTGGCTTTTCAGCTGCAGTTGGGGATTTAGAGTTCTAAGATGCTGGAAGGTCGGTCGCGTGAGCGGAGTGCGCTGGAGGACGCACGGCAAACCATCTCGCTGTCCATACTTAGGGGGTTGGCCGTGTTTTGCCTGAGGTGTGCGGCTCTGACTAGGAGATGGCACTATTTCATGCAGACGCACTGACTCCTTTTTTTGGCACCCTTCAGGTAGGAACAGATTTTGCTGTCACGGAACGATCAGTCGGATAGGGCGTTGCAGCATCGCGACATCAAATTTATGGGAGCGTAGGGCTGCATGTATGATGATCCAAACGGATCAGTGGTGTAGTGGCACTTGTATCGCATTCGGTCCCTGAGCAGTGGCTGGTTTTTGCCGGTGCAAGCGTTCAGCACTACGTGGCAGTAAGGGGGAGTGTCCACGGACCCCTGTGGGGCCACAAGGAGGCCCCCCCTCACTAAGTATCAATTTTGGGCAGTTATGGCTTTGGCCCTTGATAAGCGGGGATGGACTGGGTTCAAGTTCGGCAACCATTCTTTTGAATTGGGGCCGCGTCCACTGCTACACCAGTGGGCTATCCAGGTCCGACCATCCAAAGGTGCTGGGTCTCGCCAAGGGAGGCTGCGTACTCGTCTGCGGGCACAGCATGATATTATGGGCGGTCCACTATGCATGGAGATCACCAGTCGGCACCCTTGGGGCCGAGTGAGTGGGCTGTGGCGGAATGGCAGGGGCGCCGGGGGCTATGGTGGCTAGAGCGCCTGCCATTGTTGTTTCCAGTAGGGCCAGTTCCCCTGTCCCATTGTTGTCATTCACCTTGGTGGGAATGATTGGGGCTGTGTATAGGAAGGCCCTTTCATTGCAGGCGGTAGCGGAGCTCCGGGCCATCGTGCAGGGGTGGCCTGGAGTCCGACTAATCTTGTCCGCCATTCTATCGTGAAGAGTCCGGCTGGCTGCTTGGGAACCGGCTTCGGTCGAGAGGGCCAGATAAAAGGCTAATCTAGCCCTGCGGTGGCCTTGGCGGATGGTCTGGGTACCTTCCTTCTTCATCATTCACCTTGGTGGGAATGATTGCGGCTGTGTAGGGGAAGGCCCCCCCCTTTCATTACAGGCGGTGATGGAGATCTGGGCCATCGTGCGGGGGTGGACTGGAGTTCGACTAATCTGGCCTGCCATCCTATCGGAAGGTCTGGCTGGCTGCTTGGGACCTGGATTGGGTCGAGTGGGCCAGATGAAAAGCGAATCTGGCCCTGCGGTGTCCTTGGCAGATGGTCTGGGTATCTTCCTTCTTCATCCTGGAATTAGGGGGGACATGGGGGAGCAGTACCGGCCAGATGTGATTCATCTGCCGATGGGGGTGATCGGGCCTTCTTCCACAACATTTGGCAAGGGCTTCAGGTTGCCTAGGCAGCTCGGTGGGGCGCGAATGCCTAAGCAGAGGCTTGGCATTGGCCGTGGCAGAAGGAGCAAGAAGTTTGTACCTTGCAGGTGAGCACCCAGGCATCTGCACCTGTTAGTGTAGTCGATATGCAGGAGCGGCAGATGGGCTTTACGGCTCAATGCTGTATAATGCGGATCGTAGTCATGCCTCCTCCTAAATTCGCCTCCTTCTGGGTATCGGGGCAGAAGTTTAGGGGAGGGTTTTGGCCCGGCCGGCCCGGCATTAGCCATAATCTTATGGCTCGTGCTGGGGGCAGGGTGACTCGCCCTTTGTGGGACTTGGCGGGGTTTGAGGAAGACCCCAGGGCTTGTCCTACTGCAGGTTGCCCTTGCCGTGTTAGTTGTGTCAATTAAATAAACTGCCCATTTCCCAATATTCTGCGTCAGCCTCTTTATTCCAACTGGGGGGGGGCAATTCGACCCCGCTCAGGCCGCGCCGCAAAGCAGCTGTGCACCGCAGGGATGCTCTTTGCCTCCCTGGAAGGATAGGAGGCTGTGAGAGAGCTTCCTGCCCATCCGGGGGTTGCAGGTGGGCGGAGCGTTGGGGCTATTTGTAGCCTCGGCCCCGCCCTCCCAACGCAGTTTAGATGCTGCTCTCGGCCCACCCACACTGTGTAGTACAAGTTTGACTGGTCATCTTATTAGGGGCCAGGTAGGAATTTTTCATCTCACCTGACTGGCCTGAGGTGGGGTGGTTTTTTGCCTACCTTGTACTGCTGACAGTGGTGTGGAAGTTAGGTAGGGGGATTTTAGTTTGGTCACTTGGCAGAAGGAGCAAGGGGTTTGTACCTTGCAGGTGAGCACCCAGGCATCTGCACCTGTTAGTGCAGTCGATACGCAGGAGCGGCAGATGGGCTTTACGGCTCAATGCTGTGTAATGCGGATCGTAGTCATGCCTCCTCCTAAATTCGCCTCCTTCTGGGTATCGGGGCAGAAGTTTAGGGGAGGGTTTTGGCCTGGCCGGCCCGGCATTAGCCATAATCTTATGGCTCGTGCTGGGGGCAGGATGACTCACCCTTTGTGGGACTTAGCGGGGTTTGAGGAAGACCCCAGGGCTTGTCCTACTGCAGGTTGCCCTTGCCGTGTTAGTTGTGTTAATTAAATAAAGTGGCCCGTTTCCCAATATTCTGTGTCAGCCTCTTTATTCCAACTGGGGGGCAAATAATGCACTCAACAGTTCTTGCAATTAGGTCAAATTGGTTACAGCTCGTTTGCATCAGAACTTCCCTTTCAGTTTGCAGGCTCAGCTGCTGCCTCTCTGCCTGCAAGAGCTGCCCCAGGCCAGCTACAACATTGCTTTCTATCTGAGGAGGTAATCTCCTTTTCCTCTGATAATTCAGATAGTTCCAGAAGGGGAAGGAAGCAATTTGACTTTTCAATGGTGTATTCCATATCTTGTCTGTCAAGCTTTGTCTTTGGAGCAAAAAATTCTATTTTAGTCTGCTTACACTCTGGCAATAAGCCAAGCTTTTCGAGGTCTCTTGGTCACTTGCCAGAGGCCATGAGGTAGTTTTCAAATTCCAAGGACTCGTGTTTACTGCTGACTAAGCATCAAAATATACCAAAGCATACATTTAAACTTGAGAACCTCCCATCATCTCATTCAAGGAAGAAAAAAAAGAAATATTGAGTAAAGAGATAAAAGGATAAAATCTCAAAAAGCACTCAAACAAGCAGCCATCTCCGTTAGCAGGAAACCGGAAGCTCTTTATTTTAATGCAGGGGTGTCAAACATGTGGCCTGCGGGCCGGACGAGGCCTGCAGAGGGCTCCAATCAGGCCCTCCAGCAACTGGCTGTCGTCTGCTTCATTTTCCCTTGCTTGCTTTTTTCGGTCGCCATTTTGTGTTTCTCCTCTTATAAGCCACAGCAGCAAAGCAGCCTTCCCTCTCCCCCCTCCTTTTTCCCAAAGGGAGGAGGAGGGAGGAGCAGCCTCAGCCAACGAGGGAGCTTGGCTCTATAGCTCTGCTGGGTGATTAAGTTTGCCATGCTCAATTAAACACCCTGCAGAGCTACTGAGACAAGCCTCTCTTCCTTCTAATGAATGGCTGAGGTTCCTCCCCCTCCTCCTGCCCTGGGGAAGGAAAGAAAGAGCCAGAGCTTCCTTTGCAGTCCCCACCATCAGGAGAGCTACAAAGAGTACTTTTAAGACTAGCAACGTTTTAGTGAAGGTATGAGCTTTTTGGCTTGCTACAGAGAGAGAGAGAGAGAGAGAGAAAGTTTTGCTGGGCTTGTTGTGGGTGTAACAGGGTTCCCCTTCTCTTTTTCACTGTACTCATGCCCTCCAGTCTATCTCAATAGGAAAGCATGTGAACTATTTAGAAGAGAAATATCAGCATTAGGCTGAGAGTGTGTTCCACCCCAGGTTTATCCAGCAAATTTCCTTAATTTTTCTTTCACATTTTCCTTTGATTGGGGGTCTTGAATTTCGACTTTCCAATAGTAGGCTGACACTGACCACTGCACATGGCCATCTCTCTGTTCTTGTAGTTGTTTTTTGCAGGGAAGTTGTATTTTTTTTAGCTATAGTCATTTTTCTGGGGAAAATTATAGTTTTGTAGGCAAGCACATAACCCTCAGTCTGTACCATGGTGCTTTCACATGTTCTTGACTAGTACGTGAAGCAACTTCTGTACAAAAGCTCACAATGCCCAACTGCTTCATGTTCCTCTGGGTCTTAGGCTCAAAGCACTGACCATGAGATGTCTGTAATGAATGTCAATGAATCAAAAGTAGTTTGCAACTTACAGATGTGCACACCTGAGCAGCACATATTCAAGACTGGTACAGCACAGACATTGTCTTCAGTTTTTGATGCAAAAATTCATAGCAAGAGGTGACATTTATCAGAGACTGTAAAACAAAATATTGCAAGCGTGCTAATATTTCAAGCATGTTTTATTTTAAGTAAAAAACCCTTTGTCTATGCCCTTTATAAAATTTATATGTCCACTACCTGGCATTATATTATATTGTCGGTCCATTATATTATATTGTCGGCCCTGCCCGACAAGGTCTCATTTATGTCAAATCTGGCCCTCATAACAAATGAGTTTGTCACCCCAGTTTTAATGTGTCTGCCTATCTGGGACATTCAACTGCCTATTTATTTGTCTACTTTTCTGTTTAGCTCCACCACTTTCTGAAAGGTGTGTCCTTCAACAACAGTGCTGGTGACAAAGTTTCCTTTAATGAGAATGGGGAATTAGTTGCAGAATTTGATGTCATCAATTGTGTCACTTTCCCAAACAAATCTTTCATTCAAACTAAAGTGGGAAGGGTGGATCCCCAGGCGCCTCTGGACCAAGGAGTCATCATGAATAAGGATGCCATTGTGTGGCACCGCTGGTTCAACCAGGTAGGACTTGAATTTTGGGAACATTCAGTTTTAATAAGAGATATTGGGAAGGGTCAGTTGTCTCCCACAATAGCTGATATGTTTCACACTGTGAAAAGAGACAACTATATATGTTTTTCTCCATTATATATTTCCATTTTCTCCAATTGAACTTTTCATAATCTTTAGATCATTTCTTCAGCAGCAAAGATACAAAATTAATTTCCCCAGTGATGTAAAAGTTTCTTGCATCTGTATTCCAATCATATTACTTTTAACTCTCTGACAGTGCAATTAAAAATTGTACCAGGTCAGTTAAAAATGAATTTAAAAGATGCGGGGCCAGCACACAACCTTGTTTAATCCCCTTTAACACTGGGATTTTGCTAGTCAAGTCACCACTAGAAAAAAATTTGACTTGGCAAAAAGTATTAGAATGAAGTTTCTTCAAGAAGGTGGTTGGGCTCTATCTATTAAATCAAATGCGCCCTTCAAGTCGATGAAGGCAGCATATAATTTTTTTGTCCCGGTATGCATATATTTTTCAGCAAGGAAGGCCAGAGTGCAGCAACGGTCCATAGCAGATTTGCCTTTGGAGAAGCCGATTTGTTCAGAACCTATGATGTTGCCTAGGTGCATCTAGTCAGTTAATCGGAGTTCTAAATGTTTAGCATACAATTTGCCCACTATAGATAATAAACTAATGGGGTGGAAATTTTCTGGTAACTCCAGCCAGGGATAATTATAGAATCAAGCCAAGAGTCTGGGATGGAGCCATGCAGATCAATGAAAGAGAACAATTATATGAAGTGTTACTCCAGTATGAATGCATTGAATTTTACAGAGTAGAGTAACTCTTCAAAGGATAGCATTATACATATTTAGTTGTTCTCAGGTATCACATTTATCATCAAAATTATTCTTTATAGAATATGGCTAATTTCTCATGTCATCCTTTGTGTAAGACACTGCATGCTATATTATTTTATTTATTTTATTGGATTTATATCCCGCCCTCCCTGCCGAAGCAGGCTCAGGGAGGCTCACATCAATAGAAATTTACAATACTAACTATATCATTAAAACATTGAATAATATAGATAATTAGAACATATTAAAACATTTTGGTGCTAGTGTTAACATCCAGTATCTTCAGCCCTCGGTTAGAGGGAGCATTGCTCGTGGCTAGTAGCCATTGTGACTACAACCATGGATACTCCCATCCTCCATGAATTTGTCCACACTCCCTTTATAAGCCTTACAGGTTTAAGGCCTGTAAAGACCATTACCATATCATGTGGCAGCAGCAAGTTCCACAATTTAACTGTTCGTCCAGCTAAATAGCAGCTCACTGAAAACCAGCTTTTATTCTTATCTTGAAGGATTCCAAACAAGTTCTGAACATTGACACTCCTCTTCCTTGATTGATGGGTTAGGTCCAGCCTCTTTCTCTGTGTAATGGCAACTGTCATCCTGGAAACAGCAAAAGAAGGAAGGAGGGGGAGCCCTTCTGTTGCTATGATTGCATTCGATGCCCAGAAGGGAAAATATCGGACAAGAATGGTGAGAGTTCATCAGACAGGCTGGCTGCAGTACAAAGCAACAGGCATGCAAGATTAGCATTTAAATTGGTGTGTAGGGGATGTCTTCCTCGTTATCATTTAGTTATTTGGGACAGAGTGGTGACATCAAGCATTCTCTCTATCACTCTCGCTCAATCTAAAATTATCTATCGTATACATCTGTCTGTCTATCGGTCTAATATCTCTCTACATATCTAGCACTACTCATGCAGCTATCACCTTAAACAAAAATTAGAAAAGAATCAAAATAAAAGACCTTAGTATTATTCCCCTGCTTTTTAATTATTGCTTCTATAACTTTTGCCAGTAAAAGAGTAACAAAATCATTTGTATCTAATAATAGCCACGGCCCTGAGCTCTCATATTAAACAATTCCACATTTTTAAATAAAGGAATTATTGAATTTGCACACAACTTATTAAATTTAGTCACTCCATAACCATGTTTTCAATGGTTTCAATCTGACATACAAAGAACTGCATGTTCTGCAAACACATGATACTTTATTGTACCTACCCTCTAAGGGAAGACCATTAAAAGGAATCCATTAGGCACTTATAGTACTGGCTTCTCACATACAGCTGTTGGTGAACTAGGTTCATTGCACATATGTACGATAACAGGAATGACGCTAAAAGAAGCTATGAAAGCCAGTTATTACATTGGATTGTCATGTGATTGATGTGGCAAATGTTCTTTTTCAGACATGAGTGACTGTTTTACATGCCCAAGTGAACAGTATCCAAATAAGAACCAGAATGCCTGCATTCCCAAGGTGGTCATTTTTTTGTCTTATGAAGAACCATTGGGGATTGGCTTAGCTCTTAGTACTCTTTCTTTTTCACTCATCACACTCCTCATCCTAGGACTGTTTACAAAGCACCATGATACTCCCATTGTCAAAGCCAACAACAGAAGTCTCACCTACACTCTTCTCATCTCGCTTCTTCTCTGCTTCCTTTGTGCCTTATTATTCATTGGCCGACCTAAAATGGTGACCTGTCTCCTACGACAAACTGCTTTTGGCATTATTTTCTCAGTGGCTGTTTCCTCCGTCTTGGCTAAAACGATCACTGTGGTTCTGGCTTTCCTGGCCACTAAGCCAGGATCCAGCATGAGGAAGTGGGTGGGGAAAAGGCTGGCCACCTCCATTGTCCTTTCTTGTACCCTTATTCAGGCAGGCATTTGTGTTGCATGGCTGATAGCCACTCCCCCATTTCCAGACATTGATACAGAGTCAGTGGCTGAAGAAATTATACTGGAATGTAATGAGGGCTCCACCACCATGTTCTATTGTGTCCTGGGCTACATGGGCCTCCTGGCCATTGCCAGCTTTGCTGTTGCTTTCTCAGCTAGGAAGTTACCGGACAGTTTCAATGAAGCCAAGTTCATTACGTTCAGCATGCTGGTCTTTGGCAGTGTTTGGCTGTCCTTTGTTCCAACCTACTCGAGCACTAAAGGGAAATACATGGTGGCTGTGGAGATCTTCTCCATCTTAGCCTCCAGTGCTGGGCTGTTGGGCTGCATCTTTCTCCCCAAATGCTACATTATTGTTTTGAAGCCAGAGTTCAACAACAGAGAACAACTTATAAGAAGGAAACACTAAGCATATTGATTGTCTCATGCAGATTTTTTCCTAGATTCCAGTTCTACAGTTTCCAGTTTTAATTGTTTGTTGTATGGCTTTAATTGAGAGAGAATGATAATATCTTCTTGTTATAAGATCCAGTTCTAGATCCAGTTGCAAATAAAATCTCTTAAATCCCATGCACATAAGTTTATTTAATTTGACTACAATATTCTGTGCTTTTATTTGGCTTTGTTAGTCTCACTGCACCCTTTACATTAGACACTAAGCTTAATTTTAAAAGCAGGGCTGAGTTTTCTGAGCACGTTACATATTCATATACTCAGGCCTCAGATTCAGCAAGAGCTCACAGGAATGCAACTCCTGATCCTTTCTGAGGGATTTCCCTTCTCCTCCCCTATTTGTCCATTGAATAGTAGGTGCAGCTGCATAACAATCCCTGGATGAGCTTCACCACCTATTTTTTTACAAAGCAACCCCTGCATATACTAGATATTTGTATGCCACCTTTCCAGGTGACCACATTGGCTCAAACAACCCTACAGTATTCTGATGCAGATAAAGGAGAGGAAAAGACAGTTGGGTAGGGGGAAAAACAGCAATATAACTTGCCCTTCATAAGGTACTCCTTATAAATTAGCTGATGAATGCTGCCACAAGATATTAACCTTGCAACTGCTGTGGACCTTGGGCAGCATAGGAGCTCTTAGCGTCCTTCAGAGCAGAAGGAAGGAAGGCAAGCAGGAAGGAAGGAATGACATTTTAATAGACAGTGAAAAGAAAAAGATATTTGGTATATCAGATACAGTATTTCACATATCTACATTGTCTAGTCATGATTTAAAAGCTGTAATCCGTTTAACATTTCAAGTGATGAGATGCCTCCCACCAGCTATATGCCCTGGCTAGTTGCTTTTCTTCTCCCTCCTCATTCTTACATGGTATGTGTGTGGTGGGGGAGGGGAGGGGTCCTTTAATTTAAAGTTAGGATTGTTATACAAAGTATGCTTTTGAGTGTTGGAATTCCAGAGTCTCAAACATACCAAATGATGCTAAAATGATAATATCCCCCACAATATTCTAGCACAATAAAAAAAATTTAGATTCCAGTAAGGAAACTGAGCAAAGATGAAGAGAGTTTCACTTAACAATAATACTATTTCATAGAAACTTAATGGAATCAAAGAATAAGAATGCAGTGGATTTCCACATTGAAATGGTTCATATCTCCTTATTTTCTTGTGGACATGCTATGGGCTGGATTATTCTGAAGGCTAGATTGTTTTTCTTCTCTATCTAGCTGCTATTATTGAGGGGACTATATAGATAAGAATCAGCTATCACCATATCCCACAGATTGAAAGTCATTGCTCTGGAGGATAATTTGTGGGATCTGACAGTTAGAGTGTGTGCAGAATGTAGTCAGACCACAACGTGAAGTCTCCTTTGTAGTAGGAACGTCGACAAGAAGAGTCAACACACCAGTTGCTTTTATAACAAACGGTGTATTATTCAAACTATTTACAGAAGTGAAGATATATACAATCACAGTCCTGAGTAACAGAATGCTTCGCCAGTACTTCAACCACATTGAGAGAAAAAACATCCTGAGCACTCAGCTGTTAATATAGTCCAGTCTACCAATCAGCTAATTCTGCTGACGCACTGTGACTTCCTTAGAAATGTCCAGCTATTACCAGTTCTGATTGCATCAACCACAGCAGTCCTGTGACTCCTGTCATGTGACACCTGTCATTCTGACAGCTCATGATCTAACATGCTTCACAACAGACTTAAATACACTAACACACCTCCTATGCTGGCAGTGAACGCATGCCTAATAATTCAGTTAGTTTTACATGCCTTTCATTATACAGACATTTGGTAAACAGATCAGCAATGTTGTCTTCTGTGGAACATTTTTGCAATATCACAAGTCCCTGAGAAACCGACGCCTTTACATTGTAATACTTGATCAGGATATGTTTACTCCTCCCTCTGGCACATAAATTTTCAGCTAACTGCTTTGCAGCAGAACTATCACTTAACACTGTAATCGGTAAATCACATATTCCATTCAGATCTTTTAACAATTGTATAATCCATTCCAGATTCAACACACATTCATTTAATGCATTGAATTCTGCTTCACATGTGCTACAAACAACTAAAGTTTGCTTCACAGCCTTGCACAAACCCATCGGCTCGCAAGTATATTTTTCTCTTTCGGCCTCCCTGTGGGAGAAAACACTCCATTTTTATACAGAGAGAAATACTCCCTATCCATGGCTTCCAGCCAAGCTTTCTTCTCTGCCTCTGCCAGAGTTAATACTTCCTGATAACTCTCCGGTTCAGTCACATATACATGGTTTACACTGTTTTCAAAACCATACCGTACAGGAGGAACACCTTGGAGGGTTCCTGAGGCTCTTGCCTAGCACTTTGCTCACTCCCAGACACCTCCTGTTCCACCTCCTGTTCCACCACAATAGGCAATGGTGAAGAACTTTGTTCATGACTGTCATCAGTGAGTGGTAACAATACATGTGTATTACCTTCAGTACCATGAAGAAAGTATCCTTTCTTACATCTGAGGAATAACTTGTTGCCCCCAAAGGTCGGAATGAAGAGACTGACAACATGAGTTTGGTAAAATGGGCCCTTTATTGAAATAAACAACTGTAGCAAGCATGGCAAGGGTTACCAGAAACCGGACAAGCCCCGGGGTCATCCCATGACCCTTCCTTGCCCATGTCTGAGCGAGCCACCCTGCTCCCGACATGAGCCACAGATTTGGCTCAGGTCAGGCCAGCCAGGCCAGATCCTCCTGCCCCACACCGGCATAATCACCCAGGAAGAGCCGGTCTTGTGGGAAGGGATCACACAATCGGCATTCTGCAACATTGAGCTGTAGAGCCCATCTGCCGCTCCTGCCGATCGCTTGCCCCCATCAGGAGCAGTGCCCTGGGTGCTCCCCTGTGTTTCTGTAACCCCTTGCTCCTACTGCCAATGCCAACGCCTCCGCTTAGGCATTAGCGCCCCACCGGGCAGCCCAGAGCTGCCCGAAGGCCCACTTTAAGCTCACCCAAAAAGGCTCTATTCCCTGCATCAGACAGATGCACTCGGTCAGATCTATATAACTCACCGCAACCCACCTGAATTGCTGGGTGTGGTAAAAAACTCCCTAAACCACCCTCCAAAGCTATCTGAAGGGCTCGATTGGCCTTCCTCCTGGCCCTTTCAATGCCCGCTGGGCACCAAGCCCCTCGCCAAACCTGCCGCGGCAGAATGGCAGACCAAACTATGCGGATCCCAGGCCACCTCCTCAGGATGACCTGCAGATCCGCCACGGCCTGTAAAGAAAGGGCCTTACCCTTCATCCACCCCAGGTCATTCCCACTCAGGTGAATGACCAGAATGTCGGGCTGAACTCCCTTCCGTTCATAAAACAATAGTGGCAACAGGCCAAGCCAACGTAGCCCGCGGCGCCCCTGCCACTCAACCGTAGCCCACTCACTGAGGCCCAACTGTGAACCAATGGACGACCTCCAAGCAAAGTGGGCTGCCCAGAACACAAAACTGTGCCCGCAGACGAGGATATGCAGCCTCTCCTGACGAGCCACCGAACCTGGAAGGAAAAAACAGTCAACCAAGAACACACCGGTTTATCACGGCCAACTAGATTAAGAAAAAGGTTAATCCAGCCTACACTGCCGAAAGTAACGGCCGCACATATGAGCAGTAGGCAGTAGAACGCCATCTACCTACCCTCTGAATCTCAGGGCCTGGATACCCCAACATCGCTGCGGTGGAAGCCACCCCAATTCTGAAAGAATGGGTGCCAAATTTAACCCCTTTGAGCCCGAGCCTATCCAAGGCCTGTGCTGTTACCGCCCAGAACTGAAATTTGGTAAGCGGTGACCCGTCCCGATGACTAAATAATGGCCCTACCGCTTCACCCCTTAATGCAACATACTGCCGAAGCGCTCTAACAAGGCATAACTCGGCTTCACTACACGGGCCGAGGATTACATTGGCTCCCTTACCTGACTGGTCCGTCTTGGACCGTCAAACCCTAATCACAACCTTCTCGCCTCTAAAGGAAATGTCACTGTTCCTAAGAGCGCGATAAGCCTGATCCCTGCGGGATCGGGCCACCAGCTCGCTAACTCTCAAGGCCCCCAAAAAGGCTGTTAGCGCTGCCGCATTGAACAAAGCAACCTCAAAGGGGGATGAACATACCTTAGGCCAAACCTGGCCCAACCCTCTCAGCACCGCTGGAGAAAAAGGTTGACGTGGGTCAGCCCGGGCACCTCTCTCCCTAGACCACCCCTCCAACATCTTCCTAACCCTAAAGTCTCCAGTGTTTTCCGCTATGCCCTGGGCTTTGCTCACAAAAGCAATTGCCGCCAGCTGCCCCCTAATGGATTTGACTGCCAAACCTCGCTCTTTTTGAAATACCAAACTGCATGAGCTGGGGAACAGGCACTGGCCAATCGTCATGCAACCCGGCGTCCATTCTGAGACGCCAGTTTGGTGTAGTGGTTAAGTGTGTGGACTCTTATCTGGGAGAACCGGGTTTGATTCCCCACTCCTCCACTTGCACCTGCTGGCATGGCCTTGGGTCAGCCATAGCCCTGGCAGAGGTTGTCCTTGAAAGGGCAGCTGCTGTAAGAGCTCTCTTAGCCCCACCCACCTCACAGGGTGTCTGTTGTGGGGGAGGAAGGTAAAGGAGATTGTGAGCCGCTCTGAGACTCTTCGGAGTGGAGGGCGGGATATAAATCCAATATCTTCTTCTTCTGAACCCCCGAAATTGCTGCACAGCACGCTCATATGCCTTCTGCGTACTTGGCGCCAGGGCTAAATTGATGGCCCTACCCGCTTCGACCCTCCAAGCTGCCAAAGCTCCTGAGGCATCCTGACCAGGAAAGGGTCGGCATCCGGCGCCAGCTGGCGAAATCGCTCCATCTGTTGGCGAGACAGAGCATCCGCCACCCCATTACTAACACCCAGAACATGCCTCGCCATAAACAACAAATTCAACTGAAGGCAGCGCAGCGTAAAGGCCCTAACTAGGTTCATCACTGGCGCAGATCTGGATGACAATGAGTTGATCACCTGAACCACAGCCAAATTGTCACACCAGAAATGCACTACATGGTTGGCCAGTTCATCCCCCCAGAGCCACAACGCCACCACAATAGGAAAAAACTCCAGGAACGTCAAGTCTCTGCTGAGACGACCGGCCAACCATTCCCTGGGCCACCTTTCAGCGCACCAATGCCCTCTAAAAAACACACAGAATCCAATGGAACCGGCAGCATCAGAATTTATCTGGAGGTCGGCTTCAATGTGCATGTCATCCCTCCAGAAAGAGACCCCATTGAACGATTCCAAAAATCGTTCCCAAACCTCGAGGTCCTTAACCATCCCCACAGTTAACCTCATTCTGTGATGGGGGAGGCGAAGGTGGCGCATTGCATCACATAATCGCCTAAGAAATGCCCTCCCTGGGGCAACAACCCTACATGCAAAATTCAAATGCCCTACAAGCTTCTGTAGCTCAAGCAAAGAGACTCTCTTTTGACCCTTAACGGCAGCAATTCGCGACCTCAAGCCAAGGACCTTGTCCTCTGGAAGCCGTGACGTTTGCTGGCAAGTGTCCAACTCAATGCCCAGGAACGTTAAAACCGAGGACGGGCCCTCAGTCTTTTCGTGCACCAGCGGGACCCCTAATTCCTCAGCCAGTTGCATGAAGGTCTCCATTAGCCTAGCGCACTGACCAGATCCCGCTGGACCCACGAAAAGAAAGTCATCAAGGTAGTGCACCGTCGCTGTCAACCCCGATCTGACCTGAAGCGCCCATTCCAAAAAGGAACTAAAGCGCTCGAAGGCAGCGCAAGAAATGGAACAACCCATCAGTAGGGCACGGTCCATAAAATATTTCCCCTCAGACATAAACCCTAATAATTCAAAATCCCTGGGGTGAACAGGAAGCAGACGAAATGCAGACTTAATGTCGCATTTTGCCATTTCAGCGCCAACACCACACTCCCGCGCAACTTTGACCGCCTGGTCAAAGGAGGTGTACCGCAGCGAACAGAGTTGCTCGGGGATAGCATCATTCACTGACCCCCCTTTCGGGTATGACAGGTGGTGAATGAGGCGAAACTCCCCGGGTGCCTTTTTTGGCACCACTCCGAGGGGAGAAACTTTCAAATTAGGGACCGGAGGTGCATCGAAGGGGCAAATTACTCGTCCCTCCCTGCACTCCTTGGCAATTTTTTCCCGGACAACCTGTTCCATCCCTCTAACCAAACTTAAATTAGAGGCCCTACTGGGTGCTCTGGTGCCTTGAAAAGGGATTCGAAACCCGTGGATGAAACCCTCTAACAAATAGGCACCATCCACCACTGAAGGGTATCCCTTCAACAATTCCCTAAGCACTTTCACCCGAATGGGGCTGGGACCCTTTGCCAGGTTGAGAGGTGGTACCCCCGACCCCGGCCCGCTTGGCCCCACTCCTGGTTTTGACCTTTGTGCATGCAAAAAACGCATGCGACCCCCCACATAATGGCCACTCGTGCTTAAATTTGCACGCTTTCCTGGAACACACCCCTTGGGAGGTATACTCCCAACACAACAGTCGGGGTTGAACCGACTGGCCCGCTGGCATGCAGGCACCCGGAGTACTGAATGACTTGTGCACAATGTGCCCGCTGTCAGCCCGGTCACCCGCATTGGGTTTCGCCAGGGACATTAACTGAAGCCAGAGCTGTTGATTTATCTGATTCCAGGGCAACGTGGGATTAATAGCAGCCCTCATCCTGAAGGCTTCATCATACTGCAATCATGCAGCGCCCACAAAATCCGTGTACGCCCGATATATAATGTCGCAGTACTGAAAGAGGGGGGCGGCCCTAAATGGCTGAGCCCTCGCTATCACCCCTGCATAGATCAAAAACCCGGGTAACCAATTGGCCCAGGTCCTATCAACTCTCCTGCGCTTCAGTTTTTCTTTCTCCTTGTCATCAAGCTCATCTTTTTCTTTCTTTTCCAATTCCCGAAAAAGCAAACTGAATACGTCCACGTATTCTCCCTGTAAATTTTTTTCTCTGGTAGCGGGGGTCAAATGGTCCCCCAATGGCATAGCCGTATCCCCAAAGGGGATGGCATGAAAAGGGACAGACCCATAAGGATTGGGCAAATAACCCCAAGTACTCCATTGACCCCCAGGCCAACCACCTACCTGAGGCGTCATCATCTGCCCCCCCCATGGAAGGACCCCTGACACCGTGTGCCCCATAGCATCTTGCGGGCCTACAGGCGCCATGATCCCCCCCCCGAGGGCATAGGGCTGCCTACCAAACTCCCCTGACCCATGCTCTGGTGGGAGGTAGCTGGCACAGCCCACGAAGGCCCCGGTTGTACAAGCTGAGGCCATTGTGCTCCCATTCCAAATGAGGGGGCAACCCCGCCAACCGGGCAAACACCAGGAGATGTTGGCAGGGGGCCCCATGGCCATGTAAGCCCTTGTTGTGCTTGCAAACACTTACCTTCTACACCAGGTGGCGCTACCACCACCGCTACTGGAGGCGACTGCACCGGCAGATCTTGCTCTCCCGAAGGATCCGGCACTTCCACTCCACTGTCCACTCCGTCACCAACCGGGTCCAAATCGGAGGGTTGCGCCCCTGCTAGCTAACCGCCGCCTCCGCATTCCTGCAAGGCAGACAGCCATGCGAGCACCTCACGCTCAAAAGTGGTAGAGCCCACCCCTACTGGGACCACAGGCCTCACGCTCCTTCCAGCAGACTCCCCGCCAGCGCCCCTCTGCTGCTCTAGGGCCCCAAGCTTGGCAATAATTGCCAACCGGAGTCACTTTGCCTCTTCCCCTGCAGCCTCTGAAGGGGTTCCCCGTCTCTTCTTTCCTTGTGCCCTGGCAGGCTGCTGTCGGTGCGGACGCTAGCAGAGGGAGCGATGTGATGAGCCCGACACAGAGCTCCAGGAAAGAAATCAGCCAGACACCTGCAGCTAGTGCCAAAGTAGTGTATTTACAGTATATACAATACGTGCTCACTAGTGCAGTCCAATATATTGATCACAGGAACAGAATGCTCCGCCAGCATGTCAATTCTCAGAAAGAGACCTGTGCATTACAGACACAGTCAACTTATAGTTCAGTCAGCCAATCCTGGCAGTCCACTCTCATGCTGACTCAGCAGGTTCCTTCTCTTGTCCTCAGCCGGCTCAAACCAGCCTGCTGATAAGGTCACTGTGACCTAGCATGCCGGCTAGATCACCAGCTGTCATTACAGAGCTGTCAACCTGGGTTGAGATAGATTCTTTCACCAACAGCTGCTTCCCTTTTGCTTTACCCTGCCCTTTCTTGGACCCCATCATAAAGTGGCAATGGGCAGCAGTAACAAAGATACAGGCTGAAAAATGATGTGGGGGGGGTGTAAAATACCCCGCTGAAAAGAGGCCTCACCCTCCCTGCTGAACACTTGACCCCTTAAACTGAAGGGGGGGGCACAAGCTACCCACTCTTCCCCCAACCGTCACCTGAAAACAACAACACAATGCCTGTGAGGAAAAATATATGCCCGGCAACCCACGCCTGTCACAGCCTTCAAAAAAAAAAACCCAGGACAAGCCTGATAACACCGCCAGCCTCCGATCCGACGAAGAGGGCAATAATCGGCACGACGCCTTCTCCGCACGCCGCCAGCCAATAGCCCGCCAATCAGGCCTCCAGACCCGCCGCGACGGCCCGCGCCTCCTCAGCACGCCGCCAGCCAAGGGCCCACCAGTCAGGCCTCCAGACCCGCCGCACCGGCTGGACGTCTCCTCAGCATGCCGCCAGCTACGAGCCTGCCAATCAGGCCTACAGACCCGCCGCGACTGCTCCGGACCGCCGACAAGGCCCCCAGCCCAGCACCGACGCGATACGACGCCCTGCCTGCCGAGAGCCGCAAAACAAGTGCATGCTCAAGGGCGGAGCCCGAGCTATATAGCTCCGGTGCTCCGCCCCCGTTAAAGCCCCGGATGCCCGGGAAAGCAACGCAGTCTCCCCCTCCTTCCATGGTGCAACTGCGACCTCCCCGCCTATAGCCGCTGTTGCGGCACGGCGGTATAGAGGCCGAATTACCATCCCAGCAAAGCTAGGCAGCTAAGACAATGCATATTGTCCAATAGGGGAGCAAGCAGGGGGACTGCATAGGATTCATACAAAAACATTAGTTTTTCTCAAGAGGCTGAATCAAGAAATAAATATTTTCCTGCCAAGAGTAGATTATGGCCAAAGTCTTCCTTTAATGGCCAAAGATTATGGCCAAAGTCTTCCTTTTTGTTAGTGTTTTTTAAATTCTGCTGGCAGAAGAGCTCTAGTGCAAACAGAAATGTTGCTTTGGATCCAACCCATTCTGTTCTGCCCTTAACTTACTTGAACTGGTGCAGGCTTCTGGCAGGATAGTGCAGGAGTTACTAATGGCAGGAGCAACTATAGCAAGATCATGGGTGATCAATGACATTGCTGAGCAATTGGGTTAAAATGTTTAAAAGCATGTACTTCTTCACCCAAAGGGTGATTAACACATGGAATTCACTGACACAGGAGGTGGTGGCAGCAACATGCATAGATGGCTTCAAGATACGATTGGATAAACGTATGGAGCAGAGGTATATCAGTGGCTATTAGCCACAAGGTGTAGATTGAAGTCTCTACATGGGGCAATGATGCTTTTTATTCTTGGTGTCAACAATGAGAGGGCTTCTAGTGTCCTGGCCCCAATGGTGGATCTCCTGATGGCACCTGGTTTTTTTGTTTTGTTTTTAGGGGTGTTTTGCCACTGTCTGACAGGTGCTGGACTGGATGGGCTATTGGCCTAATCCAACATGGCTTCTCTTATGTTCTTATCCCAACAGAAGCCCCACTCAAGAGCAGAGAACAGGGCAGAACTCTACCTAAAAGTTAAAAGATGGATGTGGAGAGAAGGAGAAATGGACTAGTGTGAGACAGACTCTCTCTTCCCCAGTGACTGAGAATTTGTCTGCAACCCATGGCTAAGAATGCTGGAGGGCATACAACTCCTGGGGCTTCATCAGGCAATGAAGTCTATAACTTAGCGGAGACTGGAGAGGGAGTAGACAAAGATAAAAGCTTCTTCTACTTCTTTTGCCAGTGGAAAGCTGGTTGAATCCAACCCATAAACTTTTCTTCAAATGAGATAAACATGTTATTCAGGAAAACTTCTAAGAATACCCAATTTTAACTACAAAACCCTGTAACTAACAAATAAGACTGCAATTAAGTCTTCTATTTACTAAATTCACTGGAGAGATCAAGTAGCCCATAAGAAAGTGAGTAAAAATACATTGAAATCAGGAATAAATATATCCCCATATAATTCAGAACTATGGTAGGATCATAGAGAGTGCTGATCTCAGAGAGTTGTGATCACTTAGGTTTTCATGCCAACAATGAGATGTGTGTTTAGTGGGGAAACAAACACCAAATATGGTGCTATTATTGATATTGCTACTGCTTCTGCCTCCACTAGTATGTCAGGCTCCTGCTGTTAAATGCAAGATCTGGCATCCCCATGAGATACTTCACAAGTATCTTCATCCAGGCGATCTAATCTTGGGTGGTCTTCTTTATCACAGCTTCTTCACCTCCATACCAAAAAACTTCACCAGAGAACCTCCACGGCCACAAGCTGAACCTTTTGTGTAAGAAATTATTCTTTTTCATATACTATATACTGTGTAGATTATATTATCTAGAAAACCAGTACATGGTTTCAGCAGCAGCAATGAATGGAGGATTTTCCATTATGCAGACTTAAATGTACATTTCTATGCAAAGTTATTCTGACTTAAAATTTAAAGTGTTTCAATTTACAGTATATCCTTTGCTTCAATGGAATCACTTCTGAAGTGCAAATAGAGGTCCTTCACAACCTGAATTGGTGCTCTTTTACAATATATGCACCAGGGTAACATGTTAAATGCAGGGAATCAAAATTACAGAAGGAACTTGAACCCTGAGTGAGGCCAGATGAATCAAACCCAAAAGCAGGCATGTTTGATTCTCCTGCAGACGTAGATCTAAAATAAGAAAGGATAACTTCCAGAAACAAATGTTTGTAAATGTACATATAAATAGAATGCAATCAAGGTTCAAAATATTATTAAGCACTCTTGTAAGAGATATTTAATTTCTTCCCTAATTCTCATTCTCCATCCAGTCTCAGTAGCCATACCAAGCATATCCATATAAATAAATCGCTATCTGATCAGCCCAACACACAAATACTTCATTGAAGGAGAAAGCTCAGGAACAGGTTAAGAAGTCCAGATTGTCAAAGGTCTTCCTCTGCATATGAAAACAGGGCTATTTGGATCTTGTTTTAAACTGGTTTCATTAG
Organism: Heteronotia binoei; assembly: GCF_032191835.1. Taxonomy (NCBI): domain Eukaryota; kingdom Metazoa; phylum Chordata; class Lepidosauria; order Squamata; family Gekkonidae; genus Heteronotia; species Heteronotia binoei. The sequence goes on from NC_083237.1 coordinate 20,723,612, forward strand.
ATTAAAATCTTCACCTATATTCAATATCTATTGCAAGATATAAATTTAGTCCAGTCTTGGCAAAGCTATGGGGCTATCCACAGCTACAATCTGCTGGCAAGAACAGCAGTCATTTTTGAAATTTTAATTCACATAAGAAACTTCAATTCATCTGTATTTCTCAAGTGGTTCTGGAGATGCACGTTATGCAAATAAGAATATTTTCACTCTGCTTTTCTCTTGCTTACAGTTTTATCTTTAGATGTCTTTATTCTGCCCGATTGTACATATACACCTTATTGCTTTTCCAGCATCACATTCTGAAGAGCAATATTCTATTACACTTCAATATATTTATGTTGTTATGTTGACTCATGGATTCTGACATAAACTATGGTATAAAAATATTGGAAATAATGGGGGAAAGTACACAAAACGGCAATAATCTTCCAAAACCACAATAAAATAGTAAGAAGTATTCCAAATGTCTTCACAGTGCAATGACTCAGAACTACCAGCATGTTTTGGCCATGGCTTTTGCAATAAAGGAGATCAATGAAAATCCCAGGCTCTTGCCCAATGTCACCTTGGGTTTCTGCATCTACGACAGCTACTTGAATGCAAGGTGGACCTATCAAGCCACACTGCAACTTCTTTCTCCCTGGAACAGACTGGCCCCCAACTACAAGTGCAACATCAAAGACAACTTACTTGGGGTAATTGAGGGACTTGCTGCAGCATCGTCCTACTTGATTCCAAGTGTTTTTGGCATATACAAGATTCCTCAGGTAGGCTATGTGTGTGGAGTATGAGCATTTCAAGGCATTCATAAATTCCTTACCTTCCCAAATGTGACTTTGTGCTGCAGGGAGAGAAAACAGTGTATTTCATGTGGAAGGGTAGATCTTGCATTTTATGACAACAGAAAATGTAAGGAGAAAATAGTTTTTCAATACATTTCCTTACCCAACTGTAACTTCATTGTTGACTGTAACTTTTTTGTACTTGATGCCCACTGATCTGTGAAAGGAGAACATGATCTGTATCAGTTCTTTGATCCTGATCATATATAGTGTCGATTTAGTTTTCAATGTAATCTTTTCCATTCTCTTTCAGATTTTTATTTTTCTTACCTTACTGGAGCTGCATCCCTCACTACTCTGGTAAAATAGCCCTGACCTAGAAAGCTCAGGCAAGCCCAATTTCATAAGATCTTGGAAGATGAGCAGGACGTACCCTGCCAAGTACTTGGATGGGAGCTAGAGCCAGAATGCAGAGGCAGGCAATAGTAAGCCACCTTTCTGAATGTCCAAGTCCCATTAGGGATGGCCATGACTTCTACACACACACACACAAACACAAACACACACAAAATACTCATCAAAAAGGATTTTTAAAAAAACTACTCAGGTAACATTTTAGGGGAAATAATTTTGTTGGCCTGTTTTGTTTTGTTTTTTTGTTCTGCATCCATGTCAATTCTCCATCATCGGAAGTGTCACAGAATGGCCCCACTGACCTATAAGCTTTGTTCTGTTTTGGTCTTCTGAGATATCTAGGCACTTAGTGGTCATCTAGAGTCTCCACCTAGTGACGTGACACCAGGTTCACCCCAATCTTGAAGACATTTTCCGAAGCTTTTCCTTTTTGCCAACTCATCGGTTTCAGAAATCTGTGCAAAGACGTCCAGTGGTTTTTCTCTAATTCTTACCTACAGCATGGGGAAAAAATTGAATGCACATGACAATCCAATCTACTGAGACAATACCAGAACACACCAATTAGAATAGAAAGAATGAGCTGAAAGAATGAGTAGAAAGAATTGCAAATGAGCAAATTCTTGGAGAATGATTAAGTTTGCAAATGCCATATCCCCGAGCTTATTCTGAAGGTCTTTTGATTTCAGAATGTAACAATCATATGGTATCTACAACAAAAGTCTTCACAGAACAATATTGTACGTAACAAACAATGAACACATAAAAATATGAGGAAATTATATACAATTTGTTGTAAGAATGTAAGGCTTAAAAACAGTATCAGAATCTCAAGAAAACTTTGATTTAGTGTCAGGGAACAATTTTTACAATTCTTTTCTTCTGAAAAGAGAACAATTGATGACCTACATGCCTCCACATCTCCTTATTGCATTCTGAAAATATTTCTGTTCCTGTTATGTCACAGTAAATTGTGAATTTGGTGAAGTTTCCTTACTGAACTGTTTAGTTCTTTTCCCCTGGTCTCTTAGGGACAAAAAAGTCTCTGCTATAGTTGTGTTTCACTTTCCTTTGTTGTTTGTTGGCTGTTCATTTTTATTCAAGCAGAGGCCAGAAAAGGCCCTGCTTTTGTCCCCAAAAAAATTCAATCCTTTTGGCATTGTGTGCTTGTGCAATTATTACAGTCTGCACAACTCATTTTTTTTTCTTAGTTCTCTTACGGGCCAGCTCCATTGATGACAGAAATCACACAGATCCTGTCGTTATACCAAATGGTCCCAAATGAAGCTCTCCAGTTCAAGGGGGTTCTGCAATTGCTTCTCCATTTCAACTGGAAATGGGTAGGATTCTTTGGTGGACTTGGTGTGAATTTAGAATGGTTCACAGAGAACATGGTTCCTGAATTTTCCAACAATGGCATCTGTTTTGAGTTTGAAAAAACAATCTACAATTTAGGTATGGATAATCAGTTCAAAGAATTTGATAAATGGTCAGAAGAGGTATACAAAACACTCATGAACAGCAGAGCCAATGTTGTGATATTATATGGAGATGCTCAGTCCATGGTTCTTTTCAGGCATCTGCTAAGTACGCCAATATTTAAAGATATGCTACAAAAGCCAAGAGGAGAAGTTTGGGTTCTTACTGCCCAGATGGAAATTAAATCACAGCCTACCCAAACGTATTGGGATATAGAATTCTTCCATGGTGCATTATCACTTGCCATTCACTCAAATGAAATCCAAGGTTTCCGACAATTTCTTCAGAGCAGAAGACTTTCAGACAGTACAGAAGATGGTTTCATCAAGGATTTCTGGGCACTGGCATTTGGATGTCTGCTCCCAGATTCTTATCTTATAGGTCACTGGCAATTTAAGTACACAGGTAACTGCACAGGAGAGGAGAGGCTGGAAAATCTTCTTCTGCCTTATTTGGAAATGAGTATGACAGGCTACAGCTACAGCATCTACAATGCTGTCTATGTTGTGGCTCATGCGTTACATGCTATGTTTTTGTCTAACAGAGAAAGAAAGACAAAGAAGTTTCAGAATCTTCAACCTTGGCAGGTAATGACAAGAATGCTGTATTGTGAGAGTTAGTTAATGCAGTTAGAGCTGCTCATATATAGGTGATTTTAATCTATTGCTGTTGGTTTTTCAATGGTTTTATTCCAGATATCCGTTTTTATGGGAACAGGTTTCCCTTATGAGTGTGCTGATTACCTCTCTGTGTATTTGCCTATTATATTGCCTGAGAAGAATATGTGTATATGGCCTTGGCACATACAGACCAGCCCAACCATGGTTTTGGATTCTAAACGCACAAAACAACAATCTTGAAGTGTTATTTTTGGTAATCTATGAAGGTGTCACCCAGTGTCTCAGGGGAAGGGCACATGTATGACAATTCACTTATGCACCCTGAACTCTGACCTCCTGGGACCTAAACCTTTGTTTATACATATTGTATTTTCCCCCTGATAAAGTGAGATCAAAAAGTGAAATGTTATTAACTGCAAATGGATGGATTGAAAGAAAAACAAGAAATAAATTGACTAGTCATGACTAACAATTTTGAAATTTTTGCTAATTAGAAGGCCAGTTGGTCCCTGGAAATGGCCCCGTGGTGCAGAGTGGTAAAGCAGCAGTACTACAATCGGAGCCCTCTGCTCACGACCTGAGTTCTATCCCAGCGAAAGCTGGTTCAGGTAGCCAGCTCAGGTTGACTCAGCCTTCCATCCTTCCGAGGTCGGTAAAATGAGTACCCAGCTTGCTGGGGGGGAAGTGTAAAAGACTGGGGAAGGCAATGGCAAACTACCCCGTAAAAAGTCTGCCATGAAAACATTGTGAAAGCAACATCACCCCAGAGTCAGAAACGACTGGTGCTTGCACAGGGGACCTTTCCTTTCCAGGTCCCTGGAACAGGTACATAGATGTGTGTGTGTGTCTGAAGAACATGGGAAGAAAGGCTGGAGAAGAGAAGGAAAGATGGTCCAAGGAGTAAGCTTGGGCATCTGAGAGGAAGAATTACACTAAGCACTTGGATAAATAGCATAGAGGGGCTGGCAGAATCCAAAAACTAGGGGATCTGTCCTAATGGGGCTTTGGGAAAGGTCAAGGGAATCTCTATGGCAGGAACCTGGAGCTTCATCAAATCAATACAGACGAGCTGCATGGGGATCTACAAATATAAACACAATATATTTTTCCACTGCACCTTATTTTTCCTTCTTTCCTTCTCTTTCTCAGTGCTGCATTGGTTTCCCACCATTTTTCTCTTCTAAAAATAGATTACCCGATCATTCGTTTCAGTTGAGTAGACTTATGCGCCTCAAATCTCCCCATGGATGTTGTGCTCTCAAACCGAATAGATCATCTGAGAGATCTCCAAGAATCAATGGTTGCCTCTCAGTGACAAGTGATTCTTTGATAGCACTGACCCTTCTTATTTTCCCATTTGCATGATGCAGGAGGAAGTATTAAGCCTCTGTCTGTATTCTCCTCCATTCTGCAGGTGGGATGGGCTGCATGTCACTGGAAAGACCAAGAGTTTCTTCATTGGTTGGCCCACCTTGGCAGTCTTTCTTGCTAGATTGTGGAACCAAACACTTTAATTTAACCAAACATATAATTTTCTGTTATACTACATGGCAGTAGTCTGTTCCTGTTTTTGTAAATCATTCCTTGCAGGGTTTGTTTTTACAGTAAAGTATATTGGCTTTAACATACAATATAATATTCAGTGTTTATTATCAAAGAACCTAGTGGACAGCCCTGTTGGTCTGAAGCAGTAGAACAAAGTAGGAGACGAGTCCACCTTTAAAACCAACAAAATTTTATTTACACAAAAGCTTATGTTCTGAATAAAACTTTGTTGGTCTTAAAGGCTCACTTGACTCCTACTTTTTTCTATCAAAGAACCTGTTTCCTTCCATAAATCAGCTTCTCTAGAGACAAAAACAGGAGGAAGATGGGAGGAGAGAAGAATAAAGTTGAATGTGGAAAAAATGGAAAAAGTAGGGAAGTGAAACTATTCCAGATAAAATAAGTTTTACATGCATTTTCATCCGTGAATAAACAATTTTATTAGTAACATATGGTAGTAGAACTATAACTACAACTTATAAAAAGCTTAATATATATTAAGAAAAAGACCATCATTCTACCCCACATCTTACTTTCTCCCACCCCTCCCCCAATTACTTGACCCCCGCCAGTGTTATTTTCTTTAAAAAAACAGATATTAAAGGTACCCTTAACTATCAAGAAAAAAAACGAAACAAAAAAGAAACATAGGGAAGAAGAACCCCCTTCAAGAGTTATATTGTTATCTTAAAAATCTTAATCCTCAAAAATTGTCCAATGTCCTTTTATTTTCCACTCTTTCTCTACATATCTTCTGAATTTCTTCCACTCTTGGTTAAAAAGTTCTAAATCACAGTCTCTTAATTTTCTTGTTAATTTGTCCATTTCACTCCATGACATAACTTTCATAATCCAGTCCCATTTTTCTGGTATTTTTTCTTGCTTCCACAACTGCGCATACAATGTCCTAGCAGCTGAGAGCAAGTACCATATTAATGTTCTATCTTCTTTTGGAAATTTTTCCATTTGTAATCCCAGCAGAAAAGTCTCTGCCTCTTTATTGAATTCATATCCCAGGATCTTAGATATCTCTTGTTGAATCATTTGCCAAAACATTTTAGCTCTTTCACAAGTCCACCACATATGGTAGAAAGAACCTTCATGCTTTTTACATTTCCAGCACCTATCTGGCATCTTATTGTTCATCTTTGCTAAATTTTTTGGAGTCATATACCATCTATACATCATCTTAAAACAGTTCTCTTTAATACTATGACATGTTGCGAGTTTCATGGAATTTTTCCACAGATATTCCCAAGATTCCATCTTTATTTCTTTATTTACATTAATTGCCCATTTTATCATTTGAGATTTCACTACTTCATCTTCTGTAGCCCATTGTAAAAGTAATTTGTACACTTTTGAAATTAATTTCTCATTATCTCCAAGCAGAACTCTTTCCATTTCTGTTTGTTCTTTCCTTATTCCTTCAGCTTTGATATCATTCTCCATCAAACTTTTTATTTGTTGCATTTGAAACCAATCATATTTATAGTTTAGTTCTTCTGCAGTTTTCAATTCTATTTTCCCGCTTTGTATTTTTAGTAACTGGTTGTATGATAGTTGTTTTTCCTTGACTGTTTTGGCCGTTAACTTTATCACTTCAGCCGGCACTATCCATAAAGGTCTCCTCTCATCACCATATTTCTTGTACTTTATCCACACATTTAATAAGCTACTCCTTATATAATGGTGAGAGAAAAGACCGTCCATCTTCTTTTTTTCATAGTACAAATATGCATGCCAGCCGAATTTTTTTCCATGGCCTTCTAACATTAGAAGTTTTTTATTTAATAACGTTATCCATTCTTTTAACCATACTAAACAAATTGCTTCATGATACAGTTTCAAATCTGGTAATTGGAATCCACCTCTCTCTTTCGCATCTATCAGGACTTTCATTTTAATTCTAGGTTTCCTCCCGGCCCACACGAATTCCGAAATTTTTCTTCGCCATTTATCAAATTGCTTAGCATCTTTCACAATGGGGATGGTTTGAAACAGATACATAATCCTTGGTAAAATATTCATTTTTACTGCAGCTATTCTACCCAACAGTGACAAATTGAGCTTGTTCCACTTTAGCATATCTTCTTCTATTTTACGCCATAGCTTTTCATAATTGTTCTTAAACAAATCAATATTTTTCATTGTTATCTCTACCCCTAGGTATTTTACCTTAGAGGTAACTTCACAACCCGTTAGTCTTTGTAGTTCTTGTTGTCTATTTTTCTGCATATTCTTACATAAGATTTTTGATTTTTCTTTGTTTATATAAAGTCCCGCCAACTCCCCAAACTCTTGTATTCTCATTAACAACAAAGGTGTAACTTGTAAAGGATTTTCATTTATAAACATTATATCATCTGCAAATGCTCTGTATTTATAGGTAAATCCTTTTATTTGTAGTCCTTCTAAATCTTTTTCTTCTTGAATCTGCATCATGTTTTACATGCATTTTCATAATGCTCTAAAATTACAGTCCAACTCCCATTATAGGTCATGTTTGCTATTGCTTCCCTTCACTACCAGTTCCAGTAGTTCTTATGTCCAGGTGTCAAAATGTGGTGGAGTTATGGTTTTCTCACCTTCCTGAACACCATAGGATGATGCTATAAGAAGCAGGAGGAGGCTTTGGGAAGAGATCGTTACATAGGAGCATCTACAGACGAGATTATGAATTTTTCAGAACCTCCCTTCCTGCACTTCATATCTTGGCAGTTCTGTTTTAATCAAAAGGGAACTGATTTGAAACAGATTTCCCCAGGGAGGAAAAGAATCAGATGTTCAGATTTCAGTGAGGAAACTGGGTAAAGGTGAATCAAGAGAGTTTCTCTTAGAATGGTGCTAATCTTCATAGAAACCTAAAGCGATCTAAGAATGACAATGCATTGAAACTTTTTATATCTTCATATCTTTCTTGTGGACAGTGTTGAGTTGGATCCAGCAAACTATTTTGCTCTTTGTCACTCAGTTCTTCTTACAATAGCCCCTGCTCTACATAGCTTTGATTTATAAAGGTTCTATGAACCCCAGCACAATATTTTTGAGTGGTCAAAGGAGACCCTTATTCTCTTTTTCACCAGCAGAAATTATAACTGGATCCAACCCAGTGCCATGCAAATCTTATTAAACTCAGGAGCAACACTGAAATATGATCAGAGTTTCTCTCCCATGCTTCACAGAATAAGAATTTTGACTGAAAGAAGAAGGGAAAGTATAACACTAAGTGGTAAGAAAGCATAGGATGCTGCCAGTGGCACAGAAATCAGCTATAGCCTTATTATTTCCATGCATTTTGAGCACAAACAAATCCCCCCCTTTATTTTAATGTCAAAATTGCATAGGAAAGTTAAGAAGTCAGAGTCATAAAGTTTGTTCCCCCACCCTCCAGCATTCCAAGCTAAAACATTTAATTGTCAAGTGTCCTTATTGATTTTCTCCAAGTCTCCGTTTGAGTCATAGAGCCATTTTGGGTGCCCTCTTAGTGTTTGGGTTGTTGATTGAATTCTTGTCCTGTTGTGGTAGCTCACAGGCATCAGGATCCACTGTTTTGTACTTCTCTAAATTGGAGAAGGCCACTTCCATGGGCAATTCCTCCACAGAAGTCCAACAGCAGGTAGCTATCTTGGATTTTTTAGATGCCTGTAATTTTGTTTCATATAGTCCATCCTTTCAATGATTGCTTGCTGTTCATCTTGGTAGGTTTCCAAAGGTGTGGAAAAGTTCAGTCTCTATAGAGTTTTCTAAGTAATTGTTTGTTAGGTTGGCAGAATGTTGTTGCATATGGTCCCTTTTAAAATTCAGATGAGGAAAGTTCAGCTTTGAGATTGCTGCAGGCTCTGTCCAATTAATCAAGTCTTTGTGTGGGGGAGCAGAGGTTTTTTCATTGTTGTCTCTGCTTGTTTGGCAGTTTACCCTCATGGGGTAAAGTTCTTGCACTATAATATCTTTAAAAACCCATACTGTAAAAACACCTCTTAGATTCAGTCTTGATTTTTGCCTATGAAGCAATGAGGAGCGTTTGGAGGAAGAGAATGAGAGTAAGACTTTCTTTACCTGATTCCAATGCTAAGAAGCTCAATTGCTATTAAATCAATTGCAGATGGATTGATCCCAAGTAGTTCACTGAGACATCTCTTGGCCTGGAATTTATTCTCCCAAATTGGCAACAATACCATGTAAATAGTCATACAGATACTATATGGCTGGAGATTCAGGGGCTGTTGGTTCTCACAATTGTCATATTTTCCTACAGTCCCTTGGATGCTTCCAGTCTGAAATTTAGCTTCCCCAACCCTCTATTGATTGAAGGTATTTTGAGTTGTTGATGCTCTAACAGAGAATTATTGATATTTATTAACAGTGGAGGTCAGCCCTGCAATGGCTGCCGTGAGAGATTTAAGTTGAGTTTTAATTCCTTCAGTGCCCTTATTCGGCCCCGCTCAAGCCGCGCCACAAAGCGGCTGCGCGCCGCGGGGCCGCTCTTTGCCTCCCTGGAAGGATGGGAGGCTGTGAGAGAGCTTCCCGCCCATCTGGGGGTTGTGGGCGGAGCGTCGGGGCTATTTGTAGCCTCGGCCCTGCCCTCCCAACGCAGTTTAGATGCTGCTCTCAGCCAGGACGGAGGCTTCATCCAGGGTCCGAAGCCGAGAGCAAAGGAGGGCCTCGTTGGGTCAGGTTGGCGTGCCGCGGCAGACTGTGAAGCGGGATTTCAGCGCCGAGCCCCACTGACAAGAAGAGGGAGCAGCGTTGCTGCCTGAGGGCCGGGGGCCTCTGTGGGAGCGGGAAGGATCCTTTATGGGACAGTCCTTTGTTTATGGGGGCCAGGAAGGGTTTAAGCTGCTCATCCTCCCCCTCGCACCATATACATGTAGCTACAGCGGTGTGTACGGTGGCTTGTTGGAAAGGGTTTACCCCCCCACCTCCCTCCTTTAAGAGGTAGGTATCTCGGTGAAAAGGTTTATCGGAGGAGGGGGCTGAAATCTCCGAGGTCATTTGGCTGGTTGGGGAAATGCATTAGGAAGGGCTGGGTCTCCCCAGCTGCGACGAAGTTCTGGATGTGCTGACCTGTATGGCAAAGGCTACTCTGATCTCGTCGGGTCTTGGTACTAGGCAGGGCTGGCCATGGTTAGTACTTGGATGAGAGACCTCCAAGGAAAACCAAGGTCACTATGAAGAGGTAGGCAGTGGCAAACCTCTTCTGTTTGGTACTTCTGGAACGGTTAGTCTGGGGAGCGCTAGGGAGGGTGGCTGCGGTCTCTTGTCCACCCAGGCAAAGGGTGCCAGTGCCAGGCTGGCGGTTTGTTTGAGATTGGTGACAGCGTTACTTGCTGGCCGTCCGCCTGGTTTCCGCTTCTTTTTCCCTAACCGTTCCGGGCTTGGAAGTGTAAGCTGATGATACATAGGGATAATTCAAAACTTTGACGGCACGGTACAATAGGATGAAACGTTTCGTAGGAGGGTAGCGATAAATTTAGCTTTATCTGCGGTCCAAATCAATTATACAACTATGGTTACAGCTGATAGCGCCAGCAACCCAATTTGGCGGATAGGGCTGACAGTGGTACCTGGCACGCAGTAAAGCGGCTGTCTCAGTTACCCGCTCATCAGCGAGCGGGTCGGTTCAGCCCCGGTTGCTGTGGGGCAGTTCTCTTTACAGGGGGTTTTCTACCGAAAAGCTTGTAAATTCAGGCATGAATGCCCGTTACGCGGCGGCCCCCACACATTTTCGGCATGCAGCAAAACATAGTCAAAAAGGGAGGGCATAGTGCCCCGGGGGCTGGGGCAATCTGCAGATGCCTAAAAGTGGGTTCCAGTCCCATCTACCTGAGTGTGCTTGAGCGTTTCCTGGAGGGTTACCCCAAGGAGATGGCTAGGGCCTGATTATGAGGAGGGGTTCACCCCGGGGTTCAGGATACCTTTTCAAGGGCTTTGGGCACCTTGAAGGGTTCCCAGCCTTCCGTCTATTGTTGGGCTCGAACAGGTCATTCGGGCAAAGATAGTAAAAGAGGTCTGGAGGGGCGGGTCATCGGTCCCCCTCCCAGTTCTATGTTTATGGGTTTCCCCTTTGGTAGGCGCCCAGGTAGGCAGCTGGTGAATATAGGCTTGTGCATCATCGTCTTATCCTGGCGGAGGATTTGTGAAGGATGGAATTCTTGACCACCTGTATTCAGTTAGGTTCACTTCCTTTGACCAAGCGGTTAAAGTGGTGCGGGTGCTCAAGCTGGGTGCAGAAATGGCAAAATGCGACAGTAAGTTGGCGTTTCACCTGTTATTAGTACACCCTTAAGACTTTGAGTTGTCAGGGTTTTGGTTTAGGAAAATATTACATGGATAGAGCCCTACCCAGGGGGTGCTCGGTTTCCTGCACAGCCTTTGAGAGATTCAGTTCTTATCTTGTAAAGGCATGTTCCTTTAGCATACGACAAGACTGAGGGTCTGGTACATGCTTGACATTTGGGGATTGAACAGGACACGGTTTAGCAGGCCTCGCGAGTCCCGGAGGTGGGCTCGACAACTTAGGGAGCGGCTCGCAGCCAGTAAACCTAAGCACATGGTGTGCAGCTGGAGTTTCATAAGTTTGCCGGGAGCTCAATTTTGCCTGTAGAGCGGTGGCTCCAGGGAGAGCATGTCTGTGGCATCTTTGTGACGCCATGCAGTCCCTCCGGTTCCCCCATCATTGTGCGCTTTAATGGCTGGTTTGTGCAGTGATTGGAGGTATGGGACACCTTCTTGGAGTTGTTTGATGCTGTTTTGTTTGGAGCGAGGACATGAAAGTGGAGGCTGTCCTTCTGATACCCTCAGAATCGGCCGGGTCGTCTGGTTTTGGGGTTCTTTTCCAGGGGCTCCGGTGTGCTGGTCGGTGGCACCGGCATTAGCAGGTCAGTGGACTTTGTAGGAACCCAACAATATTGAATTTTTTCCTATTGTTGTGGCAGTAGGGATCTGGGGCGAGCAGCTGGCTAATAAGTCACACACTTTGGTGTGATAACGGCCGGTGGTGCACGTTGTTAACTCATTGATATCTAAGTCCATGACAGTAATGAACGTGGTAAGGCTTTTACTCTACGGTGCCTTCAATTAAATGTGTTGTTTTTGGATAAGCGCATACCTCGTGTTTGTAACACGGTGTTGGACGTCCTATCTAGACGACGGATGAGCGTTTCATCTGCTGGCCTCGGAGGCAGACTTTCTGCTGGAACAAATGCTCTTGGACTTGTTGCAGCTTGGTAGGCTGTAGCGGCAGGGCAATTATGTTAGCTTTGTCCCCGAGCACACAGAAAGTGTATGAGCGTGTCGCTCGACAATTTAGTATATGTGGACATATGCTGCTTTGGGGATAGCCGGCCCATTCTGCAGTTGCATGGATGCTGTTCTGTGTGCATCTGAGAGATAGGGGGCCTAAGGATTAAGCCTATTCATGTGCAGTTGGCTGCCTTAGCTTCTGTAGCAAGGCACTTGGCTTTTCAGCTGCAGTTGGGGATTTAGAGTTCTAAGATGCTGGAAGGTCGGTCGCGTGAGCGGGGTGCGCTGGAGGACGCACGGCAAACCATCTCACTGTCCATACTTAGGGGGTTGGCCGTGTTTTGCCTGAGGTGTGCGGCTCTGACTAGGAGATGGCACTATTTCATGCAGACGCACTGACTCCTTTTTTGGCACCCTTCAGGTAGGAACAGATTTGGCTGTCACGGAACGATCAGTCGGATAGAGCGTTGCAGCATCGCGACATCAAATTTATGGGAGCGTAGGGCTGCATGTATGATGATCCAAACGGATCAGTGGTGTAGTGGCACTTGTATCGCAATCGGTCCCTGAGCAGTGGCTGGTTTTTGCCGGTGCAAGCGTTCAGCGCTACGTGGCAGTAAGGGGGAGTGTCCACGGACCCCTGTGGGGCCACAAGGAGGCCCCCCCTCACTAAGTATCAATTTTGGGCAGTTATGGCTTTGGCCCTTGATAAGCGGGGATGGACTGGGTTCAAGTTCGGCAACCATTCTTTTGAATTGGGGCCGCGTCCACTGCTACACCAGTGGGCTATCAAGGTCCAAACATCCAAAGGTGCTGGGTCTCGCCAAGGGAGGCTGCGTACTCGTCTGCGGGCACAGTATGATATTATAGGTGGTCCACTATGCATGGAGATCACCAGTCGGCACCCTTGGGGCTGAGTGAGTGGGCTGTGGTGGAATGGCAGGGGCGCCGGGGGCTATGGTGGCTAGGGCTCCTGCCATTGTTTTTTCCAGTAGAGCCAGTTCCCCGTCTCATTGTTGTCATTCACCTTGGTGGGAATGATTGGGGCTGTGTATAGGAAGGCCCTTTCATTGCAGGCGGTAGCGGAGCTCCGGGCCATCGTGCAGGGGTGGCCTGGAGTCCGACTAATCTTGTCCGCCATTCTATCGTGAAGAGTCCGGCTGGCTGCTTGGGAACCGGCTTCGGTCGAGAGGGCCAGATAAAAGGCTAATCTAGCCCTGCGGTGGCCTTGGCGGATGGTCTGGGTACCTTCCTTCTTCATCATTCACCTTGGTGGGAATGATTGCGGCTGTGTAGGGGAAGGCCCCCCCCTTTCATTACAGGCGGTGATGGAGATCTGGGCCATCGTGCGGGGGTGGACTGGAGTTCGACTAATCTGGCCTGCCATCCTATCGGAAGGTCTGGCTGGCTGCTTGGGACCTGGATTGGGTCGAGTGGGCCAGATGAAAAGCGAATCTGGCCCTGCGGTGTCCTTGGCAGATGGTCTGGGTATCTTCCTTCTTCATCCTGGAATTAGGGGGGACATGGGGGAGCAGTACCGGCCAGATGTGATTCATCTGCCGATGGGGGTGATCGGGCCTTCTTCCACAACATTTGGCAAGGGCTTCAGGTTGCCTAGGCAGCTCGGTGGGGCGCGAATGCCTAAGCAGAGGCTTGGCATTGGCCGTGGCAGAAGGAGCAAGAAGTTTGTACCTTGCAGGTGAGCACCCAGGCATCTGCACCTGTTAGTGTAGTCGATATGCAGGAGCGGCAGATGGGCTTTACGGCTCAATGCTGTATAATGCGGATCGTAGTCATGCCTCCTCCTAAATTCGCCTCCTTCTGGGTATCGGGGCAGAAGTTTAGGGGAGGGTTTTGGCCCGGCCGGCCCGGCATTAGCCATAATCTTATGGCTCGTGCTGGGGGCAGGGTGACTCGCCCTTTGTGGGACTTGGCGGGGTTTGAGGAAGACCCCAGGGCTTGTCCTACTGCAGGTTGCCCTTGCCGTGTTAGTTGTGTTAATTAAATAAACTTCCCATTTCCCAATATTCTGTGTCAGCCTCTTTATTTCAACTGGGGAGGCAATTCGGCCCCGCTCAGGCCACGCCGCAAAGCAGCTGCACGCCGCGGGGACGCTCTTTGCCTCCCTGGAAGGATGGGAGGCTGTGAGAGAGCTTCCTGCCCATCTGGGGGTTGCGGGTGGGCGGAGCGTTGGGGCTATTTGTAGCCTCGGCCCCGCCCTCCCAACGCATTTTAGATGATGCTCTCGGCCCACCCACCCACCCTGTGTAGTAAAGGTTTGACCGGTCATCTTATTAGGGGCCAGGTAGGAATTTTTCATCTCACCTGATTGGCCTGAGGTGGGGTGGTTTTTTGCCTACCTTGTACTGCTGACAGTGGTGTGGAAGTTAGGTGGGGGGATTTTAGTTTGGTCACTTGGCAGAAGGAGCAAGGGGTTTGTACCTTGCAGGTGAGCACCCAGGCATCTGCACCTGTTAGTGCAGTCGATACGCAGGAGCAGCAGATGGGCTTTAATAATAATAATAATAATAATATTTTATTTTTATATCCCGCCCTCCCCGCTAGGCGGGCTCAGGGCGGCTAACAGACATGGGAGTTCCATGATTCACATTAAACAATATAACAGACATGGGAGTCCCATGATTCACATAAAACATAGCAGTTTAAGCATTAATTACAAATAAGTTATTTAAAATACATAAAAACATATAAAATAGGTGCTAAAATGATATAGTCCTGATGTATATAAGATGGCTGAATGTCCGTTCGTTAGTCAGGTTCTGTCTCAAATACCACAAGATGTCTCAAATGCCAGCTGAAAAAGAAATGTTTTGCAAGCCCTGCGGAATTGGTTCAGGTCCCGCAGGGCTCGCACCATCTCTGGAAGGTCATTCCACCAACGAGGGGCTATCACCGAGAAGGCCTGCTCCCTAGTGGCCTTCAACCTGTCTTCTCTTGGCCCAGGGATTGTTAATAAATTCTGGGAACCAGACCTCAGTGCTCTCCGGGGTACATATGGGGAGAGGCGGTCCTTTAGGTAGGCAGGTCCTCGGCCATATAGGGCTTTAAAGGTAATAACCAGCACCTTATAGCGAACACGGTAGACAACCGGCAGCCAGTGCAGATTGCGCAGCCCAGGCCGTGCAGGCTCCCACCGTGGTAGTCCCTCCAACAGCCTGGCCGCCGCGTTCTGGACTACCTGGAGTCTCCGTGTTCGGTACAAGGGCAGCCCCATGTAGAGGGCATTGCAGTAGTCTAACCTCGAAGTGACCGTTGCGTGGATCACAGTTGCTAGGTCGACGCGCTCCAGCTCAGTGCTGTGTAATGCGGATCGTAGTCATGACTCCTCCTAAATTCGCCTCCTTCTGGGTATCAGGGCGGAGGTTTAGGGGAGGCCTTTGGCCTGGCCGGCCCGGCATTAGCCATAATCTTATGGCTCATGCTGGGGGCAGGATGACTCACCCTTTGTGGGACTGGGCAGGGTTTGAGGAAGACCCCAGGGCTTGTCCTACTGCTGGTTGCCCTTGCCGTGTTAGTTGTGTTAATTAAATAAAGTGGCCCTGTAATGTACTGGGAGACAAGCCGTGGTGGAAGCGTATTCTTTATTCGCTGGTACATTACAGAACAGACAGACGCGGCCGGGTCCGCTAATTTATACATGCATCCCGGAACATCCCCTTCGCTGGCCAGCCCAATCCTGGCCAGTTAAACTTCCCGCCCTTGGTCTGGATTGGCGGGGCTTTTCCCGCGCAGCGCACGGCGACCTGAGTGCGCCCTCAGGTCGCGCGGCGCTTGCGCTGAGTCCGATACTCTACACTCCTCCCCTCCTAGTTTAAACGACATAGTCCTTTAGGTACCCTGGTGTCCGGCGCTCCCGTGTTGATCTCCTCGGGGTTGCCGTCGGTGGGGGGCCCGATCCTGATGTGGGAGGCGCCGTTTCTGGCTGTTGCCCGCCCGCGTCGGGTACTGGCTCCGGTTCTGGTTCCGCGGCTCCGGGGGCATCATACGTTGGTAGCTCCTGTATTGGCGGCGCCTCTTCTGGCGGTACCGTGACCGGCGGTTCCCTGCTTTCTCCCTCTGCTGACTCCTCGGGTGGGGTGCGGCGGCGCAGCTGGTCGATGTGCCGTCTCAGCACCTGGCCTCCGGCGGTGGTTACCTCGTAGGACCGGGAGCCTGTCACCCTCAAAACCCTTCCCGCTAACCACTCGGGGCCGCTTGAAAAGTTTTTCGCATACACTGGATCGCCCGGGAAGAACCCTCTCACTGCCTCCCTGACCTCGGGGGTCCCGCGGACCTCTGGCGCCCTGTCCGGATGTAGCCTATCTAAACGAGTGGTCAGTTTCCTCCCCATGAGCAGTTCTGCGGGGCTGAAACCGGTTATGGGGTTTGGGGTGATCCTGTTGTGGAACAGGAAGGCTGAGAGGCGGTAGTCCCATTCCCCTTGTACTATACGGCCCAGGGCTTCCTTGGTGGTCCGCACCATCCTCTCCGCCTGGCCGTTGGTGGCTGGATGGAATGGGGCGGACCTTATGTGCCTTATAAGGTACCTGTCGGTGAACTCCCGGAATTCCCGGGAGGTGAATGCCGTGCCATTGTCCGTTACTAGTGTGTCGGGGATCCCGTGTGTGCAGAGGACCCTTCTGAGCGCCCTGACTGCTGCTGCGGTGGAGGTCGAGGCCACCGGGATTACCTCCAACCATTTCGTGTATGCGTCCACCAGTATAAAGAAGATCTGGCCCTGATGCGGCCCCGCGAAATCCACATGGAGGCGGGACCATGGCCGCCCGTTCGATTCCCACCTGTGGGTCGGGGCGGACGGCGGGTTGGGTCTGGACTCCTGGCATGGTTGGCACCTTCTTACCCACCCTTCTATTTCCTCATCCATGCCTGGCCACCACACGTAGCTCCATGCCAGGGCTTTCATTCTCACGATGCCCGGGTGGGTCTCGTGGAGATCCTCCAATACCTGCCTGCGCAAGGGGGGGGGGACCACCACCCTGCTACCCCAGAGTATGCACCCCTTGTGTGTCGATAGCTCGTCCTTCCTGGACGCGAACGGCCGGAAGGCTTCTTCCGCTTTGCCCGAGGGCCACCCCCTTCCCACCCAGTCCCTGACCCGTGCGAGGACGCGGTCTCTCCCGGTCGCCCGAGCCACCTCGCTCGCGTGCAGGGGGCGCTCGGGGAGCGACTCTATGAGCATCACTCCGTGTGCCGGGGCGGGATCTGGGTCCGTCGCGGGTAGCGGGAGGCGGCTGAGGGCGTCTGCGTGACCCATTGCTTTACCGGGGCGGTGTATCAGCGTATACGTGTAAGAATTCAGGAACAGGTTCCACCTTAAAACCCTTTGAGACAGAATTTGGGGGGTCTGACGATCGGGGGCTAGGAGGCCGAGGAGCGGCTTGTGGTCAGTAGCGATGGTGAAGCGCCTACCGTAGAGGTAGTCGTTGAACTTATGCACCCCCGCCACGATCGCCAGGGCCTCCTTATCGATCTGGGCGTAGTTCCTCTCTGCCGGGGACAGAGTCCTGGAGTAGTAAGCGATTGGCACCTCTCCCCCGCCCGGGAGTTGGTGCCCTAAGACCGCTCCCACTCCGTAGGGAGAGGCGTCGCAAGCCAGGATCAGGGGTAAGTTTTCATCGTAGTGATGAAGTACCGCGTTAGAGACCAGGAGGTCTTTCACCGCCTGGAACGCCGCTGCTTGGTGTTTACCCCAGACCCACGGGGCTTGTTTATCTAACAAACGGTGTAACGGCTCCGCCACGGCGGCCTTGTGGGGCAAGAATGCGTGGTAAAAGTTCAATAAACCTAAAAAACTCTGTAGTTCTGCTTTGCATTTGGGGGCAGGGGCTTGAACTATGGCCCTGGTCTTGTCTGCCGTTGGGTGAATTCCAGCCGCGTCCACGGCGAACCCCAGGAACTCCACCCGCGGAACTCCCAACAAACATTTCTCCTTTTTGACTTTCAGCCCCGCCGCTTGGAACCGTCTGAGGACCTCTCGCAGGCGGCAGCCGAATTCTCCCTCGGTGGGGGCGGCGATTAAAACGTCGTCAAAGAAGGGTTGAACTCCGGGGATCCCTTTGAGAAGAGAGTCCATTATGCTCTGGAATATCCCCGGAGCTACGCTAACCCCGAACTGCAGCCGTTTAACCCTGAACGCACCCCTGTGGGTCACTATCATCTGTGCCTCCGCTGTCTTAGCGTCGACCGGCAGTTGCTGGTATGCTTGTGCTAAGTCCAGCTTCCCAAAAACCCTCGCCCCGGCTAGTGCTGCCAGGACATGGCTGACTACCGGGACTGGATAGGGGTTGTCTTGCAGTGCCTTATTTATCGTGCACTTGTAGTCAGTGCAGATCCTTACTTCCCCGTTGGGCTTGACCGGCGTTACTATGGGGGTCTCCCATTCTGCATACGTTACCGGTTCTAGGACGCCCTGGGCTGTGAGGCGGTCCAGCTCTGCCTCTATTTTTTGTTTGAGGGCGAACGGAACGCGCCTCGCTTTGAGCCTTATGGGCCTGACCATAGGGTCGATCGGTAGGGTGATGGGCGGGCCCTTGTAGCTCCCCAGGGACCCGTCGAAAACCTCTGGGAACTCCCGGCAGACCCCGTCGAAATGGCTGGTCTGCACGTGGTCCACCCCCACCAGCTGGATCCCCAGTGGTTTGAACCAAGCCAACCCGAGGAGTGTGGTCAGTTGGCGCTTGACCACTAGGATGTCTAGGGGCCCCTTAAACCCCCCTCTTTCTACATGCACCCGGGCCCACCCCACGATGTGTACTGGGTTCTTCTGAAAATCCCTCAGTACGAAGTCCACTGGCCTCGTTTGGAGGCGGCGGCTGGGACATAGTCTCTTGAGGGTTTCCTCCGAAATGATAGAGATGGAGGACCCCGAGTCTACTTCCATGATGCAGGGGGCGCCCTCGATTAGGACTGACATTTTGACCTTGTCTGGGGCCAAGAGGGGCAAGCTCAATACCTGCAGACTGGTGGATGCCGTCGTGTGTGTGTCCATGGAGTCGTGATGCGCTGACGGTTGGCGGCGGCTGTTCTTGGCCCGGCAAGCCCGGGCGATGTGGCCTGTCTTTCCGCAGCTGCGGCAGTCCAGGTTTCGGTACGGGCAGTCCCTCCGCTCGTGGGGGTCGCCGCAGCTGGCGCACCGGGAACCGGTGGTGGCGGTGGCCCTCTCCGTCGCTCGTTGTCTCGCGGGGGCCCGTGTGTCCGCTCTTTGAGGCCGCCGGAGCTGGAACGCTTCTTCCTCTGCTCGGTCCTCCGGCTCCGTTTCTCCCTGGTGGACTGCCTCCCCACGTGGCTGGCCGTACGCCTTGGTGGCCCTTTCGAACGCCGTCGCCTCGTTGAAGGCTTGTTGTAGGGTGAGCTCCTCTTTTGCGAAGAGCTTCTGCTGTAGTCGCTCGTCCCGGAGGCCCCAGACAAATCGGTCCCTCAGGGCTTCGTCCCTCTTGTCGAAACTGCAGTTTCCGGCGATCTGCCGAAGGGCCGCCAGGTAGACCGCCGCTGTCTCCCCCGCCTTCTGGTCCCTCTTGTGGAAGAGGAACCGGCGGGCGACGATGGACGGTTGGGGCGAAAAGTGGCCCGTGAGGAGCCTCACGACCTCTCCGTAGGTCCTCTCGGTCAGCTTCGCCGGAGCGGAGAGACCGCGTGCGATCTCGAAAGTTTCTTCTCCACAGACGCTCAGCAGGACGTCTCTCTTTCGGTCGTCGTCGTCGATCAGGTTCGCCCGCAGGTAGCACGCGACTCGTTCCGTATAGGTCTCCCATCTCTCGGGGTGCTCCGGGTTGAATTCCGCAAGATGGCCCGTCGTTACACTCGGGTTCGCCATGGTGGCGGCGGGCTGTGCGGTCCTGCGGTCCCCACCTTCCTCGTCTCCGGCCAGGTCTGGTTCCCCTCGGGCGGCCGGACCTAGCTAGATCCCATCCTCGTCGCCAGTGTAATGTACTGGGAGACGAGCCGTGGTGGAAGCGTATTCTTTATTCGCTGGTACATTACAGAACAGACAGACGCGGCCGGGTCCGCTAATTTATACATGCATCCCGGAACATCCCCTTCGCTGGCCAGCCCAATCCTGGCCAGTTAAACTTCCCGCCCTTGGTCTGGATTGGCGGGGCTTTTCCCGCGCAGCGCACGGCGACCTGAGTGCGCCCTCAGGTCGCGCGGCGCTTGCGCTGAGTCCGATACTCTACAGGCCCGTTTCCCAATATTCTGTGTCAGACTCTTTATTCCAACTGGGAGGCAAATAATGCACTCAACAGTTCTTGCAATTAGGTCAAATTGGTTACAGCTCGTTTGCATCAGAACTTCCCTTTTAGTTTGCAGGCTCAGCTGCTGCCTCTCTGCCTGCGAGAGCTGCCCCAGGCCAGCTACAGCATTGCTTTCTATCTGAGGAGGTAATCTCCTTTTCCTCTGATAATTCAGACAGTTCCAGAAGGGGAAGGAAGCAATTTGACTTTTCAATGGTGTATTCCATATCTTGTCTGTCAAGCCCTGTCTTTGAAGCAAAAAATTCTATTTTAGTCTGCTTACACTCTGGCAATAAGCCAAGCTTTTCGAGGTCTCTTGGTCGCTTGCCAGAGGCCATGAGGTAGTTTTCAAATTCCAAGGACTCGTGTTTACTGCTGCCTAAACATCAAAATATACCAAAGCATACATTTAAACTTGAGAACCTCCCATCATCTCATTCAAGGAAAAAAAAAAGAAATATTGAGTAAAGAGATAAAAGGATAAAATCTCAAAAAGCGCTCAAACAAGCAGCCATCTCCGTTAGCAGGAAACCGGAAGCTCTTTATTTTAATGCAGGGGTGTCAAACATGTGGCCTGCGGGCCGGATGAGGCCCGCAGAGGGCTCCAATCAGGCCCTCCAGCAACTGGCTGTCATCTGCTTCATTTTCCCTTGCCTGCTTTTTTCGGTCGCCATTTTGTGTTTCTCCTCGTATAAGCCACAGCAGCAAAACAGCCTTCCCTCTCCCCCCTCCTTTTTCCCAAAGGGAGGAGGAGGGAGGAGCAGCCTCAGCCAATGAGGGAGCTTGGCTCTATAACTCTGCTGAGTGATTAAGTTTGCCAGGCTCAATTAATCACCCTGCAGAGCTACTGAGACAAGCCTCTCTTCCTCTAATGAATGGCTGAGGTTCCTCCCCCTCCTCCTGACCTGGGGAAGGAAAGAAAGAGCCAGAGCTTCCTTTGCAATCCCCACCATCAGGAGAGCTACAAAGAGTACTTTTAAGACTAGCAACGTTTTAGTGAAGGTATGAGCTTTTCGCCTTGCTACAGAGAGAGAAAGTTTTGCTGGGCTTGTTATGGGTGTAACTGGGTTCCCCTTCTCTTTTTCACTGTACTCATGCCCTCCAGTCTTTCTCAATAGGAAAGCATGTGAACTATTTAGAAGAGGAATATCAGCATTAGGCTGAGAGTGTGTTCCACCCCAGGTTTATCCAGCAAATTTCCTTAATTTTTCTTTCACATTTTCCTTTGATTGGGGGGTCTTGAATTTAGACTTTCCAGATAGTAGGCTGACACTGACCACAGTACATGGCCGTATCTCTGTTCTTGTAGTTGTTTTTTGCGGGGAAGTTGTATTTTTTTAGCTATAGTCATTTTTCTGGGGGAAATTATAGTTTTGTAGGCACGCACATAACCCTCAGTCTGTGCCATGGTGCCTTCACATGTCCTTGACTAGTACGTGAAGCAACTTCTGTACAAAAGCTCACAATGCCCAACTGCTTCATATTCCTCTGGGTCTTAGGCTCAAAGCACTGACCATGAGATGTCTGTAATGAATGTCAATGAATCAAAAGTAGTTTGCAACTTACAGATGTGCACACCTGAGCAGCACATATTCAAGACTGGTACAGCACAGACATTGTCTTCAGTTTTTGATGCAAAAATTCATAGCAAGAGGTGACATTTATCAGAGACTGTAAAACAAAATATTGCAAGCGTGCTAATATTTTAGGCATGTTTTATTTTAAGTAAAAAACCCTTTGTTTGTCTATGCCCTTTATAAAGTTTATATGTCCGCTACCTGGCATTACATTTTATGATACACATGGCCCTGCCCTAAAAGGTCTCATTTATGTCAAATCTGGCCCTCATAACAAATGAGTTTGTCACCCCAGTTTTAATGTGTCTGCCTATCTGGGACATTCAATTGCCTATTTATTTCTCTACTTTTCCGTTTAGCTCCACCACTTTCTGAAAGGTGTGTCCTTCAACAACAGTGTTGGTGACAAAGTTTCCTTTAATGAGAATGGGGAATTAGTTGCAGAATTTGATGTCATCAATTGTGTCACTTTCCCAAACAAATCTGTCATTCAAACAAAAGTGGGAAGGGTGGATCCCCAGGCGCCTCTGGACCAAGGAGTCATCATGAATAAGGATGCCATTGTGTGGCACCGCTGGTTCAACCAGGTAGGACTTGAATTTTGGGAACGTTCAGTTTTAATAAGAGATATTGGGAAGGGTCTGTTGTCTCCCACAATAGCTGATATGTTTCACACTGTGAAAAGAGACAACTGTATATGTTTTTCTCCATTATATATTTCCATTTTCTCCAGTTGAACTTTTCATAATCTTTGGATCATTTCTTCAGCAGCAAAGATACAAAATTAATTTCCCCAGTGATGTAAAAGTTTCTTGCATCTGTATTCCAACCATATTACTTTTAACTCTCTGACAGTGCAATTAAAAATTGTACCAGGTCAGTTAAAAATGAATTTAAAAGATGCAAGGCCAGCACACAACCTTGTTTAATCCCCTTTAACACTGGGATTTTGCTAGTCAAGTCACCACTAGAAAAAAATTTGACTTGGCAAAAAGTATTAGAATGAAGTTTCTTCAAGAAGGTGGTTGGGCTCTATCTATTAAATCAAATGCGCCCTTCAAGTCGATGAAGGCAGCATATAATTTTTTTGTCCTGGTATGCATATATTTTTCAGCAAGGAAGGCCAGAGTGCAGCAATGGTCCATAGCAGATCTGCCTTTGGAGAAGCCAATTTGTTCAGGACCTATGATGTTGCCTAGGTGCATCCAGTCAGTTAATCGGAATTCTAAATGTTTAGCATACAATTTGCCCACTATAGATAATAAACTAATGGGGTGGAAATTTTCTGGTAACTCCAGCCAGGGATAATTATAGAATCAAGCCAAGAGTCTGGGATGGAGCCATGCAGATCAATGAAAGAGAACAATTATATGTAGAGTTACTCCAGTATGAATGCATTGAATTTTACAGAGTAGAGTAACTATTCAAAGGATAGCATTATACATATTTAGTTGTTCTCAGGTATCACATTTATCATCAAAATTATTCTTTATAGAACATAGTTAATCTCTCATGTCATCCTTTGTGTAAGACACTACATGCTATATTATTTTATTTATTTTATTGGATTTATATCCCGCCCTCCCTGCCGAAGCAGGCTCAGGGAGGCTCACATCAATAGAAATTTACAATACTAACTATATCATTAAAACATTGAATAATATAGATAATTAGAACATATTTAAACATGTTGGTGCTAGTGTTAACATCCAGTATCTTTAGCCCTCGGTTAGGGGGAGCATTGCTCGTGGCTAGTAGCCATTGTGACTACAACCATGGATAGTCCTATCCTCCATGAATTTGTCCACACTCCCTTTTTAAGCCTTACAGGTTTAAGGCCTGTAATGACCATTACCATATCATGTGGCAGCAGCAGGTTCCACAATTTAACTATTCGTCCAGCTAAATAGCAGCTCACTATTATTCTTATCTTGAAGGATTCCAAACAAGTTCTGAACATTGACACTCCTCTTTCTTGATTGATGGGTTAGGTCCAGCCCCTTTCTCTGTGTAATGGCAACTGTCATCCTGGAAACAGCAAAAGAAGGAAGGAGGGGGAGCCCTTCTGTTGCTATGATTGCATTCGATGCCCAGAAGGGAAGATATCGGACAAGAATGGTGAGAGTTGATCAGACAGGCTGGCTGCAGTACAAAGCAACACGCATGCAAGATTAGCATTTAAATTGGTGTGTAGGGGATGTCTTCCTCGTTATCATTTAGTTATTTGGGACAGAGTGGTGACATCAAGCATTCTCTCTATCACTCTCGCTCAGTCTAAAATTATCTATCGTATACATCTGTCTGCCTGTCTACTGGTCTAATATCTCTCTATGTATCTAGCATCTAGTACTGCTCATGCAGCTATCACCTTAAGCAAAAATTAGAAAAGAATCAAAATAAAAGACCTTAGTATTATTCCCCTGCTTTTTAATTATTGCTTCTATAACTTTTGCCAGTAAAAGAGCAACAAAATCATTTGTATCTAATAATAGCCATGGCCCTGAGCTCTCATATTAAACAATTTCACATTGTTAAATAAAGGAATTATTAAATTTGCACACAATTTATTAAATTTGGTCACTCTATAACCATGTTTTCAATGGTTTCAATCTGACATACAAAGAACTGCATGTTCTGCAAACACATGATACTTTATTGTACCTACCCTCTAAGGGAAAAACATTAAAAGGAATCCAATAGGCACTTGTAGTACTGGCTTCTCACATACAGCTGTTTGTGAACTAGGTTCATTGCACATATGTATGATAACAGGAATGACGCTAAAAGAAGCTATGAAAGCCAGTTATTGCATTGGATTGTCATGTGGTTGATGTGGCAAATGTTCTTTTTCAGACATGAGTGACTGTTTTACATGCCCAAGTGAACAGTATCCAAATAAGAACCAGAATGCCTGCATTCCCAAGGTGGTCATTTTTTTGTCTTATGAAGAACCATTGGGGATTGGCTTAGCTCTTAGTACTCTTTCTTTTTCACTCATCACACTCCTCATCTTAGGACTGTTTACAAAGCACCATGATACTCCCATTGTCAAAGCCAACAACAGAAGTCTCACCTACACTCTTCTCATCTCGCTCCTTCTCTGCTTCCTTTGTGCCTTATTATTCATTGGCCGACCTAAAATGGTGACCTGTCTCCTACGACAAACTGCTTTTGGCATTATTTTCTCAGTGGCTGTTTCCTCCGTCTTGGCTAAAACGATTACTGTGGTTCTGGCTTTCCTGGCCACTAAGCCAGGATCCAGCATGAGGAAGTGGGTGGGGAAAAGGCTGGCCACCTCCATTGTCCTTTCTTGTACCCTTATTCAGGCAGGCATTTGTGTTGCATGGCTGATAGCCACTCCCCCATTTCCAGACATTGATACAGAGTCAGTGGCTGAAGAAATTATACTGGAATGTAATGAGGGCTCCACCACCATGTTTTATTGTGTCCTGGGCTACATGGGCCTCCTGGCCATTGCCAGCTTTGCTGTTGCTTTCTCAGCTAGGAAGTTACCTGACAGTTTCAATGAAGCCAAGTTCATCACGTTCAGCATGCTGGTCTTTGGCAGTGTTTGGCTGTCCTTTGTTCCAACCTACTCGAGCACTAAAGGGAAATACATGGTGGCTGTGGAGATCTTCTCCATCTTAGCCTCCAGTGCTGGGCTGTTGGGCTGCATCTTTCTCCCCAAATGCTACATTATTGTTCTGAAGCCAGAGTTCAACAACAGAGAACAACTTATAAGAAGGAAACACTAAGCATATTGATTTTCTCATGCAGATTTTTTCCTAGATTCCAGTTCTACAGTTTCCAGTTTTAATTGTTTGTTGTATGGCTTTAATTGAGAGAGAATGATAATATCTTCTTGTTATAAGATCCAGTTCTAGATCCAGTTGCAAATAAAATCTCTTAAATCCCATGCACATAAGTTTATTAAATTTGACTACAATATTCTGTGCTTTTATTTGGCTTTGTTAGTCTCACTGCACCCTTTACATTAGACACTGAGCTTAAATTTAAAAGCAGGGCTGAGTTTTTTGAGCACGTTACATATTCATATACTCAGGCCTCAGATTCAGCAAGAGCTCACAGGAATGCAACTCCTGATCCTTTCTGAGGGATTTCCCTCCTCCTCCCCTACTTGTCTATTGAATAGTAGGTGCAGCTGCATAACAATCCCTGGATGAGCTTCACCACATATTTTTCTACAAAGCAACCCCTGCATATACTAGATATTTGTATGCCACCTTTACAGGTGACCACATTGGCTCAAACAACCTTACAGTATTCTGATGCGGATAAAGAAGAGGAAAAGACAGTTGGGTAGTGGGAAAAACAGCAATATAACTTGCCCTTCATTAGGTACTCCTTATAAATTAGCTGATGAATGCTGCCACGAGATATTAACCTTGCAACTGCTGTGGACCTTGGGCAGCATAGGAGCTCTTAGCGTCCTTCAGAGCAGAAGGAAGGCAGGAAGGAAGGAAGGACATTTTAATAGACTGTGAAAAGAAAAAGATATTTGGTATATCAGATACAGTATTTCAAATATCTACATTGTCTAGTCATGATTAAAAATCTGCAATCCGTTTAACATTTCAAGGGATGAGATGCCTCCCATCAGCTATATGCCCTGGCTAGTTGCTTTTCTCCTCCCTCCTCATTCTTACATGGTATGTGTGTGGTGGGGGAGGGGAGGGGTCCTTTAATTTAAAGTTAGGATTGTTATACAAAGTATGCTTTTGAGTGTTAGAATTCCAGAGTCTCAAACATACCAAAAGATGCTAAAATGATAATATCCCCCACAATATTCTAGCACAATAAAAAAAACATTTAGATTCCAGTAAGGAAACTGAGCAAAGATGAAGAGAGTTTCACTTAACAATAATACTATTTCATAGAAACTTAATGGAATCAAAGAATAAGAATGCAGTGGATTTCCACATTGAAATGGTTCATATCTCCTTATTTTCTTGTGGACATGCTATGGGTTGGATTATTCTGAAGGCTAGATTGTTTTTCTTCTCTATCTAGCTGCTATTATTGAGGGGACTATATAGATAAGAATCAGCTATCACCATATCCCACAGATTGAAAGTCATTGCTCTGGAGGATAATTTGTGGGATCTGACAGTTAGAGTGTGTGCAGAGTGTAGTCAGACCACAACGTGAAGTCTCCTTTGTAGTAGGAACGTCGACAAGAAGAGTCAACACACCAGTTGCTTTTATAACAAACGGTTTATTATACAAACTATTTACAGAAGTGAAGATATATACAATCACAGTCCTGAGTAACAGACTGCTTCACCACTACTTCAACCACATCGAGAGAAAAACATCCTGAGCACTCAGCTGTTAATATAGTCCACTCTACCAATCAGCTAATTCTGCTGACGCACTGTGACTCCCTTAGAAATGTCCAGCTATTACCAGTTCTGATTGCATCAGCCACAGCAGTCCTGTGCCACCTGTCATGTGATGCCTGTCATTCTGACAGCTCATGATCTAACATGCTTCACAACAGACTT
Organism: Heteronotia binoei; assembly: GCF_032191835.1. NCBI lineage: Eukaryota > Metazoa > Chordata > Lepidosauria > Squamata > Gekkonidae > Heteronotia > Heteronotia binoei. The sequence goes on from NC_083237.1 coordinate 20,751,051, forward strand.
AAATACACTAACACACCTCCTAGGCTGGCAGTGAACGCATGCCTAGTAATTCAGTTAGTTTTACATGCCTTTCATGTAAGCCGAAATGCCCTCAAAACGAGGTTGGGGAATTAGTCAGGTGGGCACCTGGCTCACTAGGGATCGTTTTCCCAATGTATACAAGATTAACTAACCAGAGAGTAATGCTTAAAATAATAGGGACTCTAATTTAGTAAAACAATTACAATTTATTCTAGAAAATATAGGCATACATACAAGATAGAATACTCATACAATCATACACACAGTCCTAGGAAATATAGAGAGACAGATAGAGGAACACATGGGTAGACAAACAGGGTGATATTTACCTATCGTAGTCTTCAAGAAAGGCACCAATGGCGACAAAAGAGGACAGGGGGAATGGATCCAAAACTGTGCCCAGAATTGGGGATGAATCTAGACAGCGGAACTGGGGTACTGCTAGATGCACACATGAGTGGAGTTGGGTCAGAGGTTAAATAGACTACCTTAGACCCTCAGGGGCTGGGAGGTATAGGGGAGGAGAAAGGGGAGGCTCTGCAGTGACCATAAGGCTGGACTTCTGCAGTAGCCAATAGAAAGTGCATTGGTGACATCTAATTGGGTGCTTGCTCTTGACCAATGGACTTGCCTGGATCCTGGATACCTGAGAGAACTTTCAGATTGAAACGGACCAGGGGGAGGCTCCAAAGTGACAGTTGGGAAGAAGAATAGAAGTGATTATTGGGGGGGAACACTTAAAATTAAATGGACTTATCTAAAAAAGTGACAATAGAGAATCAAATGTTGGCCTAGGTAACACCCGGTTTTCAATGGAACTTGGCTTTTGGCTGAAGATGGTCTTCCTCTTCCTTAGTCTTCTTCCTGGCACCAGTCTTTGTCCTGGGTTTCGTTAGACAAAGGCCTGGATAAGCTTGATTGCCTTATGCAGAAATTGAAGCAGCTGTTGGATATGGAATCAGGAAAACAAGATAGATTCTGGTGGTGTTAGCCTTTGGATCATGGAAACAGGCTGGAAACATGGTGGCATGGCTTCTTCCACTGCAGCGGCCAAGACTGGGCACACAAGGAGAAGCTGGAAGCTCGTCTGTAGTTCTGGCTAACACCCATCCAGAGATGTAGAATGCTGCTGCAAAGCTGAGGCTTATAGTATCCACATAAGCCTTAGAAACTGTGGGCAAAGTCCACTTCTTAGAGCAGATGTGTGCGAGTGAAAACTCCAGGCACCCTGGCAAACATACTGGTGAGCACGATGTCCATATGTATGAAAAGTAGAGGGCTTTTCCTTACATTCATTATACAGACATTTGGTAAACAGATCAGCAATGTTGTCTTCCATGGAACATTTTTGCAATATCACAAGTCCCTGAGAAACCGACGCTACGGATGTGCAAAAAAAAAAATCGGTATTACACAGATTTGGAAGTATACGGGGGGAGAAAATTCAGAATCCTCGTATACTGTCGAATACCGCATTCGGAATAGCCACATATACGGTAGATGCGCGGCTATTTCCGAATATACGGCCCTATTATACCCTATGGGCCATTGAAATCAATGGCAAATAGGGTATATTTGAGGCCACCTGGAGGGAAGGAGGTTTGAGGGAGAGCCCCCAAATTTGCAGGGGACCTGCAGGGGACACTCCCCTCCAACCCCCCCAAGTCCCAAAAAGATTGGGCCAGGGGATCCCATTCCAGGGGCACCCAAAGAGGGTGCCCCTATTCCATCATTATACCCTATGGGGCATTGAAATCAATGGCCACATAGGGCATAATTAGAGGCTACTGAGGGGCAGGGGGTTTGAAGGAGAGCCCCCAAAACTGCAGGGAACCCGCAGAGGACTCTCCTCTACAAAACCCCCAAGTCCCAAAAATATTGGGCCAGGGGATCCCATTCCAGGGGCACTCAAAGAGGGTGCCCCTATTCCATCATTATACCCTATGGGCCATTGAAATCAATGGCAACATAGGGCATAATTAGAGGCTACTGAAGGGCAGGGGGTTTGAGGGAGAGCCCCCAAAACTGCAGGGAACCCGCAGGGGACTCTCCCCTACAAAACCTCCAAGTCCCAAAAAGATTGCACCAGGGGGTCTCTGTCTTTGGGCTCCCCAAAAGGCCTATTCGGTCTTCCACCAGTCGCGGATTAGCGGGCGGGGGGGCGGGGTGGCGATATTCATACGGGAGGCTTACTCCTTCAGGGCCCTCCCGGCCCCAAAGATCGATGGTGTTGAATGTGTCGGCCTTGCGTTGGATGTCGGGGAGAGGTTGGCGATCTGGCTGGTGTACCGTCCGCCTAACGCACCGGCCAGCGCCTTACCATCCCTGATGGAGGCGGTGTCCGGCTGGGCGTTGGAGTGCCCGGGGCTTCTGGTCCTGGGCGACTTCAATGTCCACGCCGATGACGCGGCTTCCACTCAGGCGATGGACCTAGTGTCTTCCATGGCGACACTAGGACTCTCCCAATTTGTTACGACTCCCACGCATCAGGCGGGGCACACATTAGATCTGATCTTTGCGGCCGGGATTAAAGTGAACGAAATCGCAACGGAGGCGATACCATGGTCGGATCACTTAGCCCTCAAGGCTCGTATGGAGACGCTACCACAACCCTGTAAGGGCGGAGAGCCTATTTTGGCTCGCCCGCGGAGCCTGATGGACCCGGAACGGTTCCAAACGGCTCTTCGGGATCCTTGGCCCCCTTGTGATTCCCTTGACGCCCTGGTTGATGCCTGGCAAGACCGGCTATCTGGGGCAATCAACGAGATCGCACCCCGACGTCCTCTGCGCCCTCGTTCAAGGCTGGCTCCTTGGTATACCCTGGAGCTACGCCGGTTGAAACAAGGACTCCGACGACTAGAGAGGCAGTGGCGGCGCACTCGTGGCGAAGCGGCGAGAACATCCTACAGAACGCTTATGAGGTCGTATGAGATGGCAGTCAAGGCCGCAAAGAAGAAGTACTTTGCGGCCAAGATTGTGTCTGCAAATTCGCGCCCGGCACAATTATTCAAAATAATTGGACACTTAACTACTCTGCCCCAAGGCAGACCAAACGTAAGAGAATTAGAAATAGGCTGTGAGGCTTTTGCGAAATTTTTTGCAGACAAAATCACGTCGCTCCGCCAGGACCTGCCCATCACCTTAGATACAGTACATGAGCCCGAGGCCCCTTGCCTGTCTTCTGATTTAACTCTGGATCATTTCGACCCGCTCAGCCTGGAGGAAGTTGACGGAATCCTCTCCTCTGCGCGCCCTACAACTTGCGATCTGGACCCATGCCCCTCCTGGCTAATTAAATCTTGCCTGAGGGAGCTTGAATGTCCTTTACGGGACATCATAAATAGATCCCTCTCAGAGGGGCGTTTTCCATCATCCCTGAAAGAGGCTTTGGTCCGACCCCTCCTGAAAAAAACTACAGCAGATCCGGCCGAATTGGCAAACTACCGACCGGTCTCTAATTTACCGTTTTTAGGTAAAATAATTGAGAGGGCAGTGGCGTCGCAGTTGCAGAGCTTTCTGGATGACGCTTCCATCCTAGACCCTTGCCAGTCCGGCTTTCGCCCGGGCTATGGGACGGAGACAGTACTGGTCGCCCTGGTAGACGATCTCCAACGGCATCTGGATCGGGGCGGTGTGGCGGTGCTGATGTTGTTAGACCTGTCGGCCGCGTTCGACACGGTCGACCATCGGCTACTGACCCGCCGCCTCGCCGATATAGGGGTGAGGGGGTCTGCCTTACAATGGCTCTCCTCCTTCCTCGAGGATCGGGGACAAAGGGTGGCAATTGGTGGCGAGCGGTCCCGGAGGCGCACACTGGACTGTGGAGTGCCTCAGGGGGCAGTTCTCTCACCAATATTATTCAATATCTACATGCGCCCTCTTGCCCAGATTGCCAGGAGATACGGACTTGGGTGCCATCAATATGCAGATGACACCCAACTCTATCTGCTAATGGACGGCCGGCCTGACTGCGTCCCTGAGAATCTAGACCGGGCCCTGCAGGATATGGCAATGTGGTTGAGGAGGAGCGGGCTGAAATTGAACCCAGCGAAGACAGAAGTCCTTTGTCTGGGTCGGGGCGCCCGGGAAGGGGAAACACCTCTTCCGGTCTTCGACGGGGCGCCGCTGAAAGCGGCGCACCGGGTTAGGAGTCTGGGAGTTTTACTGGAGCCTTCATTATCAATGGAGGCCCAGATTGCAGCCACTGCCAAGTCAGCCTTCTTCCACCTGAGGCGGGCAAGGCAGTTGGCTCCCTTCCTAGAGCGCCAAGATCTGGCAACGGTACTTCACGCAACGGTCACCTCGAGACTGGATTACTGTAATGCCCTCTACATGGGGCTGCCTCTGTACCGAACCCGGAAGCTGCAGCTGGTGCAGAACGCAGCGGCCAGGCTACTGTTGGGGCTCCCTAAATGGGAGCACATACAGCCTGGGCTGCGCGAGCTGCACTGGCTGCCAGTTATATACCGGGTTCGTTACAAAGTGCTGGTCATTACCTTTAAAGCCCTATATGGTCGAGGACCTGTCTACCTCAGGGACCGTCTCTCCCTATATGAACCCCAGAGAGCACTGAGGTCAGCTGGAAAAAACTTGCTGACTATCCCCGGACCAAGAGAGGTGAAGTTGCAATGCACCCGCAATCGGGCCTTCTCCTCTGTGGCCCCGAGCTTATGGAACCAACTTCCAGAGGAAATGCGGGCCCTGCGGGATCTTGCACAATTCCGCAGGGCCTGCAAGACTTTCCTCTTCCGACTGGCTTTCGATGATGTAGAAAATTAAGTACTAATGATACCGCCATCATAATAAAGAACAAATAGCAATAGCATTAGCACTTTTATAACTGTAATTAATTTTAAATCTATTAGAATTTTAATGTTGAATGTAACCTTGTTTTTATACAATGGAATGTTACTGTTACTGTTAGCCGCCCTGAGCCTGCCCCGGCGGGGAGGGCGGGATATAAATAAAATTATCTAATCTAATCTAATCTAATCTATTTCCAACAATGATGGGGAAAGCCCAATTAGCCACTTCCTCACTGTAATTGTCGTGGGAAAAGTGGCTCTGGGGAGCAGGGGGTTTTGAGGAGAGCCCCCCAAACTGCTGTGCAGCTTCAGGGCACTGTCCCACACAAAACCCACAAGGCCAAAAAAAAATTGGACCAGGGGGTCCAATTCCTGGGGCACCCAAAGCCAAACCTAACTTCACACCAGAGAATCTCTATAGGACCCAAATGCACTACATCCCTCTATCTACTCTATGAACCCTGCAGGCCTGGAACCAATATAAACTCAGTTGCCAACATCACTGCCACAGAAAACACAATCAGCTCAAGGTCTGCTCTGCAGACCTGGATGCAGCAAACCCAGATGCCAGCTCTCCAGCCCTGCCCCAAACAACACGGGGAGAGATGGCCAACCACAACAAGCCTGCTGGTTCTGGGTCTCTCACCCAGGTGCCAGCTTCCCTGCCACAGAACACGCAATCTACAGATGCCAGCTCTCCAGCCATGCACGGGGAGAGCCGGCCAACCACAACAAGTCTGCTGGTTCTGGGTCTCTCACCCAGGTACCAGCTTCCCTGCCACAGAGCACACAATCTACTCTATAAAAACAAGAAAGTGACCCAGCCCACACACACCCTCGCCAACCCCCACACCAACCAAATCAAACAGTAAACAAATCAAACAGTACTTTTAAAACAGTAAAAAAAATAACTTTTAACAATACAGGAACTTAGGAAATTAGGCCAAACAGCACCCCCCCCCCCCCAAGAACCAGAAGAGAAGAGTAACAGCAGCAGCACAACACAGCAGCAACAAAGCAAACACTGAATACTTTTAAAACAGTAAAAAAACCTTAACTTTTAACAATACAGAAACTTTGCCAAACCCTCCCCCCCCCAAAAAAAAACCCTTCATCCTAACCCCAAGAAATCCAAGCCACCCAAATCAGGAGAAGTAAAAGGACACTGTGTCACGGGCTGGGGCCAGGTCAGGCAAAGTCCAGGGGCAGTCCAAGGTCTGTAGCCAGTGAGCAAAGAGGGTCCAAAGCGCCAAAACCAAATCACAGTCCAGGTATCGCAGGTCAGAGGTTCAGAAGCCAAAGTCAGGGGGTCCAGGAGTCAAAGCCAAAGTCAGGGGGTCCAGAAGCCAAAGTCAAAAGCCGGAGTGGATGCTAGAACGTCAGGTAAGTGACTAGTTGCTCCACAAAGCCTCCTCCCAAAGCCCACAGCTATATAGCCCTCTGCTGTCTGTTGCCCATTTGGGCTAATTGCTGGCTCAGAGAGGCAGCCAGGATCCTGCTGAGACTCAAGCATCCTCACTCCTAGAATGGCCAGAATTCTTTCAAAACTCAGGGCTCAGGGAGCGTCTTGCTCGTGAGCGTGCCGCCCTCCTCCGGTCCCTGAGGTCCTGACGAAGGCGGTCACGCACACAAGCCACCCGAGAGGGCAAGGCAGGGGGGCTTGGATCTTCTCCAGCAGGAGGCAGGGCCACTGGTGCAGGTGGCAGGGGCACAGTTTCTTCTGCAGGCTCAGCTTCTTCTGCAGGGTCCCCAGCACCCATGACACTATCCCCCCCCAGGGCCCCCCTCCGTTGAGAGGCCTGGGAGGTCGGGATGGTCATTGTGGAACCGTTGTACCAAGTCCGGGGCATGAAGATTGTCCACGGACTCCCAAGACCGGTCTTCCGGGCCATATCCCTCCCAGTCCACAAGGTACTGGAGGCCTCCACGATGGTACCGGGAGTCCAGGATCTGGCGCACCTCATATTCTTCTTCGTTATCCACCAGCACTTGTGGTGGCGACAGTGGGGAAGGAGGCCGAGCTGGGTCAGGGGGTGCAGCCGGAACAAGGAGGGAGCGATGAAACACAGGGAGGTGGGGTGGCAACTGGAGCCTGAAGGCGACGGGGTTTATTTGTTCCATGACGGGGTAGAGTCCAATGAACCATGCATCCAGCTTGTGAGACCAACCAGGCTGGCGCAGGTAGCGAGTCGAGAGCCACACCTGATCACCCGGCTGCACTGGAGGGCCTTCTTGCCTCTTCTGGTCCGCAGCCAGTTTATATGCCTCCTTGGCCCGCTGTAGCTGCTCTCGGAGCAAGTCTTGGCTGGCGCGGAGTTCTTGCAGGTAGGCATTGACGGCGGGGACATTCGTGGGTGGCAGGATCGCCGGGAAGAACCGAGGGTGGTACTCGTAGGTTGCAGCAAACGGGGTCATTTGGGTGGATGAATGGACCGCGTTGTTGTATGCAAACTCCGCTAGGGGCAACAGAGTGGTCCAGTCATCCTGCTGGTAACAGGTGTAATAGCGGAGATATTGCTCTAGCGTGGCATTGGTGCGCTCTGTCTGACCATCTGTCTGTGGGTGGTAGGCTGAGGACAGGTGCACTTGAGTACCCAGGCTGGAATGGAGGGCTTGCCAGAACCGAGAGGAGAACTGGGGGCCCCGATCTGAGATCAGGTGGGCTGGGAGTCCGTGCAGACGAAAGATGTGTTGCAGGTAGAGCTGGGCCGTCTCCTGAGCTGTGGGAAGTTTCGGGCACGGAATGAAGTGAGCCATCTTGGTAAATAGGTCGACGACCACCAAGATACAAGTCTGACCCTTGGATCGCGGAAGTTCTGTGATGAAGTCCATCGAGATGGTATCCCAGGGTCCTGAGGGTGTGTGCAAGGGCTGTAACAACCCTGAGGGTTTGGCTGGGATACCTTTGGCCCATCGGCAGACGTCACAGGAGCTGACGTAACGGGCAACATCGGAGCGAACTCGTGGCCACCAGAATTCTCGTGTCAGCAAGTGGGTGGTCTTATGCTGTCCAAAGTGCCCAGTGGGTAACGAGTCGTAGGTCAGGCTTAGCACTTCTGTCCGCAAGGGCCCGAGCGGCACATAGAGGGGTTCGCGGTGTAGCAAGAGGCCGCCTCAAGTCGTGAACTCACCTGTTGAGTCATCTTGGAGTGCCTGGAGGTGTTGCTGGACCCAGGGATCATTGGCCTGGCTAGCTCGAATGTCCTCCACGAGTGCTGGTGAAGTGGAGGTGGCTGCAAACACTGAGGGCAGCAGGATGGGAGCAGCGGGCGCGGTCTCAGTTGAAGCAGGGGCATATTCCAGTTTCCGGGAGAGCGCGTCTGCTTTTCGGTTCTGGGTATGGGGGATATAGGAGACCCGGAAGTCGAAGTGGGAGAAGAATAGGGACCACCGGATCTGGCGCTGGTTGAGGCGGCGGGTGGTCTGGAGGTGCTCCAAGTTCCAGTGGTCGGTGAGCACTTGAACAGGGTGGCAAGCCCCTTCGAGGTAATGTCTCCGAACCTCAAAAGCCGCCTTGATTGCGAGCAACTCCCTCTCCCAGATGGTATAGTTCCTCTCTGCAGCAGTGAGCTGGCGCGAGTAATAGGCACAGAGCTGGAGTGGCTGGGACGGCTCCTCGCACTGGGACAGCACTGCTCCCAGGGCCACGTTGGAGGCATCAGCTTCCACCGTAAAGGGAAGCTGGGGGTCGGGGTATCTCAGCAGTGGCCCGGTGGCAAAGCGGGTCTTCAGGGTGGAGAAGGCGTTATCGACCTCTGGGGACCAGCGGAAGGGTTCTTTGGGGCGGAGTAGTTGAGTCAGGGGTGTGGTCAGGGATGCATAGGCCGGGATGAATTGCCGATAGTAGTTGGCAAAACCAAGGAACCGCTGCAGGTCTTTGCGATTCTGAGGAGCCTGCCAGGTCAGAACTGCTTCCACTTTTTTCGGGTCCATGAGGATTCCCTGCGGTGACACAATGTGACCAAGGAACTCGATGAGCCCAGGTCAAAGTCGCACTTCTCCAGCTTGGCGTAGAGGCCATGGGCTCGTAGGCGCTGCAGGATTTGGCGGACGTGCTCGGCGTGCTGGGCAGGATTGCGGGAGTAAATTAGGTTGTCATCCAGGTATATGATCGCGAAGCGGTCGAGCAGGTCCTGGAATATGTCATTCATGAACCTCTGGAAGACAGCGGGGGCGTTGGTCAATCCGAAGGGCATCACCAGGTGCTCGTACTGCCTGTATCGGGTCCCAAACGCGGTCTTCCATTCGTCTCCGGGCCGTATGCGCACCAAATTGTACGCTCCACGAAGGTCCAGCTTGGTGTAGATTTGGGCCCCCTTTAAGCGATCCAAGAGTTCAGGGATCAGTGGTAGAGGGTACCGGTCGCGGATGGTGATCTTGTTCAGGGCCCGGTAGTCATTGCACAGCCGGAGCTCCCCACTTTTCTTCTTCACTAAGAGGACTGGAGCAGACAGGGGAGAGGTTGAGGGTCGGATGAATCCACGTTTCAGGTTCTTGTCCAGGAAGTCTTGCAGAGCTGCCAACTCAGGCTCCGACATTGGGTACGGACGCCCCACCAGGAGTGGTGCCCCAGGTACCAAATCAATGGCACAGTCATAGGGCCGGTGAGGGGGAAGCTGATCCGCTCCTGTCTCTTCAAAGACATCGGCGAAATCTGCATACTTCTGAGGGAGCTGAGGACCACCACTCGGGATGCCGGCTGCTAGAGTGGTGGGAGGAGTCAGATGGGGGCATGGGTCTCGGAAGCGTAGTTCCTGCTGGGCCCAGTCCACGATGGGGTTGTGCAGCTTCAGCCAGGAAAGGCCTAGAATCAGCGGGAAGCGAGGCATGCGGGCGACATCAAACTGCAGCTGTTCTTGGTGCTGCTGGACGTGGAAGGTGATGGGACAGGTCTCCTGAGTGACGGGGCCAGAACGGAGGAGGCACCCATCAATAGCCTCCACCAGAGTCGGAATCTCCTTTGTCTGCACTGGGATCTGGTGCTGCTTTACAAAGGCGGCATTTACAAAACAGTGGGCCGCTCCCGATTCCAGCATGGCATACACGAGCAGCCAGCGTCCATCGGGCAGACGGAGTTTGACTGGTAGCAGAAACGGGCCCGGGGTATCAGCCTGCTGTTCGGAGGACCCAGCTAGTCGCCCCAGGCTGGAGGGTCCACTTACGCCTGGGGCTGCCCTTTTGGCGGCAGTGGCAATGAAGGTCCGGGTATCCGACGCTTAGCAGGGCAGCCAGAGGCATAGTGGCCTGCCGTGCCGCAGTAGAGGTACAGATTCTGCGTGCGGCGTCTGGCCTTTTCTCCTGGAGTCAGGCGGGGTCGAGCAGCTCCAAGCTGCGTAGGCTCACCCTCGTCTCTGGTACTAGCTGGGGATGGAAGAGAAGCCAAGTGGCCCGGCGCAGGGAGCTGGCGCCCTCTCGTCTTGGCTTGGCGGTGACTTTCCAGGTGGCCATCGATGCGGAGGCAGAGAGTGATAAGTTCTTGGAGCGTGGGTGGCTGCTCCACCCTGGCCAGTTCATCCAGGACTTCCTCTGCCAACCCCTCGGTAAACTGGTCCATCTGGGCAGCCTCATTCCACGCCAAGTCTTGAGCCAGGAGCTTGAATTCGGTGGCATACCGAGCCACCGAGGATTTGCCTTGTTTCAGGGCCCTGATTTTCCGGTTGGCTGTGGCTGCTTGGACTGGGTTTGAGAAGGCAGCAGACAGGTGGGCCTCAAACCCCTGATAATCAGTCAGTAGGGGAGAGGACGCAACCAGCAAGGGTGTGGCCCATTTGGCCGCCTGCCCCTTTAACAGACTGATGATGAAACACACCTTTGTTTTGTCATTGGGGAAATCCCATGCTCTTAGTTCGAAGTACAGCCAACACTGCACTAGGAAAGCAGGAAATTCTTCCACAGCACCCCCAAATCTGTCAGGTGGAAGAACTGGGCACTTGGCTGGAGCACTTGCCGTAGGTTGTTGCTGCAAGTGCACTACTGCCTGTGTCAGCTGCTGTACCTGGGCTTGGAGCGCAGCCAGTAGTCCTGTGGTTCCACTTGCTTCAGCATCCATCCTGTGGAATGGGTGTTTGTGTCGGTGGAAGCAATCTGTCACGGACTGGGGCCGGGCAGGCAAAGTCCAGGGGCAGTCCAAGGTCTGTAGCCAGTGAGCAAAGAGGGTCCAAGGTGCCAAAACCAAATCACAGTCCAGGTATCGCAGGTCAGAGGTTCAGAAGCCAAAGTCAGGGGGTCCAGGAGTCAAAGTCAAAAGCCGGAGTGGATGCTAGAACGTCAAGTAAGTGACTAGTTCCTTCCACAAAGCCTCCTCCCAAAGCCCACAGCTATATAGCCCTCTGCTGTCTGTTGCCCATTTGGGCTAATTGCTGGCTCAGAGAGGCAGCCAGGATCCTGCTGAGACTCAAGCATCCTCACTCCTAGAATGGCCAGAATCCTTTCAAAACTCAGGGCTCAGGGAGCGTCTTGCTCGTGAGCGTGCCGCCCTCCTCCGATCCCTGAGGTCCTGACAAAGGCGGTCACGCACACGAGCCACCCGAGAGGGCGAGGCAGGGGGGCTTGGATCTTCTCCAGCAGGTGGCAGAGGCACAGTTTCTTCTGCAGGCTCAGCTTCTTCTGCAGGGTCCCAAGTACCCATGACACACCGCACTTTTAAAAGTCCTCTCACTAAATTAAGATATGGGCAAAAAGAACCCCAAAACTGTCTTACCTTGTCTTCTCTACTCCAGTAAGTAAGGCTGAGTGAGAGCAGCAGCTGAAGCCAAGGGCCAGCCAGCAGCAGCACAATCTCTCACACCAACCCACATACACCAACACAGCAGCAATGGAGGAGTCCAGCCAGGAAGACTCCTTTAAAAGGTTCTCTGGCCCTACAGAGAGCAATTTCAAAAAATAGCACTGCTCTCTGATTGGCCAGACAACAGTGCTTACTTGGATACCCAAGTAAGCAAAAGATCAAAATAACAACAATGTAGCTGATGGCTGCAAATGCATGCTTTGGGCTGGCTGCTGGGGCTCCTCTTCCCCCTCCACCCCCCCTGATCCCAGGGAGGCTATGGGAGAAGCGGGAAGAGGCCACTAAAGGCGGGAAAGTAGGCAAGCAGCTCCCCTGAGGCTGCAGAAGCTACTTTCCTGCCTTTTGCATTGACAGCTGTATACTTCCGAATAGCTATTCGGCAGTATACGGCGAGCCGTATTCGGCTGCCGCATAATAGGCGTCAATGGGAATCGGCTACAGCCGATTCCGTATACAGCCAAATCAGTGTTGATTCGGCTGTATATACGGTTCGGCCGAACCGAATGCACATCCCTAACCGATGCCTTTACATTGTAATACCTGATCAGAATATGTTTACTCCTCCCTCTAGCACATAAATTTTCAGCTAACTGCTTTGCAGCAGAACTATCATTTAACACGGTAATCGGTAAGTCACATATTCCATTCAGATCTTTTAACAATTGTATAATCCATTCCAGATTCAACACACATTCATTTAATGCACTTCTGCTTCACATGTGCTATAAACAATTAAAGTTTGCTTCACAGCCTTGCACAAACCCATCGGCTCGCAAGTATATTTTTCTCTTTCGGCCTCCCTGTGGGAGAAAACACTCTATTTTTATACAGAGAGAAATACTCCCTATCCATGGCTTCCAGCCAAGCTTTCTTCTCTGCCTCTGCCAGAGTTAATACTTCCTGATAACTCTCCGGTTCAGTCACATATACATGGTTTACACTGTTTTCAAAACCATACCGTACAGGAGGAACACCTTTTGTACTCTGGGAGGGTACCTGAGGCTCTTGCCTAGCACTTTGCTCACTCCCAGACACCTCCTGTTCCACCACAATAGGCAATGGTGAAGAACTTTGTTCATGACTGTCATCAGTCAGTGGTAACAATACATGTGTATTACCTTCAGTACCATGAAGAAAGTATCCTTTCTTACATCTGAGGAATAACTTGTTACCATCCCAGCAAAGCTAGGCAGCTAAGAAACGCATATTGTCCAATAGGGGAGCAAGCAGAGGGACTGCATAGGATTCCTACAAAAACATTAGTTTTTCTCAAGAGGCTGAATCAAGAAAGAAATATTTTCCTCCCAAGAGTAGATTATGGCCAAAGTCTTCCTTTAATGGCCAAAGATTATGGCCAAAGTCTTCCTTTTTGTTAGTGTTTTTTAAATTCTGCTGGCAGAAGAGCTCTAGTGCAAACAGAAATGTTGCTTTGGATCCAACCCATTCTGTTCTGCCCTTAACTTACTTGAACTGGTGCAGGCTTCTGGCAGGATAGTGCAGGAGTTACTAATGGCAGGAGCAACTATAGCAAGATCATGGGTGATCAGTGACATTGCTGAGCAATTGGGTTAAAATGTTTAAAAGCATGTACTTCTTCACCCAAAGGGTAATTAACACATGAAATTCACTGAAACAGCTACATGCATAGATGGCTTCAAGATACGATTGGATAAACGTATGGAGCAGAGGTCTATCAGTGGCTATTAGCCACAAGGTGTAGATTGAAGTCTCTGCATGGGGCAATGATGCTTTTTATTCTTGGTGCTTAGGGGGTCAACAATGAGAGGGCTTCTAGTTTCCTGGCCCCAATGGTGGATCAGATGAATCAAACCCAGAAGCAGGCATGTTCGATTCTCCTGCAGATGTAGATCTAAAATAAGAAAGGATAACTTCCAGAAACAAATGTTTGTAAATGTACATATAAATAGAATGCAATCAAGGTTCAAAATATTATTAAGCACTCTTGTAAGAGATATTTAATTTCTACCCTAATTCCCATTCTCCATCCAGTCTCAGTAGCCATACCAAGCATATCCATATAAATAAATCCCTGTCTGATCAACCCAACACACAAATACTTCATTGCAGGAGAAAGCTCAGGGACAGGTTAAGTCCAGATTGTCAAAGATCTTCCTCTGCATATGAAAACAGAGCTATTTGGATCTTGTTTTAAACTGGTTTCATTAGATTAAAATCTTTACCTATATTCAATATCTATTGCAAGATATAAATTTAGTCCAGTCTTGGCAAAGCTATGAGGCTATCCACAGCTACAATCTGCTGGCAAGAACAGCAGTCATTTTTTAAATTTTAATTCAAATAAGAAACTTCAATTTCTGAATTTCTCAAGTGGTTCTGGAGATGCACATTATGCAAATAAGAATATTTTCACTCTGCATTTCTCTTGCTTACAGTTTTATCATTAGAAGTCTTTATTCTGCCGGATTGTACATATACACCTTATTGCTTTACCAGCATCACATTCTGAAGAGCAATATTCTATTACACTTCAATATATTTATGTTCTTATGTTGACTCAAGGATTCTGACGTAAACTATGGTATAAAAATATTGGAAATAATGGGAGAAAGTACACAAAATGGCAATAATTTTCCAAAACCACAATAAAATAGTAAGAAGTAATCCAAATGTCTTCACAGTGCAATGACTCAGAACTACCAGCATGTTTTGGCCATGGTTTTTGCAGTAAAGAAGATCAATGAAAATCCCAGGCTCTTGCCCAATGTCACCTTGGGTTTCCGCATCTATAACAGCTACTTGAATGCAAGGTGGACCTATCAAGCCACACTGCAACTTCTTTCTCCCTGGAACAAACTGGCCCCCAACTACAAGTGCAACATCAAAGATAACTTACTTGTGGTAATTGAGGGACTTGCTGCAGTATCGTCCTACTTGATTCCAAGTGTTTTGGGCATATACAAAATTCCTCAGGTAGGCTATGTGTGTGGAGTATGAGCATTTCAAGGCATTCATACATTCTTTACCTTCCCAAATGTGACTTTGTGCTGCAGGGAGAGAAAACGGTGTATTTCATGTGGAAGGGTAGATCTTGCATTTTATGACAACAGAAAATGTAAGGAGAAAATAGTTTTTCAATACATTTCCTTACCCAACTGTAACTTCAGTGTTGACTGTAACTTTTTTGTACTTGATGCCCACTGATCTGTGAAAGGAGAACATGATCTGTATCAGTTCTTTGATCCTGATCATATATAGTGTCGATTCAGTTTTCAATGTAATCTTTTCCATTCTCTTTCAGATTTTTATTTTTCTTACCTTACTGGAGCTGCAATCCTCACTACTCTGGTAAAATAGCCCTGACCTGGAAAGCTTAGGCAAGCCCAGTTTCATAAGATCTTGGAAGATGAGCAGAACGAACCCTGCCAAGTACTTGGATGGGAGCTAGATCCAGAATGAAGAGGCAGGCAATAGTAAGCCACCTTTCTGAATGTCCAAGTCCCATTAGGGATGGCCATGACTTCTACACACACACACACAAACACACACAAAATTCTCATCAAAAAGGATTTTTAAAAAACTACTCAGGTAACATTTTAGGGGAAATAATTTTGTTGGCCTGTTTTGTTTTGTTTTTTTGTTCTGCATCCATGTCAATTCTCCATCATCGGAAGTGTCACAGAATGGCCCCACTGACATATAAGCTTTGTTCTGTTTTGGTCTTCTGAAATATCTAGGCACTTAGTGACACCAGGTTTACCCCAATCTTGAAGACGTTTTCCAAAGCTTTTCCTTCAGTCCACAGCCACCAACTGATCAGTTTCAGAAATCTGTGCAAAGAGGTCCAGTGGTTTTTCTCTAATTCTTACCTACAGCATGGGGAAAAAACTGAATGCACACGACAATCCAATCTACTGAGACAATACGAGAACACACCAATTAGAATAGAAAGAATGAGCTGAAAGAATGAGTAGAAAGAATTGCAAATGAGCAAATTCTTGGAGAATGATTGAGTTTGCAAATGCCATATCCCCGAGCTTATTCTGAAGGTCTTTTGATTTCAGAATGGAACAATCATATGGTATCTACAACAAAAGTCTTCACAGAACAATATTGTACATAACAAACAATAAACACATAGAAATATGAGGAAATTATATACAATTCGTTGTAAGAATGTAAGGCTTAAAAACAGTATCAGAAGCTCAAGAAAACTTTGATTTAGTGCCAGGGAACAACTGCATTCTGAAAATCTTTATGTCCTTATGACTATTTTTCCCCTTAGT
Organism: Heteronotia binoei; assembly: GCF_032191835.1. Lineage (NCBI taxonomy): Eukaryota > Metazoa > Chordata > Lepidosauria > Squamata > Gekkonidae > Heteronotia > Heteronotia binoei. The sequence continues at coordinate 20,766,929 of NC_083237.1, forward strand.
TCTCTTATGGGCCTGCTCCACTGATGACAGCAATCAACCAGATCCTGTCATTATACCAAATGGTCCCAAATGAAGCTCTCCAGTTCAAGGGGGTTCTGCAATTGCTTCTCCATTTCAACTGGAAATGGGTAGGATTCTTTGGTGGAGTTGGTTTGAATTTAGAATGGTTCACAGAGAACATGCTTCCTGAATTTTCCAAGAATGGCATCTGTTTTGAGTTTATTGAAACAATCTACAATTTAGGTATGGATAATCAGTTCAAAAAAAATGAGAAATGGTCAGAAGAGGTATATAAAACACTCATGAACAGCAAAGCCAATGTTGTGATAGTGTATGGAGATGCTCAGTCCATGGTTCTTTTCAGGCATCTGCTAAGCAGACCAGTATTTAAAGATATGCTACAAAAGCCAAAAAGAGAAATTTGGATTCTTATTGCCCAAATGGAAATTAAATTACATCCAACCCAAACATACTGGGATATAGAATTCTTCCATGGTGCATTATCACTTGCCATTCACTCAAATGAAATCCAAGGTTTCCAACAATTTCTTCAGAGCAGAAGGCTTTCAGACAGTACAGAAGATGGTGGGAGCCAGAAGAATCAAACTAGGAGTAGATTCTCCATCATTTGAAAACAAAGTCATCATACCAAACCTTTAATGGCATAATAGATTCAGATAAAAATACACAGAATATAAAAATTTAAACATTGGAGATAAAATCAAAATAAAACCGAGCTTACAGATACATTCAAACATGGTCAGAATTAAATTTAAGGATGTCAGCCAGAAATTTTGCCACAGCCTCACTAACCACCCCCTCAGTATCACTCAATAAATAATAACAGGGTGGCAGAATAGACAAATCTGGAGAAAAAGAAAGCTTGCCAAATAAATCTTTACGGAGGTTATGGTAAAAAGAACAATCAAGCAATATATGCTGGATTGAGTCAGGGGTATTCGCTCCACAGGAGCAAAGTCTGTCGGCTAAAGGGACTCGCTGATATCTCCCTTGTAAAACTTTGGAGGGAAACGCGTTTAGTCTGGCCAACAGAAATGAAAACAAAGTCATTTGGGTCTTCTCCTTTCAAACCAGTTTCATTAGATTTTTTTTCTTTATTACTTACGTTGTGTCAGCTTAGAGCCAGATATAAATTTAGTCTTGTCTCAACAGAGATATGCAGCCAACCCCAGCTACAATCTACTGGCAAATTTAGCAGTGTTTTTTCCTTAATTTTAATTCAGATGAGAAAGTTTATTTGATCTGTATTTCTTAAGTGGTTCTGGAGATTCACATTATGCAGAAAATAATATTCTTAATAAAATTTTGTGAAATGTTTAAAAATATTTTCACTTTGCATTTCTCTTGCTTACAGCTTTATCATTTGATGTCTGCCCTATTGCAAATTTAAACTTTATTGATATAGTATATTCAGCATCACATTCTGAAGAGCAATATGCTATTAGACATTAATATATCTTGCTGTGTGCAAACCATGTTGGTTCAGGGGTTAACTGACTTGTAAGCTATGGTAAAAAATTATCAAGAACATCATGGGGAAATACACAAAATGGCAATAATTTTCCAAATCCGCAATAAGATACTAAAAAAATATTCCAAATATTTTCAATGACTCAGAACTACCAGCATGTTTTGGCCATGGTTTTTGTAGTAAAGGAGATCAATGAAAATCTCAGGCTCTGGCCCAATGTCACCTTCACATCTATGACAGCTATTTGAATGCAAGGTGGACCTATCAAGCCACACTGCAACTTCTTTCTCCCTGGAACAGACTGGCCCCCAACTACAAGTGCAGCATCAAAGACAACTTACTTGTGGTAATTAAAGGACTTGCCACGGCAACATCCTTCTTGATCCCGAGTGTTTTGGGCATGTACAAGATTCCTCAGGTGGGCTATATGTGTGGAATATGAGCAGTTCAAGGGATTCACACATTACTTACCTTCCCAAATGTAACTTTGTGTTGCGGAGAGAGAAAACAGTGTCTTTCATGTGGAAGGGTAGATCTTGCATTTTATGATAAAAAAAAATGTAAGGAGAAAAGAGTTTTTAATTACATTTCCTTCCCCAACTGTGACTTCATTGTTCACTGTAACTTGATTGTACTTGATGTCCACTGATCTGTGAAAGGAGAACATGATCTGTATCAGCTCTTTGATCCTGATCATATATAGTGTAGATTCAATTTTTCAATGTAATCTTTTCCATCCTCTTTCACATTTTTATTTTTCTTACCTTACTGGACAGGGTGACCTCTTCATAGCTGCATCCCTCACTAAAAAAGGTAAAGGTAGTCCCCTGTGCAAGCACCAATCGTTTCCGACTCTGGGGTGACATTGCTTTCAGGTTTTCACGGCAGACTTTTTACGGGGTGGCTTGCCATTGCCTTCCCTAGTCATCTACATTTCCCCCCCCCCCCAGCAAGCTGGGCACTCATTTTACTGACCTCGGAAGAATGGAAGGCTGAGTCAACCTTGAGCCGGCTACCTGAACCAGCTTCTGCTGGGATCGAACTCAGGTCGTGAGCAGAGGGCTCCGATTGCAGTACTGCTGCTTTACCACTCTGCACCACGGGGCTCTTACTAATCTTTACTACTCTGGTAAAATAGCCCTGACCTGGAAAGCTCAGGCACGCCCAGTTTCATCAGATCTTGGAAGTTAAGCAGTGGCCAACCCTGGCAAATACTTGGATGGGAAACAGATACAGAATGCAGAGGCAAGCAATAGCAAGCCACCTGTCTGAATATCCAAGTCCCACTAGGGGTGGCCAGAAGTCAACCATGACTTCTACACACATACACAAAATACTCACCAAAAAGGATTTTTAAAAAAACTACTCGGGTAACATTTTGGGGGGAAGAATTTTGTTGGCATATATATATATATATATATATATATATATATATATATATATATGTGTGTGTGTGTGTGTGTGTGTGTGTGTGTGTGTGTGTGTGTGTGTGTGTGTGTGTTTTCTTTTTGGTCTTCTGAGATATCTAAGCACTTGGTGGTCATCCAGAGTCTCCACCTAGTGATGTGACACCAGGTTCACCCCAATCTTAAAGATGTTTTCCCAAGCTTTTCCTTCAGTCCATGGCCACCAGCTGATAAGTATCAGAAATCTGTGCAAAGAGTTCCAGTGGTTTTTTCTAATTCTTACCTACAGCATGAGGAAAATGACAATCCACTGAGACAATAACAGAACACACCAATTGGAACAGAAAGAATGAGCTGAAACAATAATAGAGAGAATCCGGCCCCTTCCCGCCCGCGGCGACTTCAGGCGGCTTTAGGGCGGGGGCCGAGTTTGCCTCCCCGGATGGAGCGAGGCAATGGCCTCTTCATCCGGGGATGCTGCGGGCGTGGTCTTCTAGGGCTTTATAAGCCCGGCCACGCCTGAGGCCACGCACTTCTGCTGGCCGTTTTGGCCCACCCTCCCACCCTGCAATAGTACAGGCTTCTCCGGTCGCCGTATTTTCAGGGCCAGGTAGGAATTTTTTCATCTCAACTAATTGGCCTGTGTTGGGATGTTTTCCACCTATCTTGTACTGTTGCTTTGAGGTTAGGTTATTGTTAGGTAACTTTATTTGGCGGGACTTGAAGTCAGGTTTGTATTTGGTGGGCACCCACGGTTTTCCCGGTTTAAGAGAAGTAGCGGGAGATGGACGGCAGCGGGGCTGTACAGCTCTCTGCTGTCTTTCCCGCTACAGGGTTACCTCATCTGGCAGGCCGTTCCTGGGTGGGCGGCAGGGCCATTTGAGGGGATACGCGGCTGCTGCCGGCCTGGCAGCAGCTGGTTCTAACCGGCTGCTGCTGGGGGCTGGGTGGCTCACCCCATCCGGACAGGGAAGGGTTCGGATGTTTTCCCTTCGCCTGTCCGGTTAGTTGTTAGGTTGCCCCAGGCTGTTGGTTCAATAAAGTTGCCCTGTTTTTATATCCATATAACTGCGTTGTCTCGTTCTTCCGACTGAGGGGGCAATCGCAAATCAGCAAATTGTTGGAGGATCATTGAATTTGCAAATGCCATCTCCCTGGTCTTATTCTGAAGGTCTTTTGATTCCAGAATGGACCAATCATATGGTATCTACAACAAAAGTCTTCACAGAACAATACGGTACACAAGAAACAATGAACACATAGAAATAAGAGGAAATTATATACAATTTGTGGGTAAGAAAGTAGGACTTAAAAATAATATCAGAGTCTCAAGAAAACTTATTGTTGCAATAATTTTCTTTTGAAAAGAGAACAAATGAGAACTCACATGCTTCCAAATCTCCTTATTGTATTCTGAAAATGTTTATGTCCTTATGTCTATTGTTTTCCTTAGTTCTCTTATGGGCCTGCTCCACTTATGACAGATATCACCCAGATCCTGTCGTTATACCAAATGGTCCCAAATGAAGCTCTCCAGTTCAAAGGGCTTCTGCAGTTACTTCTCCATTTCAACTGGAAATGGGTAGGATTCTTTGGTGGAATGGGTGTGAATTTAGAATGGTTCACACAGAACATGGTTCCTGCATTTTCCAAGAATGGCATCTGTTTTGAGTTTATAGAAACAATCTACAATTTAGGTATGGATAATCAGTTCAAAGAATTTGACAAATGGTCAGAAGAGGTATATAAAACAGTCCTGAACAGCAAAGCCAGTGTTGTGATATTATATGGAGATGCTTATTCTATGGTTATTTTCAGACATTTGCTAAGTACACCAGTATTTAAAGATATGCTACAAAAGCCAAGAGGAGAAGTTTGGGTTCTTACTTGAAGTGTTATTATGGGTAATATACAGAGTCTGTTACCTACTTTTCCAGGGCCTCTTTGGACTTTACTCTTTGTATACCTCTTTGAGTCTTGTATACCACCTTGAGTCTTTGTAGAATGGGCGGGATACAAATTTAACACAATAAATAAATAAATAGAGATTTTAGGCTGATGTGGCATTTTTTCCATAAAAGAATGGCATCATTGTTCTCAAAAAGTGAAACTTATTATTTACAAATGAATACATTGGAAATCAGATAGATAAATTTTAAAAGGCAGTGAAAAGAAAAGATATTGGCATATCAGATACCATTTTTCAAATACCTACATTGTCTAGTCATGATTTAAAAATATAACAATCTTCAATAATTAGAAGGCCAGTTAATCCCTGGAACAGTTGCGTGGATGTGTGCATGTCTCTGAAGAACATGGGAAGAAAGGCTAAATGCGAGAAGAAAAGGAGGAAGCTTTGGCATCTGAGAGGAAGAATTATGCTAAACCCCTGGCCAAATAACATGCAGGGGCTGGCAGAGTCCAAAAACCAAGGGATCTGCAAAGTGACTTTGTGAAAGGCCAAGGGAATCTCCATAGCAGAACCAAGATCTCTGATCTCTGTGGTCTGCAGATGAACTGAAATTCTGGGAGATCCCCAGATTCAACCTAGAGGTTGGCAACTCTAATTTTCAATCGTTACGTTGAATAAATTTTTCAACCTAGCTTTCAAATTACTGGAAATTCAATAAAAATCCAAATATTTACAACGTCTCTGCAACCAGAATAAAATAACCCTTTTTATTCACAACAGGCGCACGGTATTGAGTGTTATAGGGAATGGAATTCCTTTTTCGAAATTTTTTTATATATAGCCATTATTTATTCCAATTCTCCTTTACTCTTTCAAAGAAGGATTTTCCCTTTAATTTCATTTTGATGTCTCTTCATACTTTTTTTTTATACTACATGGCCTTAGTCTGTTCCTGCTTTTATAAATATATCCTTGTAGGGGTTTTTTTTTTACAATAAAATGTATTGGCTTAAACGTACAATATAATATATGACATTTACTATCAAACAACCTGTTCCCTTCCATAAACCTGTTTCCCTATTTATAAACACAGGAGAAGGGTTGGAAGAAAGAGGAATAAAAGTTGAGGGAAAGAAAGAAATGAAAGCAGAAAAAGGTGGAAGGTGAACAGAATCAAAACAGATAAAATAAGTTTTAAAATCAATTTTCATAAAGCTCTAAAATTACAGTCCTAACACCATTATACTTCATGGCTGCATCCAATATACTAAAAGCTATTTTTCCCTCACTGCCAGATTTAGTGGTTCTTCTATCCAGGCATAAATATGCGGTAAGATTATAGTTTTCTAGTCTTTCTGGTCATTACATGGTGGCGCTCTAGTAGGAAGACAGAAGGTCTTGGGAAGACATTGCCACTAGGGGTGTGCATTCGGTTCGGCCGAACCGAAGCAACCGCCGAATCACCCCTGATTCAGCTGTATATGGAATCGCATACAGCCGATTCCAATTGGGGCCCATTATGCGAGAGCCAAGGATAGCTCCCTGTATACTTCCGTATAAATATTCGGAAGTATACGGAAGTCAATGCAAAAGGCGGGAAAGGGGCTTCTGCAGCCTCAGGGGAGCTGCTTGCCTCCTTTCCCTCCTTTGATAGCCTTTTCCTGCCTCTCCCATAGCCTCCCTGGGATCAGGGAGGGGGGGAGGGGGAAGAGGAGCCCCAGCAGCCAATCCAAAGCATGCATTTGCAAAACGCATTGCAAATGCATACTTTGAAGGGCTTTTGTGTAGCTGATTCCCCAGCCATCAGCAACATTGTTGTTCTTTTGATCTTTTGCTTACTTGGGTATCCAAGTAAGCACTGTTGTCTGGCCAATCACAGAGCAGTGCTATTGTTTGAAATTGCTCTCTGTAGGGCCAGAGAACCTTTTTAAGGAGTCTGCCTGGCTGGACTCCTCCATTGCTGCTGTGTTGGTGTGTGAGAGAGATTGTGCTGTGCTGGCCCTTGGCCTCAGCTGCTGCTCTCTCTAAGCCTTACCAGACTTGCCTGGAGTAGAGAAGACGTCTTAAGTAAGACAGTCTTGGGGTTCTTGTTTTTATTTTAGTTGGTAAAAGGACTTTTTAAGACTCAGAGTCCCTTTACTTGTCCAGATTTGGGTGGTGGGTACTAGCTTATTTGGGGTTCGGGGGTTCTTCTGGGGTGGGGGCGTTTTTTGCCAATTTGCCCATATCTTACTTTAGTGAGAGGACTTTAAAAAGTGCAGTGTCCTTTTCCTGATTTGGGTGGCTTGGATTTCTTGGGATTAGGGTGAAGGGGGTTTTTTTGGGAGGAGGGGTTGGTAAAGTTCCTGTATTGTTAAAAGTTTTTTACTGTTTTAAAAGGATTCTGTGTTTGATTTGTTGCTGCTGTGTTGTGCTGCTGTTGTTTCTTTTCTCTTCTGGTTCTGGTTTTAGGGGTGGGGGAAGCTGGCACCTGGGTGAGAGACCCAGAACCAGCAGGCTTGTTGTGCTTGGCCAGCTCTCCCCGTGTTGTTTGGGGCAGGGCTGGAGAGCAGGCATCTGTAGATTGTGTGTTCTGTGGCAAGGAAGCGGGCACCTGGGTGAGAGACCCAGAACCAGCAGGCTTATTATGCTTGGCCAGCTCTCCCCGTGTTGTTTGGGGCAGGGCTGGAGAGCTGGCATCTGTAGATTGTGTGTTCTGTGGCAGGGAAGCTGGCACCTGGGTGAGAGACCCAGAACCAGCAGGCTTGTTGTGCTTGGCCAGCTCTCCCCGTGTTGTTTGGGGCAGGGCTGGAGAGCTGGCATCTGGGTTTGCTGCAGCCAGGTCTGCAGAGCAGACCTTGAGCAGATTGTGTTTTGTGTGGCAGTGACATTGGCAACTGGGTTTATATTGGTTCCAGGCCTGCAGGGTTCATAGAGTAGATAGAGGGATCTAGTGCATTTGGGTCCTATAGAGATTATCTGGTGTGAAGTTAGGTTTGGCTTTGGGTGCCCCAGGAATTGGACCCCCTGGTCCAATTTTTTTTGGCCTTGTGGGTTTTGCGTGGGACAGTGCCCTGAAGCTGCACAGCAGTTTGGGGGGCTTTCCTCAAAACCTCCTGCTCCCCAGAGCCACTTTTCCCACAACAATTACAGTGAGGAAGTGGCTCTGATTGGTTTTTTCTCACCATTGGGAGCAGTGTTCCTTTTGGGGTGCCCACAGATGGGCGCAGTCTTTTGGGGCCTGGGTGTTTCATGCTGGGGAGTCCCCTGAAGCTGCCCTGCAGTTTTGTGGCCTCTCCCTCAAACTCCCCTCTGACCAGAGCCACTTTTCCCACAGCAGTTATAGTGGAGGAAGTGGCTAATTGGGCTTTCCCCATCATTGTTGGCAATAGGCCTTTTGGGGAGCCCAAAGACAGGGACCCCCCGGCCCAATCTTTTTGGGACTTGGGGGTTTTGTAGAGGAGAGTCCCCTGCGGGTTCCTTGCAGTTTTGGGGGCTCTCCCTCAAACCCCCTGCCCCCCAATAGCCTCTAATTATGCCCTATGTTGCCATTGATTTCAATGGCCCATAGGGTATAATGATGGAATAGGGGCACCCTCTTTGGGTGCCCCTGGAATGGGATCCCCTGGCCTAATTTTTTTGGGACTTGGGGGGTTTGTAGGGAAGAGTCCCCTGCAGGCCCCCTGCAAATTTGGGGGCTCTCCCTCAAACCGCCTCCCCTCCAGGTGGCTTCAAATATACCCTATTTGCCATTGATTTCAATGGCCCATAGGGTATAATAGGGCCGTATATTCGGAAATAGCCGCGCATCTACTGTATATGCGGCTATTCTGACTACGGAATTCAGAAATATACGGGATTCCGTATTCCACCCCTCCCCCCCCCGTATACTTCCGAAACCGTGTACTACCGAATTATTATTTTTTTTTGCACATCCCTACCCCCAACCCCATTTCTCACAGATACATCTCAGGACCAGTGTTCCCTCTAAACTGAGTTCGTGTGAGCTAGCTCACTGTTTTTTAGCCTCCTGCTCACATTTTTTGTCTCAGCTGAGGAAAAATGGCCCTAGAGCAAACTGATTTATGTAGTAGCTCACAACTTTAATGCCAATAGCTCCCAATTTTAATGCTAGTAGGTCACAAAGTAGAATTTTTGCTCATAAGACTCCACAGCTTAGAGGGAACATTGCTCAGGACATTTGCAATTCAAGTTCTTTTAGTTGCATTAAAGGCCAGATGATCTCCCCAGGACAACAGCCTTCGACAACATCTGGCTTTTAATTGTTTTCTCCCTAACACTGAGCTATGTGGCTTCAAACCTAAGAACGGTTTCCCCAGAAATGTTGAGGAATGAATGACTGGGGAGGGGGGGGGGAGCTGGGGCTCAGTAGTAGAGCACCTGGTTTGGCATGCCAAATATTCAGGTTCGATTGCAATGCCTCCCAGCTAAAAGACCTGCATTTTCAGGTGTTGGGAAAGACCCTTCTCTGCCCGAGAGCCTCTGCCACTCGGCTGACTGTGCTGAGAGCTAAAATGCAGCTTGGTGCATAGTCGTCTCCTGTCTGCTTTACTACCAAACAAGAAATAAGTAGACTGATACTTGGGGGGAAAGGCAATATCAAAATTGTGAAGCAGGTATTGAGATAAGGAGCTTTTTTCCCATAAGGTATCTGTAAGTTAGAATGAAGAGAACTCCACCCAGCTTCAGAAACACCACAGAATGCCCACGCTTACCTGTGAGGTCATAACTCAGTCAACTGAGTGAGGAGAGGTGGCCAGGCTGAAGAGAGAATGCCAGATTGAGGCAACCGATGTCTTTCTACCATCACATATTCCTCCTGAGGCCTCATCAGTGAACCAGCCCCTGCTTTTTCACAGAAGCCCCAGTATACAACACACCCCTGTGAATGTGAAGGCCACACAGGACCTGTTTGTTCTTTAGGGATAATTTTTACAGCACAAACATTCTTGACATAAGGATGGCTGGCAGTGTTCCCTCTAAGCTGAGTTAGTGTGAGCTAGCTCACAGATTTTTAGCCTTCAGCTCACATTTTTGTCTTGGCTCAGGAAGGATAACCCCAGAGCACACTAATTTATGCAGTAGCTCACAACTTTAATGCCCGTAGCTCACAACGTAGAATTCTTGCTCACAAGACTCTGCATCTGGTGGAGAATCTCCTTTCCATATTAGGCTACACATACTCCTGATGTAACCAATTCTCCAAGAGCTTGCAGGGCTCTTAGTACAGGGCCTACTGTAAGCTCTGGGAGGATTGGCTACATCAGGGGTGTGGCCTAAGATACAAAGGAGTTCCTGCTACCAAAAAAGCCCTGGTTTTTTTTTAAAAAAAGGTTTTGTATATATTTTAACTCTGTGTTTGTTTTAATTATGTGTTTTTGTTGGTTTTTATTATTCTTAGAAAAGATTTTAATGTGTATATCTTAATTTGTTAGCCAACTCAGTAGCCCTTATGAGGGTGTTACGACCAGAAAAGAAGTTCCAAACAGGAATCAGTGAAGCAAAGTGTAACGTACTCGAAGCGGAGACGAGAGTAGGGCAACATGGTTTATTAGGAGCACGTTGCAAGAGAGAGAGCACGCGGGCCGGGTCCCGCTTATGTACAATCCCGGGTACAGCCTACTGGGTTGGTCGGGCCAATCCAGCCCCGTTGAACTTCCCGCCACAGCTGGAGATAGGCGGGGACAGGCTCCCGGCGCTGGGGCTCCTGGGACTGCCCAGTTGCCCCCCCCGTCGGGTCGCATGACATTTCTTGATACACTACACCCCTCCCCCCCTGGTTAATGTACAAAGTCCTGTAAGTATGCGGGGGGCCGGCGCTCCCGAGTGGACCGTCTGGGGGGTCCCGGTGTCGGCGGCGCGGCCGCCGAGGATGGTGCCTCGGTAGGTCCTGGAGTGGACGGGGGCGGCCCGTCCGGTTCAGCGGATCCCTCGGGCTCGGTCGGTTCCGGTACCTCCGGCGCCCGCATCACGGATGTTGGGATCGCGTCCTCTAGGCGGTCTCCGTTAGGCTCCTCGCTGGATATAGCCTCGTCCGTGTCTGTGGGGGCCTCCGGAAGGGTGCGGCGCCTCAACTGGTCAATGTGCCGCCGTAGTACCTGGCCCCCCTCCGTTGATATGTCGTAGTGGCGGGACCCGGTTACCCTCAGTACCCGCCCCGCCACCCAATCGGGGCCCCTAGCATAGTTTCTGGCGAAAACTGGGTCGCCCGCGAAGAAGCCCCGAGCGGCGTCTCGGACTTCGGGGCTCCCGCGGGTGTCTGAAGCTCGGTCGGGATGCAGCCGGTCCAGCCGGGTTATGAGTTTGCGTCCCATGAGGAGCTCAGCCGGGCTGACTCCTGTGACCGGGTTAGGGGTGATCCGATTATCGAAGAGGAACGCGGCCAGCCTGTGGTCCCAGTCCCCCTGTACAATTCGGCCGAGGGCCTCCTTTGTTGTGCGGACCATCCGCTCCGCCTGGCCGTTGGTGGCCGGATGGAAGGGAGCCGACCTTATGTGCCTGATCAGATATCTTTGCAGGAACGCCTGGAAGTCGGCTGAGGTGAAGGCGGCCCCGTTATCAGAGACTATGGTGTCCGGGATGCCATGTGTGCATAGGACCCTGCGCAGAGCTCTGATCGCGGCTGTGGACGAGGTGGACCCTACGGGGATGACCTCCAGCCATTTGGTGTAGGAGTCCACCATTATGATGAAGGTCTGCCCCTGGAATGGGCCCGCAAAGTCGATATGGAGTCTCGACCATGGTTTCCGGGTGGACTCCCACCTAGTGACGGGGGCGCTGGGCGGCTCGGGCCGTGATTCCTGGCAGGTCTGGCACCCGCGGACCCAGCCCTCGATCTCCCCGTCCATTCCCGGCCACCAGACGTAGCTCCTGGCCAGAGCCTTCATCCGCACTATGCCGGGATGAGTCTCGTGTAGGGATTCTAGAACACGCTTTTGGAGCGGGGGTGGAATCACTACCCTACTGCCCCAAAGTATGCAGCCCTTGTGTGCGGCTAATTCCTCCCTCCTCGCCTTGTAAGGCTTGAATTCTTCCCCCATGTTTCCCTCTGGCCACCCCCTCACCACCCAGTCGAGCACCCGTGCCGATGTCCTGTGTTTCTGGGTGGCCTTGGCCACCTCCGTTGCGTGGAGGGGCGGCTCTGGGAGGCTCTCTATCATCATGACCTGGTGTGCGGGTGCGGGGTCCGGACCCGTCTCCGGCAGCGGCAAACGGCTAAGCGCATCCGCGTGTCCCATAGCCTTGCCGGCCCTATGAACCAGTGTGTACGTGTATGAGTTGAGGAATTGGTTCCACCTCAACACGCGCTGTGAGAGTATTTGGGGGGTTTGTCGGTCTGGGGCCAGTAGACCTAAGAGGGGCTTGTGGTCCGTGGCAATGGTGAACCTTCTCCCATATAGATACTCATGGAACTTTCGGACCCCTGCCACGATTGCCAGGGCCTCTTTATCTATCTGCGCGTAGTTGCGCTCGGCTGAAGTGAGCGTGCGGGAGTAATATGCGACCGGTACCTCCCTCCCGTCCGGAAGCTGGTGCCCCAGGACTGCTCCCACCCCATACGGCGACGCATCGCAGGCCAGGATGACGGGGAGGGCCTCGTCAAAATGGTGGAGCACCGCATTGGACACCAGGACGTCCTTGACCGCCTGAAACGCCGCGGCCTGTCGTTTGCCCCAAACCCAAGGGGCTTTTTTGTCCAGCAGCCGGTGAAGGGGCTCCGCCAGGGCTGCCTTGTGGGGGAGGAAGGAGTGGTAAAAGTTGAGCACCCCCAAGAAGCTTTGGAGCTCCGCTTTACAAGTGGGAGCCGGGGCTTGCACGATGGCTCGGGTCTTTTCTTCCGTGGGGTGGATGCCTGTTGCGTCAACGGCGAACCCCAGAAACTCCACCCGTGGAACCCCCAGCAAGCATTTCTCTCTCTTGACCTTGAGCCCCGCTGCCTGGAACCGGCGGAGCACCTCTCGAAGGCGGTTGCCGAATTCATCGGGGTCCGGGGCGGCGACTAAAACGTCGTCGAAAAACGGCTGGACTCCTGGGATCCCTTTAAGGAGAGCGTCCATTAGGCTCTGGAAAATCCCCGGAGCGACGCTAACCCCAAACTGAAGCCTCTTTACCCGGAAAGCCCCCCTGTGGGTCACGATCGTTTGGGCCTCCGCCGTCTTATTGTCTACTGGGAGCTGCTGGTAGGCCTGGGCCAGGTCTAGCTTCCCAAATATCCTAGCCCCCGCTAGGGCGGCCAGGACATGGCTCACCACCGGCACTGGATAGGGGTTGTCCTGTAGTGCCTTGTTTATGGTGCATTTATAATCGGCACAGATCCGCACCTCCCCGTTTGGCTTGATGGGGGTAACGATGGGGGTTTCCCAGGTGGCGTAGTCCACCGGCTCGAGGACGCCTTGTGCCGTGAGGCGGTCTAATTCTGCCTCAATCTTAGGTTTCAAGGCGAACGGAACCCTCCTGGCCTTGAGCCGAATCGGTCTGACCGTGGGGTCTAGGGGCAGGGAAATGGGCGGCCCCCGGTAGCTCCCTAGGGACCCATCGAATACCTCGGGGAATTCCTTGCAAATCTCCCCGAACCCCCGGGGCGTTATGGTCTGGCCCACCCCCTCCACGCGGATTCCCAAGGGTTTGAACCAGGCCAGACCTAGCAGGGTGGCCAGCTGGCGCTTAACCACCAGGATGTCCAGCGGGCCGTGGAAGGACCCCCGCTCGACTTGTACCCGCGCCCACCCCGCAATTTGCACCGGGTTCTTCTGGAAGTCCCGGAGTATGAAGTCTGCCGGCCGAAGTTGCAGCCGCTGGCGGGGACACAGTTCTCTTAGGGTTTCTTCCGCAATAAGGGAAATGGAGGACCCTGAGTCCACCTCCATTTGGCAGGGGTTCCCCTCTATAAGGACCGCCACTTTGATTTTATCGGGGGAATCGTGGGGCAAGTTCAGTACCTGTAGGGACGTAGAGTCTACCGCGTGGGACTCCGCGGACTCGTGGTACGTGGTCGGCTTCCTGCGGTTGGGCTTGGCTCGGCAAGCCCTGGCAATGTGGCCGGTCTTTCCGCAGCTCCTGCAGTCCCAGGTCCGGTATTGGCAGTCTCTCCGCTCGTGGGGGCCGCCGCAGCTGGCGCACTTGGTGGCCGGGGCTCTCTCCGACGCTGGTGGTCTGTCGGTCGCTCGGGGGCGTTGGGTCGCTCTGTTGGGTGGCCCGGCTGGGCGGCGTAGCTGATGGGCTTCCTCCTCCTCGGGGCCGTCGTGGTCCAGCTCTCCGTGGTGGGCAGCTTCCATCTTGGCCCGGGGAAACGTTCGTGCGGTTCGTTCCCATGCCACCGCTTCGCTGAAGGCGGCCTGGAGAGTAAGCTCTTCTTTGGCGAAGAGCTTCTGCTGGAGCCTCTCGTCGCGGAGGCCCCACGTGAATCTGTCCGCCAGGGCTTCCTCCAGTTGGGGGAGGTTGCAGTTCCCGGCGAGTTTGCGGAGGGCCGCCAGGTAGTCCGCGGCGGACTCGCCCGCGATCTGGTCCCGTTTGTGGAACAGGAACCTGCGAGCCACCCGCGAGGGCTGTGGTGAGAAGTGTCCCGTGAGGAGTCGGATGATCTCGTCGTAGGATTTCTCTGTCAGACGGGCGGGTGCCGAGAGACCCTTGGCGATCTCGAACGTGGCAGGCCCGCAGACGCTCATGAGAACATCCCTCTTTGCTCCGGCGTCAGTGATCTTGTTGGCCCGGAGGTAGAACTCGACCCGCTCCTCGTAGGACTCCCATCCCTCTGGATTGGTTGGGTCGAAGGGCTCGAGGTAGCCGGTGATTCCGCCTTGATTGGCCATGATGGCGGCGGCAGTCGCTTGTTGCCCAGATCTCCGTCGTAGCCGCTGAGGCTAGAATCCCATCCTCGTCGCCAGTGTAACGTACTCGAAGCGGAGACGAGAGTAGGGCAACATGGTTTATTAGGAGCACGTTGCAAGAGAGAGAGCACGCGGGCCGGGTCCCGCTTATGTACAATCCCGGGTACAGCCTACTGGGTTGGTCGGGCCAATCCAGCCCCGTTGAACTTCCCGCCACAGCTGGAGATAGGCGGGGACAGGCTCCCGGCGCTGGGGCTCCTGGGACTGCCCAGTTGCCCCCCCCCGTCGGGTCGCATGACATTTCTTGATACACTACACAAAGCAGTTTATTATAACAGTTTGCAAAGCATGGGAAGATTAGGGCCAATTAACTCACCCAAAAATCCTCCAAAGTCTGCAATGCAGTGCAGCTCATTTTTAATCCTACCTAGTTCCACCTTCTCTGTCTTTGTTAACCAATTGGCCAACAAGCTCACAATCTATTCAACCTATCCACATACAATCTAACACGCGCACTCCTCGTGTTTCCCCGTGTTTCTCTCCTCCCCTTAAGATTTTTTGGCTCTTCTACGGCCCTGAAACTTTAATTTTCACTTTTCCTTGTTTGGCTCTCATTAAATCCTATTCCTTTATTCTTAAGCAAAGGATGTGAGTTTTTATCTCCTGGTGGTGTGCCCCCTTTTTCTTGGCGGCTCAAGCAATGTTTTTCTACTGCATGCCTAATTAACTATGCTTGCATCCTGTCTCATATGTATTGCCCAGGTGTAACATATCTCAAAATAAAACAATTTCCTCTAGTCTATTCTCCTTATCAAGGGCAGAAAGATGGAGTGCACATTTTATAAAATAAAAATACACAAAGCACCAAACAGAAATGATTAAACTTGCTAGAGAACAAAAAAAATGATGAGAAATCCTGAGGAAAGAAAACGTGTTCCATTCAAGAGTTCTTTACCCCTCCGCCAGCATCAAGACAGTGGTCTACCTCTCTGGTTTTTCTTCAGTGGAGATCAAGAGGAAAATACCATCTAGATCTCCACAGCATGTTTCTTTCAGCTTGGGATTAGCTTTACAGACATCTAGTCAGGTAGCTGGCTCAAGGTTGACTCAGCCTTCCATCCTTCCGAGGTCGATAAAATGAGTACCCAGCTTGCTGGGGGGAAAGCGTAGATGACTGGGGAAGGCAATGGCAAACCATCCTGTAAACAAAGTCTGCCATTGTGATGCAATGTCACCCCAGAGTCGGAAACAACTGGTACTTGCACAGAGGACTACCTTTACCTTTTAGAGTTAAAAGATCTTCCATTTTTATATCTGAAAATGCTTAATTTAGGTGAAACATGAGGTAACTACCATGAGCAGGAGATGAACAATGAAATTGCAGGTTGCTACTGTAGATAGTTACATCCCGTCTTTCAAATGATCTTCATAAACAGATTAAGCATACCTAAACCCCTCTCAAAAAAAACCCCAGACTTCAGAAGCTCCTGAACCTTGAGGTGAGGGGAAATGTCTTTCCTTCATGTACACAGGCTCTGGTCAAGTCAGGAGCTGAGCACACCATTCTTTCTGGCAGGGAAGCTGCTTGGACAAACTCAGGTTCTTCAGGAAATAGTGTTCCACACCATCACCAAGAGGAAAATACTCAAGGTGGTAAAATCCCTGTCCAAGTAATGCTATGTATTACTTCAGATGTGTTGGGGGGGGGTCTCTTTCTGATTGGTGTAAATTATAAATGTGCCTTTGTGTTTTTATGGCAACCAGGCATTCCGAAATGATAATAACTAAACTGATCAGAGACATCTGGCGTTGTTTCCTAATACCAAGCTCTAGATAGAATATACGAGAGATTCCTAACCTTAGAGTTGTTTGAGTGTTACTGCAACTGTGAACCCCTTCAGGATCAACTCTTACCAGAACTACTGGCTAATATTGTTAGAATATTGACCACATATAGCACCTGTTATAAAAATGGAAATAACCACTTTTCTGTCACAACATTTTATTCAAAGGCTTACATGTATGGCTCCCAAAACATCATCACTGAAGTGTGAGGTGTTCTAGGTTTCAGCTGCAGTCACTGGTTCCTTTGGTTATTACTTGATCTTCATGGAGCACATACCATTGCTAACTGTTCTTTTCAAGGCCTCTTTGACTTCCTTGTTCCTCAGACTATAGATGATGGGGTTCAACATGGAAGTTACAACTGTATAGAAGAGAGCCAGCAACTTGTCTCCATCTGTGGAGTAGCTGGATTTGGGTCTAAGATAAGTGATGATGCCTGAACCATAAAACAAGGACACCACAATGAGGTGTGAGGAGCATGTGGAGAAAGCTTTATGCCTGCCTTCAGCTGATGGCATCCTCAAAATAGAGGTGATGATAAATATGTAGGATGCGAGGATTAGAAGGAAAGGAGCAGTGATGAAAAGAACAGCCACCATATATACGGCAATCACATTCATTGAGGTATCACCACAAGCTAATGTCAGGAGAGGTGGAATATCACAGAAGAAGTGGTTAATCCTATTTGGCCCACAGTAGGTCAGGCTAAAGACATAGTTGGTTTGGCCAAGTCCTACCATCACCCCCACTGACCATGAGGCAACTGAGAGTTGGGCACAAACCCCTCGATTCATTATGACAGCATACCTCAATGGCTTACAGATGGCCACGTACCGGTCATAGGCCATAGCAGCTAGAAGGCAGCATTCTGTGATGCCAAAAAGAGTGAAGAAATACATCTGAGTAGCACAGCCCCAGAGAGATATCCTTCTTTTCTCAGACACCAGGCTCACTAGCATTTTTGGAACGATGGTGGTTGTATAGCATATTTCCAACAGAGACAGGTTTGTCAAGAAAAAGTACATGGGTGTATGAAGGGCTGGGTTTAACTTGATCACAGCAGTAATGGTAGCATTCCCAGCAAGTGACATGGTGTACATGAAGAGAACCATAACAAAAAACAATGTTTGCAAATGTGGCAAGCCAGAGAAACCATCAAAGATGAACTCGCTCACCAGAGAAGACCGATTGCCCATGGTGAGTAATACTTCATCTATAGCAGAAGAGAAACACAAATACTGATGAAGGTTATTCAGTCATAAGTTTGCCATCTCTTCTTCCTCTCTCTTCTCCACAGCCATAAAGGTTCTGGAACCAAACTGAAAAGTCTCCATCTGAGTGGCAGGATTATGGCCCAGATAGGAGGAACCAGGTCTCATTTTGGGCAGGAGCTCACAGGAGTGGAGCTCCAGAACCTCTAAGTTTTATTGTGCTCTTTCTTTCTTAAGCCCCACTCCCCAAATACTTGCGTCCATTGTTCAAACCCCCTGTGGGAATTTTGCTAAACTCTAAAATTTGACAAACTTTCTGATATTTTCCCCCACAAAAAATAGGATAATAACCAAAACATATAAAGCAGACAGGTGGAAATCTTCATCATGCCACTGTGGCCACATAGGAGAAAGCAATTTTAAAAATATGATGGCAGTAAGGTTTTATTATGACAATTATAGTTCAAAAAGCATTTTAAGGTAGATGCTGAGCTGATAAAATTTAGTACACCTTCCAGTGATGTCGGAGGGTGGGGTGTAAATGAGTTATGCAAATAGGTGGTGCTAATGAGCTCTGGCACCTCTTTTCTGAACATACATATGAAGCTGCCTCTACTGAATCAGATCCTTGGTCCATCAAAGTCAGTATTGTCTACTCAGACTGGCAGCAGCTCTCCAGGGTCTCAAGCTGAAGTTTTTCACACCTATTTGCCTGGACCGTTTTTAGTTGGAGATGCCGGGGATTACCAAGCAAATGCTCTACCACTGAGCCACCATCCATCCCCAATCTTTTTCTATTAAATGACCCCTGGAAGGAGCCACTCTATCAGATAGTCTATTCCTGCATCTCTGTGGTACAAGTGGTAGTTGCCAGCCCAGGTGCCATTTTCCATTTGACACCTGGGTGTCAGTCGTCTTGCACTGGGCCTTGGAAACCCATGAGCTTTGGCTTAGGGCTGCCACCTCCACCTCATGGAATTACAACTGGTCTCCAGGTTATAGAAATCAGCTGCTCTGGAGAAAATGGCTGCTTTAAAGGTGGACTCTATAGTGTTATTCCCTGCTGAGGTCCCTTCCCTCTACCAACCATGCTCTGCCCAGCCAGCAGCAGTTTTTCAGAGTCCCAGCCCAAGGGCTTTGCTAGACTGCCTACCTGAGAGATGCTGCCAACAGAGCCTGGACTTCCTGTGTGAAACCATGCATTGGATTGCTCTGTCTTTAGGGCAGTTTCTAGCCTGCCATTCCGCTAAGGACCTTCAAACAGCACAATTCAGGGGTCCCCAATACTGTTGCCTTTGCGGGCACATTTGAAATTGCGATACGGCACACTGGGAGCAGCAACAAAATGGCTGTTGCAGAAGGCAAAGCCAGCCACAAAACGATTGCTGCAATTTAACTTCAGTCCCACAGTGAAGGGCTGTAGTGCCAGTCAGTGTTCCCTTTAAACTGAGTTAGTATGAGCTAGCTCACAGTTTTTGGAGGAGGAGGATAATGGATTTATATCCTGCTCTATACTCTGAATCATAGAGTCTCAGAGCGATCACAATCTCCTTTACCTCTCCCCCCACACACAACAGACACCCTGTGAAGTGGGTGGGGCTGAAAGAGCTCTCCCAGAAGCTGCCTTTTCAAGGACAACTCCTGTGAGAGCTATGGCTGACCCAAGGTCATTCTAGCAGCTGCAAGTGGAAGAGTGGGGAATCAAACCCGGTTCTCCCTGATACAAGTCTGTACACTTAACCATTACACCAAACTGGCTCTTGGTTTGGCTCTCTCCTGCTCACACATTTCTGTCTTAGCTCAGGAAAAATAGCCCCAGAGCAAACTAATTCATGCAGTAGCTCACAACTTTAATGCCAGCAGCTCATGTAATAGAATTTTTGCTCACAAGCCTCCAAAGCATAGAGGGAGCGTTGGTGCCAGCTGCGATGAAAGCAACATTTTAAAAAAAAATCTGCACATCCAATCAGATCTCCAATAGCCATTCAGAAGCCTTGCAGGGCAAAAGCTCCACCTGGCCCCACCCACTTTGTAAAAACACTTGGCGGGCACCAGAAAGGGAGTTGGTGGGCACCATAGCTCCCACAGGCACCCCTAACAAAGCACCTCTCTTCCCTCTCTCATCCTTGCAACATCCCTTTTGACTGTCTCAAGGTCATCCGGTGAGTTCTGGGTGAGAAACGACTTCCGCAGGCCTTAATCTGACCTAATCACTCCAATCACTACACTGCACCAGCTATGTGACCTCTCAATGCTAACGGTTCTTTTATTGTTTCGATAACAAGCTGTGCATTCTATGTTTCTCCTGCATCAAATTCAACAGAGAGGGAAAGGCTGGAATCCGCTTGCCCAATGCAACAGCAAGCCCATGAACTGTCGTAAAACACGAGTCCCCCCGCAATGTGACCAAAAGTCAGCCCAGTCTTGTGCTTCCAAAATTCTAGGCAGCCCACAAACAGCACATTAAGGAAGGAGCCCTTCTCATCGCTGTTCACCAGCATCTTCTAATCAGAAGTCTGCTGCTTCTGAACATTGATGGGTTAGGACTGGAGGGTTAATCTGAAAACACCAGCCAGCAGAGGCAGTCCTGTCCCCAAGGCAGGATTGGTGCACACTCCAGAGTCCAAGAAATTCAGGCTACAGCAAGTTACTGCCGGAGCAGATAGTTACAAGCCAAGCCACAAATTAAGATACCAAAATGGGCGTTTGAGAAAGAACTTGGCTGGAGGTTTCAGTTGACTTACGAGGAAGCTGCAGGAGCAGCGGAACGCAATCAAAGCCGGGGTTTGCGTGAAGGCTAGAATTTGTCCTTCAGAAGTCAACAAGCAATGGAGGGACTCCTGTGGAACTTTATTATTGAGTCTTAGTACTCAGTTTGGAAAACTCAGTGACTGTGTGGGGTCCTCCTTGGAATATTGTTTTGAGACTGTTGTTTGTTTTCTATTTATACTGTATGAATGTATGCCCACTGTTGTAGACTGTTCATTTCATGATAATAGAACTTTGTACGCACCAGTCAAGAGTGTTTGTTTGTGCACAATATTTTGTATTTTTGTATTTTTGGAGCAGATAGTTAGGCTTAAGTTCAAAGATGTTAAGCAAGTTGTTTTCATTTTTATCAAGGTCTTCCTGTCTCTGGGTAAAAACCTCTGATTTCAGGACTACAGCCATTCCTGAGAAATATTCCTGGTTCTATTATGTTATTTGGTCCATGACATGGACTGTTTTGCGCTGGTTACGAACTGTGATAATAAACTGATGCTGGACTCCTCTGAGTTATCAGAGCTTGGCAGCTTTGTTTACATTCCTCTATAAAAGATGAACTCTGTTTTAGCTCAAGCACACCAATCTACATGCCAGTACACTGGCCTCGGAATGGACCGTTCTTAAATTAACTGCCTGCCTTTACTAGCATTCCCTTGGAGTGATTCCCCCCCACCCCCCAACCCCATTCCTCGCCTGCATTTTCAGGTGTTGGGAAAGACCCTTCTCTGCCCGAGAGCCTCTGCCGCTCGGCCAACTGCTGAGAGCTAAAATGCAGCTTGGTGCATAGACGTCTCCTGTCTGCTTTACTACCAAACAAGAAATAAGCAGACTGATTCTTGGGGGAAAATGCCAATATCAAAATTGTGAAGCAGGTATTGAGATAAGGAGCTGTTTTCCCATAAGGTATCTGTAAGTTAGAAAGCAGAGAACTCCACCCTGCTCCAGAAACACTACAGAATGCCCACGCTTACCTGTGAGGTCATAACTCAGTCAACTGAGTGAGGAGAGGTGGCCAGGTTGAAGAGAGGTTGCCAGACTGAGGCAACCGATGTCTTTCTACCATCACATATTCCTCCCGAGGCCTCATCAGTGGACCAGCCCCTGCTTTTCCCAGAAGCCCCAGTATACAACACACCCCTGTGGATGTGAAGGCCACACAGGACCTGTTTGTTCTTTAGGGATAATTTTTACAGCACAAACATTCTTGACATATGGATGGTCGGCAGTGTTCCCTCTAAGCTGAGTTAGTGTGAGCTAGCTCACAGATTTTTAGCCTTCAGCTCACACATTTTTGTCTTGGCTCAGGAAGGACAACCCCAGAGCTCACTCATTGATGCAGCAGCTCACAACTTTAATGCCAGTAGCTCACAAAGTAGAATTCTTGCTCACAAGACTCTGCAGCTTAGAGGGAACCTTGATGGCTGGTGGAGAATCTCTGGCGCTACCTTTAGTGTCCTCCCAGGAAGCTCTTTAGCAGCCTCTGGACTTAGCTATGGATGATGGTGAATCTCCAAGGCTTATGAAAATCTGCTTTTTTCAAAAATAAAGTTTTGGCACTCCAGATTTCTTCTTGCACACCCATAAACACTCTCTCTTTAATAAACTCATTTGAGAATGTATAATAAACAAACTCAGTCTTGTTCTTGGGAAATCTGAGTCAGTGTTGATCACGCTTTATTGCATGAATTATCATTTGCATGCAAAAATAAATACTATATGTTCATTGATGGAAAACTTGGGGGGGGGGATTAGGGGAGAATCCATTCCTGGATTATAGTTCTCCAATAAAATATATATAAATCAGCATTAAATGGAGGACAGAGCAGGAGTTCTTGGCTCTCAGAAGACTATAAAGCGAAATAACCGTATCGCAAAGAAGTCTGTGCATGGAAATATTCATGGATTGGGAAGATTAATCTGAAAAACACCAGCCAGCATAAGCAGTTCTGACCCTGGAACAGGATTGGTGCACACTCCAGAGTCCAAGAAACTCCAACCGCAGCAAGTTACTTCTAACAGAATTCAGAGGGGCGGAATCAAGTTCACTTATTCATTATACACATAGCCCACTCTTTGCTCAGAGAAGAAGAAGAAGACATTGGATTTATATTCAAGAGTCTCAGAGTGGCTCACAACCTCCTTTACCTTCCTCCCCCACAACAGACACCCTGTGAGGTGGGTGGGGCTGAGAGGGCTCTCACAGCAGCTGCCCTTTCAAGGACAACCTTTGCGAGAGCTATGGCTGACCCAAGGCCATGCTAGCAGGTGCAAGTGGAGGAGTGGGGAATCAAACCCGGTTCTCCCAGATAAGAGTCCGCACACTTAACCACTACACCAAACTGGTTACATGGAGGTTACATGGAGCTCCAGGACGTCTCTCTTCCAGGCATCAATCAAGTCTGTAGCCAATTGGTTTCAACACTATGTCAAAAATCAGTCATTTCCAGACCATTCACAGCTGGAACTCAAGCAAAGGTAGGATCAGTTAACCCCACACACACTCCAGGCTATGACACCGGGGAGAGGAGGTGGAGGGGTTCGGCATTCAGTCCGTCCTTATTGAACCCAGGGCTGAACATGGGGTAGAGGCACTCGGAGAAGGCATCACAAAAAGTGAAGATGTGGGCCATGGTGTCAGCATTGTAGAAAGAGACCTGTCCCCCTTCATAATCCAAGTAGACTCCCACTTTCAGAGGTTTGGTCTTGAGGACCAGCTGCTTAGAAGGAGAATCAAGAGCCTTGTATTCACTGCCATTCCGCAGCCAGATGGCCCAGAATCCATTGCTGGGCTTGACCAACACTTTGGCTTCCTTCCTGTTGACTGATTCCTTGGCCACACCAATGTCCCAGCTGGTTTTGTCGCCCACTTCGACTTCCCAGTAATGGCGTCCTGACGTGAAACCCTGAGCACCCAGGACGCATACGGACTTGCTGAACCTCTCTGGCCCATCAGGAACTTCCTCCTCAATGTTTTCCACCAAATGTACAGCGTCAAGGTCCTTGGAGAGCACCAGGTTTGGATGGTTGGTGGCAGGGTCCAATGTTACACGGCAAGGTGCTGGTGGGATAAAATAGTTATGGAGATCACCTATCTTGGCTGAATTTTGAAAATCCAACAACAGCCTGCCTATGCTAAACATGAACATGCAACCAGTCTCAAATCAGTTTTGAAAACGTGGTGGTGGTGGAGGAGAAGAAGAAGAAGAGACTGCAGATTTATACCCTGCCCTTCTCTCTGAATCAATCTCCTATATCTCCTATATACAATCTCCTATATCTTCTCCCCCCACAACAGACACCCTGTGAGGTGGGTGGGGTTGAGAGGGCTCTCACAGCAGCTGCCCTTTCAAGGACAACTCCTGCGATAAACTATGGCTGACCCAAGGCCATTCCAGTGGAGGAGTGGGGAATCAAACCCGGTTCTCCCAGATAAGAGTCCGCACACTTAACCACTACACCAAACTGGAGTTTGGGGAGGAGAGGGACTTCAGTGGAGTATAATACTATAGAGCCACCCTGCAAAGCAGCTATTTTCTCCAGGGGAATTGATCTCTGTTATCAGGGGATCGGTTCCTCACCAGCCCTAGTAATGCTTCAGATGAAAAGATTTCTCAGCACGTGTGTGCGTATGAAGTGCCACCGAGTCACAGCCAATTTATGGAGACCCCTAATGTGCACCTCCAAACGACAATTCCCAGGGTTGTTTGGGGAAGTAAGGCAAACATGATGTGTGTCTTGGAATGGTTGCTATCACAGATGGAATTCTAGCAGGAGCTCCTTTGCATATTAAACCACACACCCCTGATGTAGCCAATCATCCAAGAGCTTACAAAAAAGAGCCTTGTTGCCTAATATGCAAAAGGAGCTCCTGCTAGAATTCCTGGTTGCCATCATTCTTCAAAGGAGAGAGAAGAGCCCTCAGCTGACACAACGGCTTAGTTATCATTGAGGGAAATTTCCCATGAGGCCTTGCACTTGGCAATACAAGTCAGTGCGCTAAGGGCTTTTGCAGACTCTGAACAACCAGCTTGCAGAAGGCCTGAAGTAGGTGCAAAGTACAAGGCTTTCATCTAGTGGTCTCAGCTGTTGTAGGACTTTCCATGCCAACCACAACATCTAGAACAGCACCAGCAATGCAGACCCCAAAGACGAGAAATTGAACAGAAGTGAGCTGTTTTAAGCCTCAGAGCGGGGAGAGGTCTCCTGCTTCAGGTGCCATCCACATCAAACTTTCAGCACCAAACGGTGGTGCCTGTGAATTCTGACTATATCAGTCCTTACCGGGTCTCAAAGCCAGAAGCATCTCTCTCCACACCGTATACTGAATGGGACCTTTAAACTGGCCCAAGTTGAAATCGCGGAAGACCACCGGTAGATTGGACCCTTTCTCTTCACTGGGACAATACCTAAAAAAAGACACAGGAACCATGGAGTTCAAAGAAGGGACAAATTTAGTTGAACAAACCAATCTTCATCGCCCTCTAGTGGCCAATGGGGGAAGTGCTAGAGGTTTGTTATGCTCCAGGAGCCCTAAGTAACATGGCAAAAGGACTTATAAATGATTTCTGAATAGAGCAAGGAACCTAAATTAATGAATAATTGTCTGCTTTTAAGCCAGAGAGGATGAGCAGCGAGTCATGATGAAGAAGAAGCATCATGAGTAAATTGTGTCATGAATAAAAACTCTAATCAGTGGGAGGAAATGGGCACAGCAAAATGAATGGGTGGGGGTGAGTGTTACAGCTCAGTGGAAGCACAAGCTTTGAGTAGAAGCTTGCTACCAGGGGTCGT
The DNA here is from genome assembly GCF_032191835.1 of Heteronotia binoei. Lineage (NCBI taxonomy): Eukaryota > Metazoa > Chordata > Lepidosauria > Squamata > Gekkonidae > Heteronotia > Heteronotia binoei. The sequence continues at coordinate 20,792,179 of NC_083237.1, forward strand.
TTTGTAGAAGAATACCTGGTAGAGCTCATTAGCATATACCCCAGCCAAAAGCAACCCAATGCAAGAAAGGAGAGCCCCAGGCAAGCAAGGCCTGCTTGGGCTGGCTAGAGAACCAGCCAGCCCAAGCAGGCCTCGCTCACCTGGGGCTCTCCTTGGCCGCCTCCCCCGCACAGTCAAAAGGCCAGCAAGCCACCCACCACCCAGAATCATATAAGAAATGGAGAAAGGGTGGCACGGGCATCTCCAGGGGTTAATGAGGGCTGCTGGGGGTGTGGCAAAGCCCCTGGTGGCTGGCTGGCTGCCCGCTCTCCTAATCCAGGGATTGTTATGCAGCTGCACCTACTATTCATTGGACAAGGTAGGTGAGGAGGAGGAGGAGGAGTGGGAACCCTCAGAAAGGTTCAGAAGCTGCACTCCTGTGAGCTCCTGCTGAATTCAAGGCCTGCTTGCCACTTACTCTCTGTCAGCCAGAGAACCACCAAAGGCCTCCAGAAAAAGATCTCAGCTGGGCCTCCCTCTTCCACACCACCCAGACGTCAATCTAATCATCATGCCACCATCACAATGACTTGTCCAGCTCCACACATGATCCGCCCCAGACGTTTGTTCCTCTAGTCTCCTCTCTTGGCACCTATCTATCTTCCCCAAAGGACTTTTCACGTCACTAAGGCCCCTGATGAGGTTCAGTGAGACAGTAGATGCAGAGCTTTTTTTGTAGCAGGAGCTCCTTTGCGTGGGTGAGAGACAGAGAGGGAGGGGAAAGAGATTTCATGATCTACTCACTTTTCCACGAAACTTTTGATGTTCTGCAGATAAGGGGGAAAAAACAGGAATTAGCAGAGGAATGCCAGTTGTTAAGCATGATTTTCTATTATAGCCTACGCAGAGCTTTTTTTGTAGCAGGAACTCCTTTGCATATTAGACCACACACCCCTGATGTAGCCAGTCCTCCAAGAGTTTGGAATTCTAGCAGGGGCTCCTTTGCATATTAGGCCACACCCCCTGATGTAGCCAGTCCTCCAAGAGCTTGGAATTCTAGCAGGGGCTCCTTTGGATATTAGGCCACACACCCCTGATGTAGCCAGTCTTCCAAGAGCTTACAGTAGGCCCTGTACTAAGAGCCCTGTAAGCTCTTGGAGGATCGGCTACATCAGGAGGTGTGGCCTAATATGCAAAGGAGTTCCTGCTACAAAAAAAGCCCTGGCCTACAAGGAAGCTGGTAGAATGGAAGAGTTGAGAAACTGTCCTACAAGGCCTTTTCTGGCACGGCCTAAAATGATAGTTGATCTCTTTTTTTTTCTTGCCGTATCCTCACATAGCTGAGCTATGTTCAGATGATGAATTTCTACCACCCAAGTTTTTCTTTTGCTGGCCTCTTTCCAGGTTATGTTGCATTGGGTTCCCCCTGCTGCTTTAACATTTGTTTCCTTGCATTTTAAACCACCTAATGGTGCAACCGGGAGGGAAGGTAGAGCCCAATCTCCCTGAGATCTCAGAAGCCAAGCAGGGTCAGTGCTTGGACAGGAGACTCCCGAGGAAAGCAATTCAGGGGAAGGCAACAGCAAACCACTTCTGCTTCTTGCTTGCCTTGTAAGCCCCTTGCTGGGGCCACCATAATACAACCTGACATACATGAACACACAGGAAGCTGCCTTATACTGAATCAGACCCTTGGTCCTTCATGGTCAGCATTGTCTACACAGACGGGCAGCGGCTCGCCAGCATTTCAGTTAGTGGTTTTATGCATCATCCAGGGCTTTTTTAGATTAGATATTGGATTTATATCCTGCTTTATACTCTGAATCTCCGAGCGGTCACAATCTCCTTTTACCTCCCCCCCCAAAAAAAACAGACATCCTGTGAGGTAGGTGGGGCTGAGAGCACTTTCACCCAAGGCCATTCCAGCAGCTGCAAGTGGAGGAGTGGGGAATCAAACCCGGTTCTCCCAGATAAGAGTCCACACACTTCACCACTTCACCAAACTGGCTCTCTATTTTCTCTTAACAGAAAAAGGCCAGCAGAGACTCATTTGCATATTACAATGACGTCACCATTGTTTCACTGGGGGGGTGTAGAAAAAAGCCCAACGGGGGCTCATTTGCATATTAGGCCACACCCCCTGATACCAAGCCAGCCTGAACTGCATTCCTGTGTGCTTCCTGCTCAAAAAAAGCCCTGACATCATCTATGTTTAAACTGGAGATGCCAGGGATTAACCCTGGGACTTCTGCATACCAAGCTCTACCACTGAGCCATAGCCCTTCCCCAACTGATAAAGATTATTTCAGACATTCCTCTGAAGTGTTAGCACCTGCTCATCAAATTGCATCATCTATGGATCTGCATGCTTTCCCTTGCCTCTGTTCAGTTCCTTTGGGAAGATGGTGCACGACACTCCACCATTCTACCATGATGGTCCCTTCTCCAATTAAAATGCATGCAAGTTTCCAGAACTTAAAAGTCCTCTGGTTGCAGAAACTGAAATGCCTTGGGACAGAAGGCCTGTCAAGCAGTCCTTCTGACTGTAGCTCACTCCCAGAGACTGAAGGGAAGCCTGCACAGATCTGAGAGGAGCACTAACCTTAAGGAACATCTCAGGATCTTGCTGCTTCTCCAGCTGAGCTTGGATCTTAGCCACGTGCTCCTCTGCCACGCGGACTTGCTCTTGCCCGTTGCGCTGGTTGGTTTCCAACTCGCTGAGGAGCAGTTCCTCCTCCCGCCGAATCTCCCTCCTCATGGCCGCCTCCTTCTCCTGGAGCCACTGGTGGAGCTCGAGGAACTGGGCCGAGAGGTGCTGCTCCAGTCGGACACGCTGGGCCTTAGGAGAAGACAGAGGCAAGAAGGGATGAGGGCAGGGCCAGATCTAGGGGGGGCAGAGGGGGGTGCTTGCCCCAGGCACCAACAGAGGGGGGCACTAAATTGGGTATGGAATCCATTTAGGGTTGCCAAGTCCAATTCAAGAAATATCTGGGGACTTTGGGGGTGGAGCCAGGAGGCATTGGGGTGGAGCCAGGAGCAAGGGTGTGACAAACATAATTGAACTCCAATGGAGTTCTGGCCATCACATTTAAAGGGACCACACACCTTTTTAAATGCCTTCCTTCCATAGGAAATAATGAAGGATAGGGGCACCTTCTTTTGGGGCTCATAGAATTGGACCCCCTGGTCCAATCGTTTTGAAACTTGGGAGGTATTTTGGGGAGAGGCACTAGATACTATACTGAAACCTTGGTGCCTCTACCTCAAAAAACAGCCCCCCCAGAGCCCCCGATACCTCCAGATCAATTCCCCATTATACCCTTTGAGAATCGATCTCCACATAGGGAATAATGAAGTGCCCAGCAGACATTTCCTTCCCTCCTTCCTCCTTTCTGGTGACTGAAGCGAGGGATTGGCCTCTCTACTCACAAGTTGCTGCCAACTTCTTCAAAGTAACACAGACACACCATTCCAAGGGGAAGCCTTTCAATCGGAGCCTGAAGCCTCCGGAGGTGGAAAGTCACATGGTGGCTTTGGGGGCAGGGCTTCCCCCGCCGTCCAGCTGACTGGGGGCGGGAAGGAGCCTGGGGAAGCGGAAGAACCCCCGCTGGGATCTGAGGATTGGCAAGCCTAAATCCATTGTATTCTATGGGACCATAAGATAGAATGGCCCATAAGAGGGCGTTATTTTTTAATTTTGCCCATCAAAAAATATGTAGATCCAGTCCTGGATGAAGGTTCTGATGCACTTGTAGAACCCTGGGTGCACAAGGACTTCTCTTCTTCACCCACCATGTGCAAAAATTAAATGGTGGAATGAGTGGCTGCGTGGACTGCTAGCTCCAGACTGCAAAACTTCTGGAGTTTTGGGGGGCGATGCCCACTGTGTTTATGTAATTAGTTAACGTAGCAAAGTTGAACAGTCAGGAAAGCATGCAATAAACACATGCAATAAATTCCTGCCAGTATATTGCAACGGTAGCAGAAGAAACAGAAGCCTGTTCTAAATAATGCTATTCCTTATTACCAGTGGCCAGCTAATCCGGTTGTACCTGTGTGGAAAGGAGACTGTGACTTGGTTGGCCAGGAGAGATTTGCAGAAGCTGCGCCTTCTGCAGAACCAGGAGGGAAATTAACAAAGGCACAGAAAGAAAAGGAGTAGTCAGAAAGAAGCTTCTAGAATGAAAGAGAAGCATCGCACAAAGGCGCAGTCTGGTTCTAGTGCAAAGGGAAATACAGTGCCCCCTGATGTCAAGGCTTGCTGAGTCTCTTTTATTCCAACAGAATCTGGAGAGTGTTGGGTTTTGGGAGTGGAGGGACCCCAGCGGGGTATAGTGCCATGAAGTTCGCCCTCCAAAGCAGCCATTTTCTTCAGGAGATCTGTGTTCTGGAGATCAGTTGTAATTCCAGGAGGCTTCCAAGTCCTACCCTAGACTGGAATGCAACCCTAGGCTGGAATGCATGATGGTGCAATGAAAAGAGCTGAAGAAAGCCAAGGCTAAGACAGACAGACAGAAAGGAGAGCTGGACTCACTGTGATTTCCGGAATTTTCTGGGTGCTCTGCTCCTGCAACGATTTTGCCGCCTGGACTTTGGATTCCAGCAGCGCCTGAGAAACTATCAGGATCTCCTGAATGGAAATACAGACATTGGGGTTAGGTTCAACCAGGGGTCTTTTCCTGGTGAAGATGATGATGATGCTGATGATGAGTTTATATCCTGCCCTATACTCAGAGCGGTCACAATCTTTTTTGCCTCCCCACCACACACACACACACACACAACAGACACCCTGTGAGGTGGGTGAGGGTAAGAGGGCTCTCACAGCAGCTGCCCTTTCAAGGACAACTCTTGCAAGAGCTATGGCTGACCCAAGGCCATTCCAGCAGGTGCAAGTGGAGGAGTGGGGAATCAAACCCGGCTCTCCCAGATAAGAGTCTGAGCACTTAACCACTACACCAAACTGGCTCAAGAAAGAATCCCTTTTGGCTACTCCAAAAAAGTCTATACTGAGAATCATAAGACCTACAAGGTCAGAAGTCTTGAGGGAGGAGGGCTGTCGTGACAGGAGGAATTGAGCAAGACTGAGTGAAAGAGCTGCCCGGAGCCCATCTGTGGTCTGCATTCGCTTGAACACGTGAATCAGACCATCAGTCCATCAAGACTCAGACTAGCAGCTGCTCTCCAGAGTCTCAGGCAGAGGTCTTTCACATCACCTGTCACCTACTCATTTAGTTGGGGATGCCAGGGATCGAACCTGGAACCTTCTGCATGCCAAGAAGATGCTCTGCCACTGAACCACAGCCCCTCCCAAAAGAACACGACCGATTTCCCACTAGCCTTACTCCACTCTCAAGCTCCTCTTCTCTGCAGGGCTTCCGTCGGATTTCACACTACCTGCCCTGGGGCTGCAACTAGCTTCGCCTTTTTCGGGTGGCAAACAGAAACTGGTTTTTAGAGGATCTTGTTTGCTGCGTGAAAGAGGCGGAGCGAACTGCAGCCCCGGGGTAGATAGTGTGAAATCCGATGGAACCCCTGTAGAGAAGAGGAGCGTGAGAGCGGGGTAAGGCTAGTGGGAAATGGGTCCACCTCTGTTATTGGTGGCAGGAAGTGCCATCAAGGCACAGCCTATTTATGGTGACCCCCAAAGGGATTTCAAGGCAAGAGACATTCAGAGGTGGTTGGCCATTGCCCGACTCTGAGCAGCAACCTTGGGCTCCCATCCAAGTATATTAGCCAGGGCCGACCCTGCTTGGCTTCCAAGATCTGGTGAGATCAGGCTGTCCTGGGACTTCCAGACTTTTGCTTTTCCCTTGTATACTCATAGAAGGCTGGCTTGCTCATTTCCATCACAAGTCACCTTCAGTTGAGCAGAGGCTTAATGGAATGTATAGAAATTCCAAGTTCCCTTTTATATGCAAAGGCACCATTGCCAACTCCAGTCTGTTAAATTCCTGGAGACTTGGGGGTGGTGCCTTAAAAAGGCAACATCGGGAAAGAATTTTTGTCTATTAACTATGGTATGCCATACAGTCTGCCTTCTGGAGCTGCCCTTTTCTGCTGGGGAACTATTGTCTGTAGGCTGGAGAGCAGTTGTAATTCCAAGAGACCGCCAGGCCCCACCTGGATGTTGGCAACCCTATCTCATCTTCATCTTCAACAACTAAGTAATAGCAATCCAGTGCACAGATACAGCCCACCCACTTTTTATCTGGAGAGACATAAATCATATCTCATACACATTCCTTCCACAGGGAGAGTCTCTCCCGATATGAACCAGGATGCCACCTTTGGGCCTCGCAGTTGTCTTCTGGTGGAGAGCTACCTGCGTGGCCACCAGCTGGGCTCGCTGCTTTTCAGTGGTGGCCCCACCCCCTCTTGAACAGGTCACCAAAAGAACTAGCAAAGATGGCTTCTACAGTGGTCCAGGTTCTACAGGCAGCATAAGACTGTCTTGTTCAGAAAAGTATTTTAATTTATTTTATTTTATTTTTTCAAATTTATATCCCGCCCTCCCCTGACAGGCTCAGGGTGAGTAACAACAACAAATTAAACCACATAAACATTAAAAACTAAATACACAATAAAATCATTCATGCAATTTACAATCCTAAAACCAACATGTGCATTTCTAATTTCTCTGATGTTCTTGTTTCAGTTATAATAATTCAGTGGGATTATCGGTGGAGTAATAGCTACCTCCTTTCAACCATATTAGAAGCAGGAAACCAGCCAGGGAGGCAGTGGGGCCCTTGGATGACCAAGGGGTCAAAGGATTCCTGAAGGAGGATAGGGAAATGGCTGAGAAGCTGAATGCATTTTTTGCCTTCGTCTTCATTGTGGAAGATGAGAAGTGTTTGCCCGCTCCAGAACCACTTATATCAGAAGGGGTGTTGAAAGACCTGAGTCAGATTGAGGTGACAAGAGAGGAGGTCCTGCAACTGATGGATGAATTAAAAACTAATAAGTCACCAGGTCCGGATGGCATACATCCAAGAGTTCTGAAAGAACTCAAAGTTGAACTTATGGATCTCCTGACAAAAATATGTAATCTTTAATTGAAATCTGCCTCCGTTCCTGAGGACTGGAAGGTAGCAAATGTCATCCCCATCTTTAAAAAGGGTTCCAGAGGAGATCCGGGTAACTACAGGCCAGTCAGTCTGACTTCAATATCGAGAAAGTTGGTAGAAACCATTATCAAGGACAGAATGAGTAGGCACATTGATGAACACGAGTTATTGAGGAAGACTCAGCATGGCTTCTGTAAGGGAAGATCTTGCCTCACTAACCTGTTACATTTTTTTGAGGGGGTAAACAAAAATGTGGACAAAGGAGACGCGATAGATATTGTTTACCGTGACTTCCAGAAAGCTTTTGATAAAGTTCCTCATCAAAGGCTCCTTAGTAAGTTCGAGAGTCATGGAGTAAAAGGACAGGTCCTCTTGTGGATCAAAAACTGGCTAATTAATAGGAAGCAGAGAGTGAGTATAAATGGGCAGTCTTCGCAGTGGAGGACGGTAAGCAGTGGAGTGCCGCAGGGCTCAGTACTAGGTCCCATGCTCTTTAACTTGTTCATAAATGATTTGGCGTTGAGAGTAAGCAGTGAAGTGGCCAAGTTTGCGGATGACACTAAATTGTTCAGGGTGGTAAGAACCAGAGAGGATTGTGAGGAACTCCAAAGGGATCTGTTGAGGCTGGGTGAGTGGGCGTCAACGTGGCAGATGAGGTTCAATGTGGCCAAGTGCAAAGTAATGCACATTGGGGCCAAAAATCCCAGCTGCAAATACAAGTTGATGGGGTGTGAACTGGCAGAGACTGACCAAGAGAGAGATCTTGGGGTCGTGGTAGATAACTCACTGAAAATGTCAAGACAGTGTGCGATTGCAATAAAAAAGGCCAACACCATGCTGGGTATTATTAGGAAGGGAATTGAAAACAAATCAGCCAGTATCATAATGCCGCTGTATAAATCGATGGTGCGGTCTCATTTGGAATACTGTGTGCAATTCTGGTCACCGCACCTCAAAAAGGATATAGCATTGGAAAAAGTGCAGAAAAGGGCAACTAGATTACAGGTTTGGAACACTTTCCCTATGAAGAAAGGTTAAAATGCTTGGGGCTCTTTAGCTTGGAGAAACGTCGACCGAGGGATGACATGGTAGAGGTTTACAAGATTATGCATGGGATGGAGAAGGTAGAGAAAGAAGTACTTTTCTCCCTTTCTCACAATACAAGAACTCGTGGGCATTCAATGAAATTGCTGAGCAGTCGGGTTACAACAGATAAAAGGAGGTACTTCTTCACCCCAAGGGTGATTAACATGTGGAATTCACTGCCACAGGAGGTGGTGGCGGCCACAAGCATAGCCACCTTCAATAGGGGGTTAGATAAAAATATGGAGCAGAGGTCCATCAGGGGCTATTAGCCACAGTGTGTGTGTGTGTGTGTATAAATTTTTGGCCACTGTGTGATACAGAGTGTTGGACTGGATGGGCCATTGGCCTGATCCAACATGGCTTCTCTTATGTTCTTATTAAAAGCAAGTTTAAATAATTCGGTCTTACAGGCCCTGCGGAACTGCGGCAGGTCCTGCAGGGCCCTGATGTTTTCGGGGAGGGCATTCCACAAAGCAGGGGCTATTACTGAAAACGCTCTGGCACTGGACAGTTGAGCCTCTTATGGTCCAGGGATCTTCAGGAGGTTTGGAGACCCCAAATGGAGTGCTCTCTTAGTGGCCATTGACAGGACTTTTTTCATAGCATATTAGGCCACACAGCTGTGATGAGGCCAGTCCTCCAAGAGCTTACAGCAGGCCCTGTGATAAGAGCTCTGTAAGCTCCAGGAGAATTGATTATGTCTTGGGGGTGGGGGGGTGGCCTAATATACAAAGAAGTTTCTGCTACAAAAAAAGGCCTGGCCATTGAGCTGGGAGATTATTCCCCTGATGGGATGGAGCTGGTCATCAGAGTTGATGTCCCATATCTGTTCTGCATTTGGTTTCTAAGGGTCTGATGTTAAATGTCTGCTGCTCGCTTGTCAAGGCTGGCCAATCTCCATCATCCAGCAGGAAATGCAGGTTTAAAACATTCAAATGAATTAAAAACAAAAACCCCATGCAGATCAATTAAGCGCAGCCGTGTGCATTCGATTTGGCCAAATCAAAGAAACCTCCGAATCACCCCTGATTCAGAAGTATACGGCACCGTATACTTCCGAATCCAATTGGAAGCCATTATACTGGAGCTGTATACGGCTCCCTGTATACTTCTGAATCAATATTCGGAAATATACGGAAGTCCATGGAAAAGGCGGGAAAGGAGCTTCTGCAGCCTCAGGGGAACTGCTTGCCTCCTTTTCCGCCTTTGGAAGCCTTTTCCCGCCTCTCCCATAGCCTCCCTGGGATCAGGGAGGGAAGGGGAGGGGAAGAGGAGCCCCAGCAGCCAATCCAAAGCATGCATTTGCAAAATGCATTTCAAATGCATGCTTTGCAGGGCTGTTGTGTAGCTGATGGCTGGGCTAATCCCCCAGCCATCAGCAACATTGTTGTTCTTTTGTTCTTTTGTTTACTTGGGTATCCAAGTAAACAGTATTCTCTGGCCAATCACAGAGCAGTGCTATTTTTTGAAACTGCTCTGTGTAGGGCCAGAGAGCCTTTTTAAGGAGTCTGCCTGGCTGGATTCCATTCCATTGCTGCTATGTTGGTGTTGGTGTGAGAGAAAGATTGTGCTGCGCTGGCCCTTGGCCTCAGCTGCTGCTGCTTTCTCTCAGCCTTGCCTGACCTGCCTGGAGAAGAGAAGACATCTAAGGTAAGACAGTCTTGGGGTTCTTGTTTTTATTTTAGTTAGTAAAAGAACTTTTTAAGACTTTTTAAGACTCAGAGTCCCTTTACTTATTCAGGTGGGTGGGTACTGGGTAGCTTATTTGGAGTTAGGGTTAGGGGGTTCTGCTGGGGGTGGGGGCCTGAGGTGGGAGGGCTGCCAATTTGCCTATATCTTACTTTAGTGAGAGGACTTTTAAAAGTGCAGTGTCCTTTTACTTTTCCTGATTTCTTGGTGGCTTGGATTTCTTGGGGTTAGGGTGAAGGTTTTTTTGAGGGGAGGGATTGGTAAAGTTCCTGAATTGTTAAAAGTAAAGGGTTTTTACTGTTTTAAAAGGATTCTGTGTTTGATTTGTTGCTGCTGTGTTGTGCTGCTGTTGTTCCTTTTCTCTTCTGGTACTCGGGGGGGGGGTGGCTGTTTGGCCTAATTTTCATTGTTAAAAAAGTGACTTTTTTAACAGTTGAGTTTGTTGGCCTTTTCTTAGTGATTTGGATCTGTTGCTGTTGGTTTTGCATCGTGTCCTGTTGTCCCTTTTCCTGGTTCTGATTTGGGGGGGGGGGGTGTTGTTGACTGATTTGGCCTGAGGCTGGGCTGGAGAGCTGGCATCTGTAGATTGCATGTTCTGTGGCAGGGAAGCTGGCATCTGGGTGAGAGACCCAGAACCAGCATGCTTGTTGTGTTTGACCAGCTCTCCCCGCGTTGTTTGGGGCAGGGCTAGAGACTTGGGGGGGTTTGTAGGGGAGAGTCCCCTGCGAGCTCCCTGCAGTTTTGGGGGCTCTCCCTCAAACCCCCTGCCCCCCAGTAGCCTCTAATTATGCCCTATGTTGCCATTGATTTCAATGGCCCATAGCGTATAATGGTGGGATAGGGTCACCCTCTTTGGAATGGGACTCCCTAGCCCAATCTTTTTGGGACTTGGGGGTTTTGTAGGGGAGAGTCCCCTGCAGGTCCCCTGCAAATTTGGGGACTCTCCTTCAAATCCCCTCCCCTCCAGGTGGCTTCCAATATACCCTATTTTGCCATTCATTTCAATGGTCATAGGGTATAATGGGGCCGTATATTTGGAAATAGCCATACATCTACCGTATATACGGCTATTCCAAATATTCGGAAATATATGGAATTCCGAATATTTTGGCCCTGTATATTTCTGAATCCGATTATTTTCGATTTTTTTTTTTTGCACACCCCTACTCTTGGGCATTACCTGGGATGACATCACGAGATGATAGTGCACACCCAGCAAAGGCGGCTTGCCAGGAGTTGTGAAATGAAGCCTGAGGCTCATCAGGGATCAGGCCTTCGTTGGGTGAGCCAGTATCAGGAGCTATATAGGAACAACCTTCCTGTTTCAGGGCCCGGGAGGGTAGTGAAATGAATAAACTACATGCTCAGATGGATCATGTGGTACGGTCCTCTTGGATCTCACCACAAGGCCAGGATTCACTCACTGAAATACTTCCCATTATCTGTTTGCAGGGCTTTTTTGTAGCAGGTTTTCCCCCCTCATGTTGGATTTAAAACAGTTTTAGACCATAGTTCTCCCCTCTTACATTTTTTTTCACAACAGCCTGGTGAGGTATGCCAGCTGAGAGTCTGTGATAGGCCCAAGGTTCCCCCAGTGAGCTTCTGTGGACAAAGTGGGAAGATGTGAACTCAGGGTGCCCAGGGTCTTAGTTTGCTGCTCTGTCCAACCAACTACACCAACAGTAGTTGCCAACCTTTTTGGCAAAAGGGACAGGTTTTGTGGAAGACAATTTTTCCATGGGACCGGGGGGGGGTGGGGACAGGAATGGTTTTGGGATGATACAATTGTGCACTTTATTTTCGTGTGGTGGAGAGCCAGTTTGGTGTAGTGGTTAAGTGTGCGGACTCTTATCTGGGAGAACCGGGTTTGATTCCCCACTCCTCCACCTGCACCTGCTAGCATGGCCTTGGGTCAGCCATAGCTCTGGCAGAGGTTGTCCTTGAAAGGGCAGCTGCTGTGAGAGCCCTCTCAGCCCCACCCACCTCACAGGGTGTCTGTTGTGGGGGAGGAAGGTAAAGGAGGTTGTGAGCCGCTCTGAGACTCTTTGGAGTTGAGGAAAGGATATAAATCCAGAATCAACGTCATCTTCTTCTTAAGTGTGCAGACACTTATCTGGGGAAACCGGGTTTGATTCCCCACTCCTCCACTTGCAGCTGCTGGAATGGCCTTGGGTCAGCCATAGCTCTGGCAGAGGTTGTCCTTGAAAGGACAGCTTCTAGGAGAGCTCTCTCAGCCCCACCCACCTCACAGGGTGTCTGTTGTGGGGGAGGAAGATAAAGGAGATTGTGAGCCTCTCTGAGATTCGGATTGGAGGGCAGGATATAAATCCAATATATTATTATTATTATTACTACTACTACTACATTGTAATATATAATATAATTATACAACTCACAGCCCGGTTGCTAACAGGCCACGGCCCGGTACCAGTCCATGGCCCAGGGGTTGGGGACCCCTGCACTATACCACCCAAGACCTAGACTTTTCCCCTCATAATGTTTTGGCCTACATGCAGGGACAATTTTAACGGTGGGGGGGAGGGTAATTGTAAGATACACTTTAACAGATTGCACTGGCAGTCTGAAGCAACACAATCAAAATTATCCTGGGCTACACCATCACCAAGAAGACTTTCAGATCATTTGACAAAAAACATGCAGTTTTCAAGACTCTATGCAAGCTTTGGAAACCTCTGCTGAGTTGGCTGCATTATATAATTTCAAGGGCAGACGCCAAACCTCCTCCCATGGCCCAGAACTCTCCCTTTCTCCTGACTTAGAAGACTAAAGTCGATCCACAATGCAGAATGGTGTCCCCTAGTGACTATTTACTGCATTACAGTTAACATTAACCATGACCTCTTGACCAGCTGAATGAACCACCAAGCCCAGTACGCCCCCTACGGACCTTGTAGTGCTCTACAGTCTCGTCCAGAGGAAGGCACTGGTGCCCCCAGTGTTCTGGTTGCAGGGGCCTCGCCAGGCAGCCGTCTTCCATGCAGAAGATTAGGTCCCCCTGCACTTCCTCCTCGTTTCCATCAAGTTCAGCATCTTCGTCACTGGCATGGGCCGAGAGGGATTCCATCGCCTTCTGTGCCAGCTGACCAAGCAGCCTATTGGCTGTGAACTTGCCCCCTGGGATCTCGCGGCGACACTCTGGGCAGGTGGGAAGTGGCGCATCCTCCCCACCATTGGCAGGTATCTCTTCCCAGTAGCGGGTGATGCAGACCTGGCAGAAGTTGTGCCCGCATTCCAGGATGACGGGCTCAGAAAAGAGCTCCAGGCAGATGGAACAACTCAGGTTTTCTGCTAAGTCTTCCATCCCAATTGGGGCCGCCATGGAGGAACAAGAAGACAGGGCAACAAGAGGATTTTGCCTCAGATCTTCTCCCAGTCAGGTTATGTACAACTCTTCTTTCCTTCCCTTTCTGTTTGCAGCTCTTGCTTTGTTTAGCATTCCATGACCTGTGCTTCCTCCCTCGTTCGATTTCTGCACCTCTGTTACTAGTTTCTGTCGCTTCCTTTCCGTACACGTTTGCTTGTTGGGTCGCTTTACACCTTGCGGTTTTGTTCTGGCTTCTCTAAACAACAGCTCCGGAACTGTTTAGCTTTTTGGTTTGCTCCTGTCTTTTTGTTTCTAAACCCAGCCTTCATAGCGATTACTCCATTCACTCGCTAGACCTCCAATCCACTCTTCTCCCGTTTCTCTTCTACTGTGTAAGAATTTCTCTACCTTCCTGTCTCTCCTTCTGTGACTCTCTCCAGCACTTATTTTCCAATCAGCCCTGCCCGGACAGCACAAGTCTCAACACAGCAGCTGAAGAATTTGCCAGATTGCAGATAAAGAGACTCGCCGGGCCAAACCACGAGTGTCAATCTGAGCCTTTCTTCAATATCACAGTCTCCTTTATTCCCCACCAAAGCCCAGCCCTTTTCCGCCCTGCCCCAAGTCCGCCTCTTCCCTACAAATGCATCTCTTATTATGTCACCATCGGCATCTGATAGCTGGATCCTCCCAGACACCCACATCACCTAAACACACTCAGAGGCATTCAGTATTCAAGAGCACCCAACCAGTTATGAAACCTTTAGGCTTATCAACCCCCAGGGCTTTTTTTGTAGAAAAAGCCCAGCAGGAACTTATTTGCATATTAGGCCACACACACCGATGTCACCATTGTTTCACACAGGACTTTTTAAAGGAAAAAACCAGCAGGGACATTTGCATATTCGGCCACACTTCTGATGTCACCGTAGTTTCACACAGGGATTTTTTGTAGAAAAAGCATATTAGGCCACACGCCCTGATGCCAAGCCAGCTGGAACTGGGTTCCTGCTCAAAAAAACTGGAACTGGGTTCCTGCTCAAAAAAACTGGAACTGTGTTCTTGTCGACCCCCAATCAAACATCAGGGAGAAGAGAAAAAAGCCCATGGCATTTTGATCATTCTCTAATGCACATCCAGTCTTTCACATCGCCTACTACCAGATTCTTTATGTGGAGATGTTCCACCACCAACCCACATCGCCTCCCAAGCATAAAACATTTACAAAATTTGAATCGTAAGATTTTGGAACTTCAAAATTCACCTTGAGGGTTAGGACGCCTTGTCAATATGTCGAATTTCTCTTTTCTTCTCAAAAACTCAGGCGCTTTCATAAGAAGGAATCCATCGAAAGCTTATGATGATCACCCTGATCTGGCTAGCCCAGGCATGCCCAGTCTTGTCAGATTCAGAAAGTTAAGCAGAGTCAACTCTGGCTAGTACTTGGATGGGAGACCTCCTTGGAATACCAGCAGTCGGGATGCATGGGCAGGCTTTATTCAGCCACCTTCCTGAATATCCACCAGGCTCCCAGTAGGGGTCAGTCACCAGAGGTTACCATGACTTCCAGGTGCACACACATATGCACACATTTTAAAAACCTACAAAAATACCCCCAAAAAGAGAATAGTTCATTACGATCCAAGATCAGAAGTCAGGATGAGATAAAGAAGAAGGGGACGGCAAAAGATGAGATGTCTGGACAGTGTTACTGATGTAACTAACACGAATTTAGCAGACTTCAGAGGATGGTGGAAGACAGGAAGGTCTGGCGTGACTTTGTCCATGGGGTCACAAAGAATCGGACTCGACTGTGCGACTAAACAACAACAAAATCTTTCAGGAAAATACCATGAGCTAATTCAAGTTGAGAAACTTACTGAAGCATCCTCCTTTCCCTGTTTTTTTTTATCTCTCAGATATCTCATAAATCCTGGGCAAAGAAGAATGGTTCTTACAGCTTTGTGTTTGTTTCTGACTTAACACGACACACCTTTAAAAAGGCCATCTCCCTAATTCAGTTAACAGGCTCCTTTTGTTGTGAATTAGTGGACTGTGAATTAATGGATTGTTCTAACAATCTTGCATCAATTTCAAAAGACCATTTACCTGGCCCCTCTAGGAATGAACACTGTTGACTCAGGAGGTGAATCAACCATACAGGAAGCGGGCCAAAAGTGGCTCACTGCCCTGTCATGGAAAGTGGGTTTCTGTGGGTCAGCGAACTTCTCCTCCTACATAAAAGGATACCCAACGCAATGGGTAGAAAGATCTGGAAAACTGTGTCACCTTTTAGTTAAGGGTTCTCTCTCCTCCGACTGCACAGCTTCAATTGTGCAACATGCCCACGCCCGGTATTCAGTTGTGTAACACTGTTGGAAAGATTCTTGGCATCTGCACAGAAATAACTCATGCTGAAATGCTATCAAGAGGAGCAAAGGGAAACACCTGCCCAGATCCATTGTTGACTCAGGCCAGTGACTCAGGCTCATTCAATCCAACACTGTGTCACACAGGGGCCAAAAAACTCAGGTACCATCAGGAGTCCACCAGCAGGGCCTATAACATTGTTCTCACCCAGGGCTTTTTTTGTGGAAAAAGTCCAGCAGGAACTCATTTGCATATTAGGCTACACACCCACACCCTGATGTCAACATTGTTTCACACAGGTTTTTTGGTAGAAAAAGCTCAGCAGGAACTCATTTGCATATTAGGCCACAGCCCCTGATGCCACCAGTTTCACACAGGGCTTTTTTGTAGAAAAACTCCAGCAGGAACTCATTTGCATATTAGGCCACACACCCCCAACACCAAGGCAGCCGGAACTGCATTCCTGTGCGTTCCTGCTCAAAAATAGCCCTGTTCTCACCTATAACTCCAAAGTGGCTTAGAATGTAAGAGAAGCCATGTTGGATCAGGCCAACAGCTCATCCAAGCTGTGTCATACAGGGGGCAAAAAACTCAGGTGCCGTTAGGAATCCACCAGCAGGGCCTATAACATTATTCTCACCTTCATTTTATCCTCCCAACTCTGTGAGATAGATTAGGCCAAGAGAGAGTGTGAATGACTCACCAACAGTCACTCAGTGAGCTTCCATGTAAGAGAAGGCTCAAACCAGGTTCTCGACAGAAGTTCAGGTCAAAACAGCAGGAATCAAATTCAGCGTTTCTTTGTTACAGCTTAACATCCGAGTCAGTCTCTCACAATTCCCCACACACACACACACACACGCAATCAGCCTGTACTTTATCAAGCAGTATAATAATACCTGCATAAGACTTCCAACTGTGTCATACTGTCTTAGAGCAATCCCTGTACGATCAGCGTTATTTCTCAATATTACCAATTAAGTGCTGGAGCAGGGAGGTTGCTACTTGCCAAAGGCCCTGGCAAAAAGGGTTAGATCCACCAACTTCTCCCTGCACCACCACCCTGCTTCTGCGCTCTCACTGCAACGGAGCTAGACCAGGAAATCTGCCCTTGCCAACATATTGAAATCTAGGGCTGACAATCCCCAGGTGGGGGCAGGGGATCCCCTGGTTTGGAGGCCCTCCCCTTGCTTCAGGGGCATTAGAAAGCGAGGGGGGAGGGAAATGTCTGCTGGGCACTACATTATTCCCTATGGAGACTGATTCCCACAGGGTATAATGGAGAATTGATCCATTGGTATCTGGAGCTCTGAGGGGGGGGGCTGTTTTTTGAGGTAGAAGCACAAATTTTTCAGCATAGCATCTGGCACCTCTCCTCAAAACACCTCCCAAGCTTCAAAAGGATTGGACCAGGAAATCCAGTTCTATGAACCCTAAAGAAGGTGCCCCTATTCTTCGTTATTTTCAATGGTAAAAGGTAAAGGTAGTCCTCTGTGCAAGCACCAGTCATTTTCGACTCTGGGGTGACGTCGCTTTCACAACGTTTTCACGGCAGACTTTTTACAGGGTGGTTTGCCATTGCCTTCCCCAGTCATCTACGCTTTCCCCCCAGCAAGCTGGGGACTCATTTTACCGCCCTCAGAAGGATGGAAGGCTGAGTCAACCTGGAGCCAGCTACTTGAACCAGCTTCCGCTGGGATCGAACTCAGGTCGTGAGCAGAGGGCTCTGACTGCAGTACTGCAGCTTTACCACTCTGCACCACGGGACTCTTTATTTTCAATGGAGGGAAGGCATTTAAAAGATGTGCGGTCCCTTTAAATGTGACAGCCAGAACTCCCTTTGGAGTTCAATCGTGCTTGTCACACCCTTGCTCCTGGCTCCACCCCAATGTCTCCTGGCTCCACCCCCAAAGTTCCCAGATATTGCTTGATTCGGACCTGGCAACCCTATAGAAATCAGCCAGCCAAGAAGCAGCAGCAGGGTTTTCCAGCTGGCCTCTCTCTGAACCCCCTTTCTGGCTGTGTGTTTGAGCAGCGACCAAAAACAACGCATCCCAAGAGGCTCTTTTTAATGCCCTTTCAAGAGCCCTGAGAATTTTCCGTTTCTGGTTCTAGACAGAAACCCGCAATAGTCCTGTTATAGGGCAGGCGGGCAGACTAGGCCTTCACTCTGTCTCCTCCACTTGAAAACAACAATAAGCTTAACCAGATGCATATAAGGTTTGAATCCTTACCATGGACAGACTTTCCCTCAGCAAAGTGCTACTTTCTTGTTTTCCCCCATTCCTGCTGCAGGCGAAAATATCTGCCAACCAGTGTTCCCTCTAAGCTGAGTTAGCGTGAGCTAGCTCACAGATTTTTAGCCTCCAGCTTACACATTTTTGTCCTAGCTCAGGAAGGAGGACCCCAGAGCGCACTAATTGATGCAGCAGCTCACGACTTTAATGCCAGGAGCTCACAAAGTAGGAATTTTGCTCACAAGACTCTGCAGCTTAGAGGGAACATTCCTGCCAACATGCACAGGAAGTGGGGGCGGAGTCTGAAGACTGCAGCAGGAAAGGGAGTCAGTGCTAATTCCTTTGCCACTTCTGCCACTGGAAATAATGGGCAGGAGCCAACCCACTGTTTGGTCATAGCACAGCCCTGCTTCTGAAGGGCCCGTTCTCTCTCACTCACTCACACACACACCAGCTACCTTTAAATCTACAGCAATGGGGGCAAGTCCCATTTGTTGTGAAACCACAGATGCAAGCCGGTTTTACAAGCCCAGCAGCCTCAGGTTGTAAGGGAACAGGGCAATAAAAGCCTCTGGCTACCCGCAGAAAGGAAAGTGTCTGAATTTGAGGCGAAGATTTCAACAAAGATACATCAGGTCCATAGCAGTCTGTGCTCACACCAGTTTTGGTTGAATGGACTTCTGGCTTGTGTTAAGCTGCAAAGGGTTGTTAGCTGATCATCTAGAACACAAGTCTGTTGAGACCAGAGCTTGTCGAGTGACAAAACGAAGAGTTTCACTTTGCTACGAAGCGTTTTGCTACAGATGGGGAAGGGGGGCAAACTGCATATGGCTCTTTCACACATACCGTGTGGCTCTCAAAGCCCCCACCGCCCCATCAGCTGGCTTGCAGAAGGCTTTTTAAATCACTTCTCCAAGCCAAGCCAGCCGCTTGAAGAATGCATTTAAAGTTAAATGCATTTAAAGTTGCTTTCTTTTCCACCTCTCCCTCCCTCCTCTCCCTGATCTATTTCCTTCCTTTTTTCCTTGCGGCTCTCATACATCTGACATTTATTCTATGTGGCTCTTACATTAAGCAAGTTTGGCCACCCCTGCTACAGATAAATATCGACACTCACGTCTTTTAAAAGAATCCCTTGCCCAAACCAGACACCACACAGTCAAGACACAGTACAAATCTGATACGGCTCTAGGTTGTTGTTATAACTTTTTTTTATTAAATCACCATTTTAATAGAAAGTTTAATGGCAAAAACCACGTAACACAGCAACACTTTGGGGAAATCCACCGTACAGTCCAACACCTACGATCAGCAGCACCCAAAAAGCCAGAAATAAAGGAATTGTACATACAAACCCCACCCACCCACCCCCCCAAAAAAGAGTCATCCAGTTTCAGTTTTGACGTCTGGCTCCTCAGGGGTGGGTTTTGGATGTACCTCAGCACCAGAGGCTGCCTCAGACGTCAACAGCCTGCCCCCAAGATATGTGCAAAATATCAAACTCGCCTTCTTGTAGGGAAACGAAACGACTGACAAAACGGGCAATCGAAAGCATCGTTGTGAGGGAGATTATTTTGGAGTAACAGACCTGAACACACCCCCTCCCAAATAAATCTCTCATTAGTTCCGCAAGTGAACATGCCCTAGGGGGTATCCCTCGTCATGTCAACAGGACGGCCCTAGGCTGTCTGGCACCCTAGGCAAGGCTAACCTCCAGTGCCCTTCCCCCCCCTCACTGATAAAGTGACAGAGTCACATGGCGGTACCCGATTTGGCGCACCCAGAAGGCTGGTGCCCTAGGCAATTGCCTTGTTCACCTAGTGGCAGGGTCCGCCCTACATATCAGGAAATCTCCCCTCCCCCAATTTTACATCATGAATTGGGAACATATGAACACATGAAGCTGCCTTCTACTGAATCAGACCCTGAGTCCATCAAAGTCAGTATTGTCTACTCAAACTGGCAGCGGCTCTCCAGGGTCTCAAGCTGAGGTTTTTCACACCTATTTGCCTGGTCCTTTTTTAGCTGGAGACGCCAGGGATTGAACCTGGGACCTTCCGCTTACCAAGCAGATGCTCTACCACTGAGCCACAAAGCATACAACTTTGCCTGGAAGAAGAAGAGATTGGGTTTATACCCCACCCTTGTTTGGTGTAGTGGTTAAGTGTGCGGACTCTTACCTGAGAGAACCGGATTTGATTCCCCACTCCTCCACTTGCACTTGCTAGCATGGCCTTGGGTCAGAACCAGGTTTGATTCCCCACTCCTCCACTTGCACTTGCTAGCATGGCCTTGGGTCAGCCATAGCTCTGGCAGAGGTTGTCCTTGAAAGGGCAGCTGCTGTGAGAGCCCTCTCAGTCCCACCCACCTCACAGGGTGTCTGTTGTGGGGGAGGAAAGTA
The DNA here is from genome assembly GCF_032191835.1 of Heteronotia binoei. Taxonomy (NCBI): domain Eukaryota; kingdom Metazoa; phylum Chordata; class Lepidosauria; order Squamata; family Gekkonidae; genus Heteronotia; species Heteronotia binoei. Next base: position 20,812,336 of record NC_083237.1, read on the forward strand.
AAGGAGATTGTGAGCCACTCTGAGACTCTTTGGAGTGGAGGGCGGGATATAAATCCAATATCATCATTTTCTTCTTCTACCCGAAGGAGTCTCAGAGCAGTTTACAATCTCCCTTCCCCTCTTCACAACAGATACCCTGTGAAGTCGGAAGGAGCTGAGAGAGCTCTGACAGAAACTGCTTGAGAGAAACAGCTCTGTGAGAACTTGTGACTGACTCAAGGTCACATCAGCAGGCAAATGTGGAGGAGTGGGGAATCGAAGCGGTTCTCCTAGATAAGAGTCCGTGCACTTAACCGCTACACCAAACTGGCTCTCTGGAGAAGGTCCCAGATTCAAAGCCTTGACATCTCAGGTAGAGGAGACACTTTTATTATAAGAAGAAAAAGAAGACGACTGCAAATTTATACCCCGCCCTTCTCTCTGAAACAGAGACTCAGAGCAGCTTACAATCTCCTATATCTTCTCCCCCCACAACAGACACCCTGTGAGGTGGGTGGGGCTGAGAGGGCTCTCACAGCAGCTGCCCTTTCAAGGACAATCTCTGCCAGAGCTATGGCTGACCCAAGGCCATTCCAGCAGGTGCAAGTGGAGGAGTGGGGAATCAAACCCGGATCTCCCAGATAAGAGTCCGCACACTTAACCACTACGCCAAACTGGCTCTTAAAGGATTTCAGAAGGCAGGAAAGGCATTTGCCTGAGGCCCAAAAAACCTGCAGCCCTTCAGAACCCACAGAACCCAGCTATGCAAAGGCCGGACTCCAATAAAAGACACTGCTTCTTACATTTCAACAGGTGGGACCTCCCCGCCCCCCAGGGGCTACCTGCGGGGAAGAACTGCCCTGCTAATTCTGGGGGGCATCCCACACTTTCAGGTGTCCCATTCCCTAATACGTTCAGCCAAGGTAAGATTCAGGATCAAGACAACGGATGCTGTTTTCCACATCCAGCTAATATTCATGCTTTAGGCCACACGGTAAGGAAACACAGTGAAGGGTCAGGAAAGAGCGGGCTGGACACAGCAAGAGGGAAGCCCCTTAGTGTCGTGGCAGAGGTCACAAGTGAGCAGCATGGATTCTGTCTCCCACAACACAGGGATCTAGTTTTCGTGAGGCCATCTCAAACCTTTCATTATAGGCCTCCGGCCCAAAACAACCACCAAGCCTGACCTGGATTTTCCTTTTAGCAACAAGAAGAAAAAAAACAGGCACTGTGGTGAGGTTCCCAGCCAGAGTAGATAGGGAAGGCTGACAGACAGACCATCCAGTAAAAACACAAGTGGGTGTGGCCTCTTTTTTTGCAGCCAATGAAATGAGAGAGAGAAGGCAGATGATGAGAGCTCAGTTTTTCAAGCGTCCTGCAGGTCCGGAATGTCAGAGAGGATCATGGGAGAGCCCAGCTGCAGTTCCTGCTGGAGGGACTCCATGTCAGCCGGGTTCATGCGATGGACTTCCAGCCAGTCGGCGAGAAGGGAGGCCGAGAGCGGGGCAGAGTCGCCTTGGCTAGAGAGAGAGAGGGAGAAAAGAAGGGTGAAAAGAGGGGACAGAGGACAAGAGAAGCAGCACAGCAAATTCTGTATGGTGTCTGAGGGGGGAAATTTTGCCTCTTTAGCAAGAAGGAAACCAAAAGAAAAGGCTGTTTGAAACATCAGCTTGCCCAGGGCCACAGTCACACTCAGGATGCAGCTCTAAGGCATTTTACAGGCTTCTAATTAGGCTATTTGTTCAATACTTTAAAAATTGAGCAACTCATGCTGAAGATGATGCCAAATCTGGACCTTCCCAAGCGTGGCGCCGCCCTCTAGTGGGGACAAAGTGTTTTGTTCTCACTTCCAAGGTTCAAAAAAGGGCAGGGGAGACACACCGTGGCCAAAGCTACAGGATCAGTTTGGAGGAAAGTCGCTGAGCGATGGCTCCAGGACACACAAAGCAACTGCCAGCCTCCTTGCGTTCCCCGTCTGTGTGCTTTCTTCTGTGCATCCCTCCCCAGCCTGAATGGAGTTCCAGTCCCTGAGAGGCAAGCACAGACCATGGGGAGCAACAGCCCCGTTTTGTGTCTCAAGACGTACCGCGCAGCAAGTGGAAACTTTTGAAGATGCATAGGGCTTTTTTCGTAGCAGGAACTCCTTTGTATATTAGGCCACACACCCCTGATGTAGCCAATCCTCCAAGAGTTTACAGGGCTCTTCTTAGAGGGCCTACTGGAAGCTCTTGGAGGATTGGCTACATCAGAGGGGTGTGGCCTGATATGCAAAGGAGTTCCTGCTACAAAAAAAGCCCTGATAGACGCAGCCTTTCAGCAAGAGAACTGGGGGTGAGGCCAAGCTGAGCAAAACTGGGTGATGTATCAAAGGAATCAAGCCACCCCAGGACAGAAGACAAAAGATGTCGCTCCCATGTAGGTATTCCATCACTGACTGTTAATGCAATTCAGAAATTAATTGCCCTGTGATGGCTTGAAACCGCAAGCTCAAATGTTCTCGCTGTCCCAAAGTTCCTGCCAAAGATGACCCAGTGCAGGGGTGGCCAGACTGCAGCTCGGGAGCCGCCTGTGGCTCTCAAAACCCCCACCGCCCCGTCAGCCAGCTTGGAGAAGGCATTTCTCTCTTTAAATCATGAGAAGCCATGTTGGATCAGGCCAATGGCCCATCCAGTCCAACACTCTGTGTCACACAGTGGCCAAAAAAACCAAAGTGCCATCAGGAGGTCCACCAGCAAGGAGTACCATTTATATGTTATGATTAATAGCCATTGCTGGACCTCTGCTCCATATGTTTATCCAATTCCCTCTTGAAGCTGTCTATGCTTGTAGCTGCCACCACTTCCTGTGGCAGTGAATACCATGTTTTAATCACCCTTTGGGTGAAGAAAAGTACTTCCTTTTATCCGTTCTAATCCAACCACTCAGCAATGTCATCGAATGTCCACGAGTTCTCGTATTGTGAGAAAGGGAGAAAAGTGCTTCTTTCTCTACTTTCTCTATCCCATGCATAATCTTGTAAACCTCTACCATGTCATCCCTCGGTTGATGTTTCTCCAAGCTAAACAGCCTCACATCAGGAACACCAGACACCTCTGCCCAGGACTCTGTCATCCTTTTCCTGCTGAAACTCATTACCCACAGCCACCTTTCTATAGACAAAAGATCCCAGTTCTCCACTCCCTCCACAAACACACAAGTTAATTCCTGGTGTCAGCCTCAACACACATTCACGTTTGCGTGGGAGCGTGGTAACACGGGAACATCACCTCTTGAAAGACAAAACCACAACAGGATCTATTAATCAGATCAGGGGATGCTACCCTACACTTTTGGGGCATCAGAGCAGCTTCAGCCAATGACAATATCCCCCCCCCTCCAGGCCCACAGGACTGTCTGCCGCTTGTTGCCAGTTCTGGTCATTGCAAGCGCAGATCAGAATGGACCTCCTGCATTCGGAACTCTACTAGACTGGCCCTTTAAGTCCAGAGAGACTCTCCTCTTACCTCTCCCTGTTTTCCCCGACCATGTCGAATGACTGATTGAGAAACTCTTCCAGGTCGAACCCAACTCCGTAGCCAGCACCACTGCCTTTAGGGGTGCCAGAGAAGACGGGAGGCAGGAGGTCTTCCACCTGAAACCAAGAAATCGCAAGATCATTCACATACGCATGAAGCTGCTGTATACTGAATCAGACCCTTGGTCCATCAAGGTCAGTATTGTTCGCTCTGACCAGCAGTGGCGGCTCTCCAAGATCTCAGGCAGAGGGCTTCTACATTGCCTGCTACCTGATCCTTGAATTGGAGACATCAGGGATTGAACGTGGGAGCTTGCGCAGACTGAGCAGACGCTCTACCACTGCATCACAGTCCCTCTCCTCAGTCAGAGATAAAAGGGACGACAGGTACTTGGAGACCAGCCAGTCACAGACTGTGAACATGGCCATTGTAAGTACAGGCAAGAGCAGCCCAGAATGCATTTCCTTCATTCAAAACTCCACTAAACTGGCCTGTTAAGTCCAGAGAGACTTCTGTGCCCTTCCATCAACAGAAAATCTCACATCCGGAGTTCCACACCAGTTAGGGGCCAACAGGAAAAAACACACAGCCAAAATGAGCTTCAGAGGCTCTGATAAGAAGGGGTGGAATTCTAGCAGGAGCTCCTTTGCATATTAGGCCACACACCCCTGATGTAGCCAATCCTCCAAGAGCTTACAAAAAAAGAGCCTTGTAAGCTCTTGGAGGATTGGCTACTTCAGGGGTGGTTGGTCTATTATGCAAAGAAGCTCCTGCTAGAATTCCACCCCCACTGACAGGATTTTATTCCACTGATTCCCCACACCCAAAAATGACACCTTTGATTGGGGTCCAGCTCAGATATAATCGGTCGTGCTTATGCCCCTCTGGAAAAGAAGATCGCCACAAGTTAATCTCCACCAACTTAAAATTCTCATGGGCTTTTCTCCTGGATAATTTTCTCTGAATCGGGACAAGCATCAATGGACCAGTCAAGTATTTCAAGGATTAATTTCTTGCCAACTTTAGCACATTGATAATTGGTAGTTAGAGAAGGAAATGCTACCCCACACTTATGAGGTAATTTTTTTTAATGAGGCAATTTTTTTAAAAAAAAGAATATATTGCCAAAAATACTCAGAAGCTGTTATTTGAGCATTCCCCATGGCTTTTTTTGTAACAATTCCTTTGCATATTAGGCCTCACACCAACGATGTAGCCAATCCTCCAAGAGCTTACAGGGCTCTTAGTACAGTGCCTACTGAAAGCTCCAGGAGAATTGGCTACCTCGTGAGGGGGGGGGTGGCCTAATATGCAAAGGAGCTCCTGCAACAACAACATTAAAGCCCCGAGTATTCACAATGATAGAGTACAGTCAACTGATGGTGACAAGCACCCCAATGTAAAGCTACAAAATAAGGCTGCATAACATTCTGCAGTGAGATACCAGAGATCGGCTTCAGAATTGGGGTATCTAGAGACTCTCCTGCTTTGTTTTTTATGCAAACAAGTGCTCTTCAATTACATACCTTAAGCCAGCTGTAGAACTAATATTTGGTGGACATGAGACTGGGGATATACATTTTCATAAATAAATTAATTACCTGGGATTTTGAGAGTTGCTGAGTCACCATATTGATATCTGGGGGCTCCGAAGGCACAGTGGTCTCTGGAGAGAGCCCGGAGGCAATTTGTTGCCGGTCAGGCCCTCGGGTTTCTTCCACAACTAAACCCTGAGACGACACCTCAGCTTTGCCCACCTCTGTCAGGAACATGGCCTCCTCCACACCACCTCTCGCTCCGTAAGTCACAGTCTGTTCTGGCAAGACGTCATTAGGGGACGCTATTTCTGGCTGATTCGCTGGCAGCTGCCCGGCCACAGCCCAGTTTTCAGGCTGAGGAACGGCGCTCCAGGCGCTGAGGGCTGTCACCCCATACGAAGCTTGAAATATCTGGCCGGGTCCATATTTGACGCTTAGCAGGCACTCCGGTTTGGATGGAGCTACCTTTTGGCAGGCTGGGGCGGTGACCAGGAATGGGGCAGTCTGGGCTGGGAAAAAGTGTACCACGTTGGCATTCGCGCCTTGAACCGGGGCTAGTTCTGCACCCACAGGAACCAAAGTGAGCTTGGGTCTCAAGGCAGGCACCACCTTGTCTGAGAAGGTGAGGAAATCAGTGGGCGCAGAAACGTTGGCGGAAGAGGTGGGTGGGATATGGCTTGCAGGAGGCACCTGAGGTGGCAAAGGGTTGGCAGGGGGAGCCTGAGGCAGGATATGGCTGGGAGTGGTTGCCTGAGGAAGGACTGCAGATCCATTCTGGGCAGGCTTGTTCTGGGTCCGGTCGACCATCTTGGTCCACCTCTCCAGAAGGTTCCGGTCATTCTCTGTCAACATGTCCTTGCGTTCCTTCTCCTTTTCTTTCTTCTGCTTCTCACGTTCCTTGGCCCTCTCCTGACGGCGCTTGCGTTTTTCCTCACGTTCACGCTGGCGCTCCTTCGCCGTCACCGGCCTCCGGATATCAGGCGTCTCTGGGATGGAGGATGGGGTATCTGTGGACCAAAGAGGGCAGCTTTAGAAGGCAGAGATTGTCCATCCTAAATTTAAAACTTTGTGGGCCTTCTGTGGCCCACTGCATTTCACAGCTACCCAGATATACTGTATACTGTAGGTATTTTCACACCCACTGAATAATGCACTTCAGTCAGGGTTTTTTTTGTAGCGGGAGCTCCTTCACATATTAGGCCACACACCCTTGATGTAGCCAATCCTCCTGGAGCTTCCAAGAGCCCTGTAAGCTCTTGGAGGATTGGCTACATCAGAGGGGGGGGGGGGGTGTAGCCTAATATGCAAAGGAGTTCCTGCTACAAAAAAAGCCCTGACTTCAGTGATTGTCTACAAACAAGTTTTGCCATTTAACACAGTAAAATCCAGCTGCTAAGTGCACTGAAAGCGAATTGAAAGTGCATCATTTAGTGGTATGAAAATGCTTAGCCAGTCAGGTGCAGCGGTTAGAGTGTCGAACTAGGATCTGGAAGACCCAGGTTCAAATCCAACTTATGCCAGGGAAAGTCACTGTGTGACCTTGGTTAGTCACGTACTCACAACCAGATTTACCCCGCAGGTTAGTGAGGATAAAATGGAAGAGTGGGAAAGGAGGTCAGCCACTCTGGGTCCCCACCTCCCACTGGGGATAAAAGCAGAGTATAAATGAAGTAAAATATATATTAAAACTTAAGATGTTAAACATCTTAAGGCAACAGGAAAGCTTGCGTCTCTCTGGATGCATTCAAGGGGAAGGAAAAAAAATAAGAGTAGGTCTTTGGGATTCAAAGGCGTTTCTGAACAGGGGACATAGAAAGAGCACTGAAAAATCCCTCCTATTCCTCCGCTCTCCCATTTAAACACCAAGAGGCTGGCACTACCCCCCCCCCCCCATATTCTACCACACACATCCTCCTCCCCAAAGAGTCCGGCCCCAAATGTTCTACACAAGCCAGATGTTTGGAATCCCCCTCACCCATTAGCCCCCCAACTTTCCTTTTTCAGGCACCGGATTCAACCCTTTCAGAGTCATTTCCAGCAGCTCAGATATCCATCCTCGCAAACAGGACCGGCTCCACACACCTTAAGGTTTCACATTCGGAACACGCCACAAGATACTGTAACAGCCAGCATTTCTCACATTGCTGTAACCCCTGAAATGTCTTCTGCTGCCCGCCCCGCCTCACAACAAGTTTAGCTGGATGACTACTTTTGAGATAAGGGCAGGAGGGGGCAAGGCCCTCACACTCTCCAAAGCAGTCTGTCCAAATGGTTTCTTTGGGATTGTACACCAGAGCAGTATAATCGGGGCTTTTTTTGAGCAGGAACGCACAGGAACACAGTTTCGGCTGGCTTGGTGTCTGGGGGTGTGGCCTAATATGCAAATGAGTTCCTACTGGACTTTTTCTACCAAAAAGCCCTGTGTGAAACAATGGTGATGTCAGGGGGTGTGGCCCGATATGCAAATGAGTTCCTGCTGGGCTTTTTCTACCCAAAAAAAGCCCTGAGTATACTATTAATTAAAGATACCTTATAATACGTATAATTACTGCTGCCAGAATTCTTTAAGCCAAAGCATGGAAGAAGCAAGAAGTTCCAGATCAAGAATTTGACTTTACTTCAAGGACGCTCTGATAAAGATTGTCATGAGGAACAGACTCCTCTTTACGATTGGATTAAACAAAACTACAGCTTCAGAGAACAAGGGGACTTTTTCTAGAATATAGTGACTTGGATATACTGTTTTTATAGTTATTTCTTTAGTGCTTCCACTGCAATTAGGAGACAAACTGCATGTTGATCCACTACGCCTTTTTATTCCCCTGTCTACCCAATTCCCCTTTTTTCCCCAATAAAACGAAGAAATATCAAAGTAGCCTGTTCAAAAAGTTCCCTTGACATGGTGACCCTTTCCTTCCTTCCACAGCCCTTTTAAATTCCTAAACTGGCAATGGTAGGGGGAGGGGGATATAGAAGAGAAACCAGTATTGCCAAACAAAGGGAGAAAACGTAGCCAGGAGATTCCCATCTAGGCCTCACTCATCTACCAAGAAGCTTTCAGGTCAAAACACAGATCTAAAATCTGCCAGAGCCCCCTTCCACCTTACCTTTGTTCTTATTCCGGAGGGCCGACTTCAAGATGACAGCCTTGAGGGCAGCCTTGGTGTCATCCGAAATGGCTCCCTCGCGTTTTGGTGGGGCAGCAGGAGGCTCTGCTTCGGCCTTCACCTCAGGCTGGGAAACATTAGCAGTCATGAGGGGAGAAGTGAGGTCGATGGTCTCCGGGAGCGGGTAGGGGGTAGGAGACGCCATAGCGTAGTCCCCATCTCTGGGCCTGGGCGAGCCGGCGCTGGGCATGTCAACATCCTGGCAGCAAAGCAGCAGGCCTTGGTCGGAGGCAGTCACACAGCTCCCGATGACAGCCGGCCGTAGCGCTGGCTTGAAGCTGATCTGGCGCCGGATGCCCTCCCGGCGGTCGTGGAAGTCGTTGATTTCTGCCACGATGGCCTCCTTGATCTGCTCCTTGGTCAGCACCTGCTTGTCAAAATCAAAGTCGAAGGCTGGCACGCAGTCCGGCTCGTCGTCAGGGTCGTGATACTTGGCCAGGAAGGGGTGGTTCAGCGCCTCCACCACCGAGATGCGCTCGCGGGGGTCGAAGCGCAACATCTTGGAGAGCAAGGACAAGGCCTTCCGGTCGGCGTGCTGGTAGAGGCTCTCCCAGGGCACCGGCTGGCGCGACGGCAGGCTCTGGACGTAAGCCCGCACTCGGTCTGCCCCGATGGAGTGGACCACTTTCGCCGGAGGGGTCCCCAAGACAGTGATGATCAGCTGCAGTTGGTGGATGTAATTCTTCCCGGGGAAGAGCTGCTTGCGCCCCAGCATCTCCGCAAAAATGCAACCCACCGACCACATGTCGATGGCCTGTGTGTACTCGTGCAGGGAGAGCATCAGCTCGGGGGCGCGGTACCAGCGGGTGGCCACGTACTCCGTCATGAAGTACTTGTACTCGTCAGGCTTGGTGCAGAGGCCCCGGGCCATGCCGAAGTCCCCGATCTTCAGCTCGCAGTTCTCGTTGATCAGCAGGTTGCTGGGCTTGAGGTCCCGGTGGATGACGTTGGCCGAGTGGATGTACTTGAGGCCCCGCAGGAGCTGGTACAGGAAGTAGCGCACGTGCTCCAGGGTGAGAGGCTGGGAGGAGTGGATGATCTGGTGCAGGTCGCTCTCCATCAGGTCCAGCACAACGTACCTGCCAGAAGATTGACTTGGTCAAGGGGGGGGGGAATGACACGGTCACCTGGAGGAGTGGCCTCTGGGGAAAGAATCAGGCAGAATGGAAGAGGCCATGGCTCAGTGGCAGAGCATTCACTTGGCCAGGGCTTTTCTGTAGCAGGAGCTCCTTTGCATATTAGGCCACACACCCCTGATGTAGCCAATCCTCCTGGAGCTTACAGTAGGCCCTGTACTGAGAGCCCTGTAAGCTCTTGGAGGATTGGCTACATAAGAGGGGTGCGGCCAGTGTTCCCTCTAAGCTGAGTTAGTGTGAGCTAGCTCAGAGTTTTTTAGCCTCCAGTTCACACATTTTTGTCTTAGCTCAGGAAGGATGGTCCCAAAGCATAATAATTTATGCAGTAGCTCACAACTTTAATGCCAGTAGCTCACAATTTTATTACCAATAGCTCACAAAGTAGAATTTTTGCTCACAGGACTCTGCAGCTTCGAGGGAACATTGGGTATGGCCTAATATGCAAAGGAGTTCCTGCTGCAAAAAAAAAAAAGCCCTGTGCTTGGAACTCAGAAGGTCTAAGGCTCAATCTTCAATGTCTCCAGTTAAGGATCAGGTAGGAGGTGAAATGCAAGACCTCTGCCTGAGTCCTTGGGGAGCAGCTGCCGCTCAGAGCAGGTAATACTGAGCTTGAAAGACCAAGGCCGTTGAGAGAGACCATTCAGTGTCAGGCAGCTTCATGGGTGATGGAAGAGGAGGACCTTAATAGGAGGCAGACAGGAGAGGGAGGTGGCCCCTTGGCCACTGTCCTCTCTACATTTTTTCCCCTACTGAGTGGAGCAGTTCACATCCTGAGCAGAATAGAACTGCTGTCATCTTAAAATGTATATCTAAACAAATCTACTGTGTGCATACAAATTGTAAAGTGCTTACAATTTGAAATATTAAAGAAAGCTGGTATATAAGTACCCAAAGGACCCATATACAATTTATTGTGCTAGCTTAATTATGTACTAATACATATTACATAATTATATATTAATACATACTTCCACTACATAAGAAAATACTCTTTTACACAGCATAAGACAATTTCAGTACTCAGACAATCTTATACACAGTATTCAGACACACAATTCAGACATCGAATGTGAATGCAGACTAATTGGACGGTGGCTCAGTGGTAGAGCATCTGCTTGGCAAGCAGAAGGTTCCAGGTTCAATCCCTGGCATCTCCAACTAAAAAGGGTCCACGCAAACAGGCATGAAAAACCTCAGCTTGAGACCCTGGAGAGCTGCTGCCAGACTGAGCAGACAATACTGACTTTGATGGACCCAGGGCCTGATTCAGTAGAAGGCAGCTTCATATGTTCATATGAAAATCCCACTGTGAATCCTGTGGGCATCATTGTTAACCATCGTTCAATAATTTACTTGAAAAAGTGTTGCCTCTTGTTTATTGTGTATCTGAATACTTTGCATAAGATTGTTTTCTTACGCAAGGGAAGTATGTAATAGTATATAATTAATTTAGCATAATGAATTGCATGCGAGTTCTTTAGGTAGTGAGAGCAACTAAATTTAATACTTCAAATAATTCATAAGCACTTTGAGATCTGGAGAGACACAGAAGATTTTTTTTAGATCTGCGTCGGAACGCTGTGTTCTCTCTTGTGTAATGTAATCTTAGCAGGGGCAATGGACAGCGCAAGACCCTGCGCAGCTCCAGACCAGTGTTCCCTCTACGCTGAGTTAGTGTGAGCAAGCTCACCGTTTTTTTAGCCTCCAGCTCACACATTTTTATCTTAGCTCAGGAAGGAGGACCCCTGAGCACACAAATCGATGCAGTCGCTCACCACTTTAATGCCAGGAGCTCACAAAGTAGGATTTTTGCTCACAAGACTCCACAGCTTAGAGGGAGCATTACTCCCAGACTGCTGCTGAGCGGGGCCTCCAGTGTTCGTGAGCGTCTGCTCACACGTGCAGCTGAGAGAGAACACTGATTCCCAGCCCCAGCCAGCAACCAACGCATTGACTTGGACGATGCATGTTATTTGTATTCATTGATTCATACCCTGCTTTTCTCCCCAGTTGGGAATCCAAGCAGCTTTACAGCATCCTTCCCGCCTCCTCCATTTTCTCACAACAGCAACCCTGTAAGGTAGGCTAGGCTGAGGATTTGTGATGGGGCCTGGGTCACCCAGTAAGGCTCCATGGTAGAAGGAAAGATCTGATCCCAGCTCACTCAAGAGCCCTGGCTTACGCTGTCCACGCTGGCTCTTGACTCACCACTTCTTTAACTTGAAGGTTCCAAGGTCACAGAAGAAGAAAACTGCAGATTTATACCCCATCCTTCTCTCTGAATCAGAGTTTCAGAGCAGCTCACAATCTCCTTTATCTTCTCCCTCCAACAACAAACACCCTGCGGGGTAGGTGGGGCTGAGAGGGCTCTCACAGCAGCTGCCCTTTCAATGACAAATCCTGTGATAGCTATGCTTGGCCCAAGGCCATTCCAGCAGGTGCAAGTGGAGGAGTGGGGATTCAAACCCAGTTCTCCCAGATAAGGGCCCGCACACTTAACCACTGCACCAAGCTGTTTCTGGCAGTGCCCAATAAGACCCTGAGGTAGGTTAACACAGCCCCAGCCAGCAACCACTACTCTGATTTGGATGATGCCACCCCCAGCGTAGCCTGAAGGACACAAGATCTACGACCTCAGCATGCATCCAGAGATCTGAAGCCCCCTGGATATACTTCAGGACACAAGAGGGGACAAGCTCTCCAAATTACACAGGCAGCCCTTACCGCTCATCCAAGACACGGCCTTTACTTATCCTTTCTTCCTCATCCAGACACCTACAGGTCTGGCGAGAGCTCACAGAGGTCTGAAGGAGTGCTAGACTCCAAGCCAGAGGATTTCTCCCCTTCGATTTTTGGAATTTCCCCAACTATTGGTCATCTGCCTTCTCATCTATCAACTCTCCATGTTCCACAATTGCGTAGAGCATTTACTCTTGCCAGATGTAATACTTATCCCATCAGCAGTCATCTATGGTAGATATAAAAAAAATCCCACTCTCATTAAGGCTTTGTACACGCAACTTAAAACAAGCTGATTCGTTGTCCCATATTCTTCTTTACTGCTCCCAATACGATACTATTCGCCTTCGGTTTCTAGACCCAATTCTGCTCAATAGGACAAGTTGCTCAGATGCCGCAAAGGTATGCCGGCTTCTGAATGATTTGTCATCTGAAATAACTGAAAAGGTTGCTTTATTCTTGAGTCTGGCAATTAAGGATTGATTGTCCGATGTATAGCTATAGGGTGGCCAGACCGTCCCGGGAGCCCGGGAATGTCCCGGTTCTGGCCCCCTATTCCCGCCTCCCGGGCTGGCTATACCGGGACCATTTAGAGGTCCCGGTTTAGCCAGCCCCGGAGGCGGCGGGCCGCGGGCGCCAGCGGGGAAGGCGGCGAGTGAGGGAGGGAGCGTCCCTGCGCCTGCGCAGGGACGCTCCCTCCCTCACTCGCCGCCTTCCCCGCCCGCGCGCGGGACCGGCAGCGGTGGCGGAGGCCGCGGAGAGGCCGCGGAGCAGCCGGCGCTGGTCCCGGAAGGCCTTCCAGAGCCTCTGGAAGGCCTTCCGGGACCACCGCCGACCAGCGAAGGCCTCTCCGCGGCCTCCGCTGGTCCCTGGAGGACCTCCAGAGGCCAGCGCCGGCAGCTCCCTCCCTCCCTCGCCGCCTTCCCCGCCCGCGCGCGGGCCCGGCGGAGGCCAGGGAAGCGTAGGAGAGGCCGCCACCGCAGGACTCGCCGCCGCTGGACTCTCCGCCGCCCTGGAAGCAGGTAAGGGGGCCGAAAGCGGGGGGGGGGCGGGGGCGGCCTTCCTTTCTTCCCTCCCTCCTCCCTTCCTTTCTTTCTTTCTTCCTTCCTTTCTTCCTTCCTTCCCTCACTCCCTTCCCTTCCTTCCTTCCCTCCCTCCTCCCTTTCTTCCTTCCTTTCTTCCTTCCTTTCTTCCTTCCCTCACTCCCTTCCCTTCCTTCCTTCCCTCCCTCCCTTCCCTCCCTCCTCCCTTCCTTCCTTTCTTCCTTCCTTCCCTCCCTCCCCCCTTCCTTCCTTCCTTCCCTCCCTCCCTCCCCCCTTCCTTCCCTCCCCCCATCCTTCCTTCCCTTCCTTCCTTCCTCCCTTCCCTTCCCTCCCTCCTCCCTTCCTTCCCTCCTTATGTTCTTATGTGACACAGAGTGTTGGACTGGAGGGGCCACTGGCCTGATCCAACAGGGCTTCTCTTATGTTCTTATGTGACACAGAGTGTTGGACTGGATGGGCCACTGGCCTGATCCAACAGGGCTTCTCTTATGTGACAATACTGACTTTGGTGGACCCAAGCACTGATTCAGTGTAAGGGAGCTTTGTGTTTGTGTCTTCTGGTGCAATTTTGTTCTCAGATCCTGTATTTACTTCATCAGTATATGGGATAAGGCACTTTCTCAACTGTGCTGCATAATGCAGCCTATTTATTTTGTCCTGTTGGCTCTGTCTGCGCCACCTTCATCACTTTCGGGGTGTGGATCCCCCAGTGGGGTGGTCTCGTGACTCCCTCCGCCGGCTGTTTCTGATAGCCCTGCGCCCCCTCTTTCATTTGATATGTGTCCCGTGTGGGTGCCACCCTCCCGCCGGGAGATGCCGCAAAATGAGCCCCCTTGAGGCTTATGGCGGCAGGGCTCGGGGGAAGCGAGCTAGACTGCTGTTCTTTTGAGGGGTTATAGAGTGTTTCGAGCCCGTCCCTGTGGCATCGGTCCCATCGTTGTGGGGCCCAGGGGGCCGGCGCAGCGGCACGCTGAAGCAGCCTGTCGGTCTCTTCCGGGTTCCTGTCCTGCATCTCGACCTGTGTTATTAGTGACAGGCTGCTTCGGCGTGCCGCTGCGCCGGCCCCCTGGGTCCCACAACGATGGGACCGATGCCTCAGGGACGGGCTCAAAACACTCTATAACCCCTCAAAAGAACAGCAGTCTAGCTCGCTTCCCCCGAGCCCTGCCGCCATAAGCCTCAAGGGGGCTCATTTTGCGGCATCTCCCGGCGGGAGGGTGGCACCCGCACGGGACACATATCAAATGAAAGAGGGGGCGCAGGGCTATCAGAAACAGCCGGCGGAGGGAGTCGGGAGACCACCCCACTGGGGGATCCACACCCCGAAAGTGATGAAGGTGGCGCAGATAGAGCCAACAGAGCAAACAGGACAAAATAAATAGGCTGCATTATGCAGCACAGTTGAGAAAGTGCCTTATCCCATATACTGTTGAAGTATATACAGGATTTCAGAACAAAATTGTTTCCGGCGGTGATATTTGGGGGATTTTTGGGGATGTCACAGGAAGTGCTGTGAAGTCACTTCCTGTTTCCGGCAGTGGCATTTGGGGGAAATGATGTCATTTGGGGGAAATGATGTCACAGGAAGTGATGTCACTTCCCATTTCCGGCAGGTGACGCGGGGAAATGATGTCACAGGAAGTGATGTCACTTCCTGTTTCCTGTGGTGGCATGCCGCCACCGGAAGTGACGTCACTTCCTGTTTCCGGCGGCGCGCACGCTTTGCGCGCGCGCACCCCTACCTCCCCCCCCCCACGTGTCCCTGGCTGGCCTTCAGACATTATGGTCACCCTAGCTGTATATGACCGGTTTATTTTGTTACTTCTGTATCTCTTTCTTGCCTTATTTATAATCTGATATATGCCAATAAAGGCTTGTGTGTGCGTGTGCCAAGTCAGAGGGTGACCTCCTTAAAAGACCAAGAGAGGTTCAAGGCACCCTTCAGGGCCAGCACCAATACAGAGCTCTGTTCTGCCCTGGAAGCTGGAATGCCTGCCCTCTCAAGGGAATGGCAAGACCCGCAGATCCTGAATCAGGTGACCCCACCTCATCTTGGGCATCCTGATTTGAACAGCTCCAGCATCGACAACTGATTTCTGCTTGCTTCTATCCGATTCTGCACTACACCCTGCCAACTTCACATAGCCAAGGCAGGACTGTGATAGATCCAGGCAGGTAGCTGTGTTGGTCTGAAGCAACAGAACTGGAATCTAACTTTATTCTATAGGACTGTGACAGTTTGACAGTGGATGGAGTAAACCACATGTATTGGTTAAAGGACCAGACAGCCACCCAAGCCTAATCCAAATGAGCCATGAACTATGTGGTATAGCCCTTCTTGGACTGTATCATTTGAGATTTCAAGGCCTTACTGCTTCCCGTGTTCTAGAAAACCAGGACTCAAGAGAAAAAAGGGTTTTCCACAGCCTTTTTCCTGGGAAGCTATTTTTCTACAGGCAGGGTGGAGACTTAGCAAAGAGAACAGCCAGGGAGAACGGAATCTCCAAGAAGGGTTGTAGTATCACGCTAAGGAAGTGCAAAATTGTAGGGATCCATGTCCCAGTAAGGGGAAGAGAAGCACTTACACAGATCTGAACTCGGCATAAGGCACAGAGGGCTTCAGGATGTCCTTGATGGCGATGATGTTGTCGTGCTTGAAATGCTTGAGGATCTTCAGCTCACGCAAGGTGCGCTTAGCGTTCATCACCACATCAAAGGCATTGGGAATTTTCTTGATTGCCATCTGCTGGCCTGGATGGAGAAAGGCAAGAGGGAAATAGGCTTGAAGCATTCATTGGAGGGGGGTTGCGCACTCACATGTGCTTTTGCATGGCTTTTTCCCACTAACAAGGTACTGTTTTGTCTCCACAAGAAGACTGTGAAATAGGTTAAGTTGCAGCAAAGGGGCTTCATCAACCCTCAAAGCTTTTGTGCCTGAGCCAGATTCAAAACCAGGAATCACAGCTAACAAGACACAATGAGGGCAGCCAGACTTGCTCCTTCACAAAGCAAGCCTGTTGACAAATTAAGCAGCAGAGAGAAGGGTGTAGCATAGCGGTTACAGTGTTGTTGTTGGAGGAGGTGGAGGATATTGGATTTATACTCCATCCTCCACTCAATCTCAGAGTGGTTCACAATCTCCTTTACCTTCCTCCCCCACAACAGACACCCTATGAGGTAGGTAGGGCTGAGAGTGCTCTCAGAGAAGCTGCCCTTTCAAGGACAACTCCTGCAAGAGCTATGGCTGACCCAAGGCCATTCCAGCAGGAGGAAGTGAAGGAGTGGGGGATCAAACCTGGTTCTCCCATATAAGAGTTTGCACACTTAACCACTACACCAAACTGGCTCTCCGGTTTGTGTGATAAACCCAGGTTCACATCTCCCAGGTACCATGGAAGCTCACTGGGTGACCTTGGGCCAGCAACAGCCTCTGAAGAAGTGAGCAGTGACTCATGAAAACTCATCCCCTGCCACAAATGTTGTTAAGTCTTCAAGGTGCTCCTGGACTCTTGCTCTTTCCTACTGCTACAGGCAGACTGGCATAGCTGCCCATCGTGATCTACCTCCCAGGGTTATTTGTCTTAAAAACAAACCGGAAGAAGTTGGAACGATGTCGTAAGCAGCGTTAGCATGCTTCTAGTCCTCAGTGATGATCTCTCAGGCCACAACATCGCTGCAGGCAAAACCCAGAAAACCCCAACCACCACTCACCACCACTCCGTCTTCACACACCTGTATCCTTGCGGCGTGCCGAGCTCACGACACCATAGGCTCCTGTGCCGATCGTCTCAATGACCTCGTACTCGTCCCCCACCTCAAAGGTGATGTCAAAGGAGCGGGCCTTCAAGATGGCCAGGTTCTTGGCGGCCACAGCTGCCTGGTGAGATGGCTCCTGCTTCCCTTGGCCCTGAGCAGCTTCCTCACCCTCATCTTCGATGGGGGGCTCCGCCATGGCTCTTCACTGCCAAAAAAACCACACACACACAAGTAATTGCCAAATCATGAGTAATGTCAATGGTACAGCAGGATTTTAGCAGATTAACTGGTTTTCTCTCAGAATTTTAATTAATCAAATGAACAGAGCTATAGCACCACAAATTACATAAAGCCAGGGGTGGAATTCTAGCAGGAGCTCCTTTGCATATTAGGCCACACACCCTGCTGTAGCCAATTGTCCATGAGCTTACAAGTCTCTTTTTTGTAAGCTCTTGGAGGATTGGCTACGTCAGGGGTGGGTGGCCTAATATGCTAAGGAGCTCCTGCTAGATTGCCACCCCTGCATAAAGCTAACCCATAAAACAGTGTGGCATCATAGTTAGAGTGTCAGACTAAGAACTGGAAGGCCCAGGTTCAAATCTCCACTCTGCCAGTTTGCTGGCCCACACTCTTGGCCTAACCTCCCTCACGGGGTTTATTTACTTACAAAATTTCTATGCTGCCTCTTCGGAGTTGTGAAGAAACAAGGCTGGAGAAGAGAATGTTCTAAGCCATTCCAGGTGAAAACTACTTGTGCCATGGAAGCTTGCTGGGTGACCTTGGGCCAGTCACACACTCTCAGTCTAACCTACCACACAATTTTTCTCATGAGGACAAATTTGGAGAGTGAGAATAATGCTGTAAGCTGCATCAGGTACCCAAAGCAGTGGTCATCCCTCAATCCTGTGGCAGTGAGTTTCACAAACCGTTTATGCGTTGTGTACAGTTTGATCCCAGCGGAAGCTGGGTTCAGGTAGCTGGCTCTAGGTTCACTCAGCCTTCCATCCTTCCAATGTTGGTAAAATGAGTACCCAGCTTGCTGGCGGAAAATGTAGATGACTGGGAAAAGCAATAGCAAACCACCCCATTAAAAAAAATCTCCCGTGAAAACGTCATGATGCGTCACCCCAGAGTCAGAAATGACTGGTGCTTGCACAGGAGGGCCAGGTTCTTGCACCTTTACCCCTTTTTACTGAAGTCCCCTTTTGTTCATCTGTCATTGGATGCCCCTCACTTCCCCCCACCACCAGTTCTATTATTTTGGGAAGAAAAAATATTCTCTCTGCTCTTTCTACACACTGTGCATAATTTTATGAACCTCAATCATATCCTTTAAACACGTTTCTTTTAAACTAGAAAGCTCCAAACTCTTTTTTATTTATTTTAGTTGGCTTATATTCCACCCTTTCCCGTAAGCGGGTTGAGGGCGAAGAACAAAATAAGTTAAACAATTAAAATTTACAGATTAAAACCATACATAACAATATAATAAAACCATTTAAAAACTAATACGCACCATGGGCAGCAATTTCAGTTGGGCACACTCAACATATCAATACAGCTATAGGCCCAAGGAATACAGCAATGAAATGGTAAATAATAAGGGTAAAGTCACAGCAAGGGAGGCCAAACAGGTAGAATATGGACACCCGCTGCCTCAATCACAGGTCCGGCGGAATAGCTCCATCTTACAGGCCCTACAAAACAGTAGGAGATCAGATAGGGCCCCAATCTCTATAAGGAGCTGATTCCACTTGGCGGGGGCCAAGACTGAAAAGGCCCTGGCCCAGGCAAGACAGACCTCCTTCAGAACAGGGACAGCCAAAAGATATCGTGAGGCAGATTGTAGCGATCCCCAGGGCACATATGTTCCCTTGTAAGGCAACACACACTTCCATACAAAGCTGTTTTAGGATGAATCAGGCCCTTAGTTCATCAAAGTCAATATTTGGTCAGGCTGGAGGCAGCTCTCTAGGGTCTGATGCCACCTGCTGCCAAGTCCTTTAACTGGAGGCACTGAAAACTGAACCTGGGACCTTCTGCATGCCAAGTAGATGCTCTACCATTGAGCCACAGCCCCCTCCCCTCTCCCCCTTGATCCAACCCTTTTACCATTGCTGGTGCCCATTTTTTCTATACCTTTTCCCATTCTACAATCCCCTTGAAGAGAGGGGCTGGAGCACCAACCCAATTCAGAAATAAAAGAGAAATATGACCAAACTGACCTGGGAGAAAACGGAGGCCACAAAGTGGAATTGGGGGGTGGGAGAGCTGGTGGGAGCCAAGGGGGGGAAGGATCGACTCCCCGACCAGGGGCGTTGATAGGCAATCAAGAGGATGGGAAAAGAAAGGCTACTCCCCCCAGAGGGATCAACGAAGATACAATGGGGGCAGAGAAGGAAGAACCACCTTGTAGGGGATGAGTGAAGGAAAACTTATGGGGATGCAGTCTTGGGTTGAGCAACCAGCATGGTAGGAAGCAGACGGAAATATGGGGGGAGAGAACAGGGAAGAAAAGCCAGGGATGGACAACGACCCCATGGGAAGGGGAGGGGCGCTGCACTACAGGTTGGGGGAAGCTACACTAGAAAAGAAAGGGGGTGTTTCATTTGCGAGGGGAAGGAAGGGAGCTGGTCCTCCCCCTGCTCCGGGGTCCGTTTGCCTTCCTTCCCCATGGGGCCAGGCGGAGAGGGAGAGCTCACCTGCGCGGATGGGAGGCGCCCCTAATATCAGGCTCGCCCAGGGCGGTTCCCTTTCTAGTCCGCCACTCCCCTGTCTCCTCCGCCTGCCTTGGCTCCCACCAGCCAGCTCTAGAAAATGCCCGGATATTACGGCTTCGAATCCTCCTCGGCCAATCGGGACGCGCGGGGGCGTGGCTACTACCCTCCGAGTAGTACAGAGGCGACTCCTCCTCTTTTCCTCCTTCTCCCGGCGCTATTTTCTTCCCCTTTAACCAAGTCCTGCCCCTCTCCTCGAATGAACCAATCGGAGAACGCTGAAGGAGGCAAGGCATGAGAAAGGGAGGGAGGGTGCCTGAAGTGAAACCCCTTGGTGGCGCCTTTAACCAATAACGAGGCAGAGGAGGCTCGACACTTCGACAGGTGGAGACAGTGCCCTGGCGTGGACAAGCCTCGATGAGGGAAAGTTGCGTGGCTGAACTTCTGCCTTCAGTGCACTAGAAAATCCAAAAGAAAACAAAAACTGGCCGATAGTGAAGAGTCCAGTAGCACCTTTAAGACTAACAATTTTACTGTAGCATAAGCTTTTGAGAAACACAGCTCTCTTCATTAGATGTCCTGAGCAAATGAGCGTCTGCCTAAGAGAGTTGTGTTTCTCAAAAGCCTATGCTACAATAAAAATTGTTAGTAGTCTTAAAAGTGCTACTGGACTCTTCCTGTTTTGCAGCAGCAAGCTAACACAGCTGACTCCTCTGGATCTAAAAACTGTCAGAACTTCTCGATCTGTCACCAGCGCAAGCACTTAAAAATATTCTGCTGCAGTTGAGCAGAGTTGGGTTTCACCAGTGCTTGGTCTTGGGCTCAACATTATAGGATTGCCAACTCCAGGTTAGGAAATTTGTGGAGATTCTCAGAGTACGTGGAGAGGCCAGGGGTAAGATCTGTGGGATATCATGCCATAGAGGCCACCCTCCAAAGCAGCCATTTTCCATCAGAGAACTGGGCTTGGAGATAAGCTGTAATTTTGAGACATCTCCAGGAGGTAACAGCTCTATCCCCAGAAGAGCTTCTCCCTTGTCCCTTGGGGTTTAAAATGTGACAACGACATGAGATTCTGGTGGTCCTTGAGCAACCATTCTTTTTATATGGTCAAGCTTAATTGCTCCTGAACACAGCTATGGAGGCTAGTGTCAGACTAAGGTCTGGGAGACCCAGGTTCAAATCCTCACTATGGAGCTCACTGGGTGACCCTTGGGCCAATCACATGCTCTTAGCCAAACCTTCCTCACAGGGTTGCTGTGAGGACAAAATATAGAAGACAAGAACAATACAATCCACTTTGGATCTCCATTAGAGAGACAGGTGAGATAAATTTTAAAACCCTGAAGACTGACACATGGGAGGGGTTAGGCTGATTCTGGCCCCCTGCGCCCTCCACCCCAGCACCACTCCTTGCCAACCCAGAGGTGAGAGGGCTGTGAGAAGGGAGCCACAGGACTGGGCTACAGGCTACTCTGGGATGTGAGAATCAGGGCCTTGGGTTCTCTTCTTCCACCTTTTGACTCTATTCACAAAGCAGGCCTCCAAGAAATCCTATGGCTTTAATTAATTCCATGGCATACTCATTCAAGGATCGCTGAGGGGCATTCGCACTACAATGTGAATTTAATTACATATTTATAAGTGTAATAAACAGAACAGCCAAATCCAGTCTTTAGGTTGTAATGAATCAGGGAGAAGCAGTTCTTCGGGTTAAATTCGGCCTGCTATCTTGGGTACTGTATTGGTTTACTGCTGATGTTTTTAAACTAGTTTCAATGTTGCTCTTGACTTTTATTATTCATTGTATTTGTTTTCTGTTGTCAGCCGCCTTGAGCCCTGCTAACAGAGAAGAGTGGCCTAATAAATCAAATATAATTCATTTGGAGTCCCAGCTGCAATAATTCAGTGCATACTCTTAATGAGGGCTAGCATCCTGCTCAGACTACAGGTGAGACACAACACATGATACAATGACTAAAGTGTTTTTTTTTATCTGGATTTCAGTCCCACCACTGCCTTGGGTCCATTGTTAGAAATGTTCCCTTCTTTAATCTCCTGGAAACTCTTTTTACTGTCCCTCATGAGTCATTTACTGCTTTAAATGTTCTTTAAGGCATTTATTGCTTTAAAAGATCTGTATCCAAACACGCAAAAAAAATCACCAGGTAACTTCTGCTGGGTCTGGAAAACTGCTGTGCTAGCTTTCCAGTTCCACACAGAGCTCTTCAGCAGCAGGTTTGAATAATGAAACACTGTCGGACCTGAAAACTTACATGCTGCTATTCTGTGGCCCAAGGAGAGGCATCAATTTACCAGCTTTGTAAGGCCAACCCACCTTCTGCCCGCAAAAGATGCTTCTATCATCTTGCAGTTTATTGGGATCACAGCAGCACTGTGGCTCAGTGGCAGAGCCTCTGCTTTGTCTTCATAAGGTACCAGGTTCAATCCCTGGCCTCTCCAGTTAAAAATGCCTCAGGAGTGTCATTTTTGCTTACAAACACAAAAGAGCCACATCTGAGGCACTTGGTCCACAACAGTCATAAAGGTCACAAACAGAGAGGGTGTTGTTTGCTGTGCAACTACCTGCAGGAGATTCTCACAACAAAGCTAAGGAGCATGCTCCAGCAGGGGATAGAGAAGATGAAAAAATCAGCACTAGCACTAGCCAATATGACCTGCCCCTTGCTGTGTCCCTCTATCGAGAATAGTCAGAGCTAAGAATATGAGTAACACCCATCCATCAAGATGTACCCAAAAGACTGCAGTTTAGCACAAATCCGCTGTGTCCCCATCACCCTCAGCTCTTCATTGCAGCAGTCACTTTTTCCTAACTTCTGTGAGGCACAAAACCTACACAATTCAGGGCATTAGTTTGGTGTAGTGGTTGTGTGCGGACTCTTTATCTGGGAGAACCAGGTTTGATTCCCCACTCCTCCACTTGCAGCTGCTGGAATGGCCTTGGGTTAGCCATAGCTATTGCAGGAATTGTCCTTGAAAGGGCAGCTGCTGTGAGAGCCCTCTCAACTACCTCACAGGGTGTGTCTGTTGTGGGGAGAGAAGATATAGGAGATTGTAAGCCGCTCGGAGTCTCTGATTCAGGGAGAAGGGTGGGGTATAAATCTGCAGTCGTCTTCTTTTTCTAGTTTGTTGCAAATTTCCCCATTTGGTTTTCCCAGGAGTTTTGACAGTTAATGTATACTTTATTTCTTTAATTAAAACTCCAGGCCCCTTCCCTGTTGTACCTGAAGCTCCATATTGTATCTGAGAAAAAGAATTCACCCACTAACCTAACAGAGCCCTCACCCAGCTAGTATTCTGCAGAAGTCCCTGTTCCTTGGTCCTGTGAGACCTGAGCAGGAACTCATGCAGAAACGCAACACGCATTCACTCCCAGAAGCAGGGAGTTCTGGAGGATTCATTGCATCAGGAATTGACCCAGTCTCACCTGACTCAGAGACATGGTGGGATTACCGGATTCAAGCACAGCCCATTTGGAAGGAGGCCAACACAGAAGCAAGCAGAGAGGCAGCAGGAAACCTCCACTGTCAAAGGAAGTGTTCAGGGCACGCAGTAGCCTTTAATATTTTAATTAATTACAGTCAACACTAACAATGGTCTGGCGATGTACAAACTTAGAAATTATTGTAACAAAAGTCTGCTTTTCTGATTTCCCATAAAGCCTTCAAAATGAAATGCTGGCCATAGTGAGAGGTTTTTTTAACTACCTCCCTTAATATCAACTTAATTTTTTTTTTAAAAAAAAAACCCTTACTGTTAACGGACATAAGTTACCAGATTCTAATAAATAGCGGTGATCCTTGGGGTTTTTCCAAAGTAAAGCGAAGCCAGCTCAACAGATGTGAGGTAGAAAAGAGAAACGACCCAACCGGAACCTGTTTCTCTAACGTAACCCAGAGCGACCTCTCAAAACGTAGGCCAGAATCTGATTGCTGAGCAGCACTCAAGATTTGATATGTGGATAATGGAATATCTGTACATCTCAGGGCTTTTTTTGTAGGAAGGACTCCTTTGCATATTAGGCCCCACCCACCCCGATGTAGCCAATCCTCTGAGAGCTTACAGGCTTCTTAGTACAGGGCGAGGATTGGCTACATCAGGGGGGTATGGCCTAATATGCAAAGGAGCTCGTGCTACAAAAAAAGCCCTGGTACATCTCAAAAGTCAACGACAGAAGCCGAGGATGCCAAGCCCTCCCTGTGTTTTGGGAGGGAGAATGAGGCCATACGGGTCAGAACAGAAAGCAGGGAGTAAAGCATGGGAGCTTTTCTGGGGAATCTGCCTTCCTTTGATCTGGGAAGAGATTACAGCTCAGTGCCAGGAACAGCCAGTGGGGCCTGTAAGCCAGATCCCTCTCTAGTTGTACCTCTGCTCTGAAGGGGGTAGATGAAATCCAGGGTACTTTGATTTTAAGGGCTTGGCGTCTGTCATTGCAATCAACAGCCTTTCATCGAATACCAGCCTGGGCAATTCCAAAGCATTTTAGCAAACGGGTAAAATGTCTAGTGTGAGGGGCTCACCTTTGCCTGACCTGGCTTCCTTCCCTTCTATAACATGAACCTGTTACAACTGTTGAGGCTTCCAGATAGAAAAAATGCTTGCACATGGACTTTATCCATATTCCAAAGACTCAGGGGAAAACTGAAGAGCTTCAAACAAGTGGTGGTGCTAAGCCTTCATGAGTCATGCCCAAATTAAGCTGTGCTCACTCACATGCCCCCCCCCCAAACAAACACACACACAAACACACACACACCAAGCACCACCAGGCTCCTTCACTGCTTCAGTGGGCTTCCCGAATCAAGATGTTCCACCAGTGGCTCATCGGCACCGTCATGGGATCCCGGCAAGAGGCGGTGCACCCGCCGATGGGAGTCCAAATGCCCCTTCTTGCCAAAGGAGAGTCCACAGTCGGTGCACTCGTAGGGCCGCTCACCGGTGTGCTGCCTCTGATGCTCCATAAGGTGGGTGCTCTGGGTGTAGCTCTTCCCGCAGTGCCCGCAGATGTACGGGCGCTCGTGGGTGTGCACCCGCCGATGACGCGACAGGTTGGAGCTGCGCCCAAAGGCCTTGCCGCAGTCCACGCAGGCGTAGGGGCGTTCCCCACTGTGAACCCGCCCGTGCGCCAGGAGGTCTGAGCTCTGCCCGAAAGTCTGCCCACACACCTCGCACTTGTAAGCCTGCTGAGCCATCGGAAGGTGCGAGCGGCGGTGTCGAGCCAGCGTGGCGGCCTCCGTAAAGGATTTGCCGCAGTAGCTGCAGACGTAGGGCCGCTCCCCACGGTGCGTGGCTTGGTGTTGCTCTAAGTCGGTCAGTTCCACAAAACGCCGACCGCATTCCCCACAGCGGTGGGGCCGGACACTGCCTTCGGCGTGGGTGACATAGTGCCGAGCTAGGTCAGGACGCCGGGCAAAACGGCGGCCGCACAAAGAGCAGGCAAAGGGGCGTTCACCGAGGTGGTTCCTTCGGTGTTGCAGGAGGTTGGAGCTGGTGCTGAACTGGCGGCTGCAGTCTGGGCAGCTGTACGGTTTTTCCCCCGTGTGAGTCCGGAGATGCTGGACTAGAGTAGGCCGGCCCGCAAAGGTTTTGCTGCAGAACTGGCAAGAAAATGGACGCCTTCCGGAATGGACTTGGCGGTGGTTCGCTAGGGCTGAATTCTGCCGGAACGTCTGCCCACACTCTGCGCAACGGTACGGCCGCTCCTCTGTGTGGATTCGGCGGTGCTGAGTCAAGGTGGTGCGATGCCCAAACGACTGGCCACAGTCAGGACAAGAAAATGGCCGCCCGTTGACATGAATGAGCTGATGTTTCGTCAGGATGGAAAGGTCTGCATAGGCCTTCCCACACTCCCCGCAGACATAAGGCCTCTCGCTCGAATGCAAGGCCCGCTGATGGCGAACCAGTGCCGATCGGACCCCAAAGGCTTTGCCGCACTCACCGCAAACATAAGGACGCTCGCCCCGATGGGCCCGAAGGTGGCGGACGAGGGCTGAGGACTGTCGGAAGCGGCGCCCACACTCTGTGCAGGTGTATGGGAGCTCTCCAGTGTGGATAAGGCAGTGACGAACGAGGGCCGAATGACTGGCCAAGCTACGGCCGCACTCACTGCAGATGTGACGAGGCTTCGGAGGTCGTTGCTTGGCAACCAGCTCCTCCATGGGCATGGCCCACTCCTCCACCACATCCTCGTCGGATCCATTCCCTGAAAGAGAGGTTTGCTGGGAGAGGATTGCTTCAGGCTCCACCCCACTAGGCCCTCTCCTTATAGGAGATCCGTCTTGGCAAACAATTGCTTCAGACTTTCCCTCACGTGCTGCTTTACTCAGAGCAGTTCCTCCCCAACAAGGAATCTCCTCAGATTCCTCCCCATTGAATCGTCTCAGGAAAAAGGTCAACTCGCCTTTCACTCCAACTGGCACTTTCTTTATTGGCGTTCCACCCTCGTAACTAACGTCCTCTGCTTCCTCCTCAGACTCCTCCCTCCCCAGAGATTCCTCTGGAAAATGGATCAGTTCAGCATCAACACAGCCTTCACCTCGATATGCAATTTCCTCACACTCCTCGGTAGCAAACCCAGTGTTTGACGGAGGCCCCTTTGGATAAAGGATTGCCTCTGGCCCTTCCACAAGGAGTCTCTCAGTGTCCGGGGCCTCTACATGGGCTGAGTTCTCCCCAAAGTCATCTAAATCAGATGCACATCCTACGCTGCCCCTCCTGCGCACCTCTCCCCACTCCTCAATAAAGACCACCGAGCTGCTATCAGAGGCCACCTCCCAGTCCAGTTCCTCTTCAGCTTTTAAGCATCCTTCGCTCCACTGCTGGTTCTCCCATTTTGTGCGGCCGTCCCCACCCTGGGGTTCCTCTTCAGAAGACGCTGGAGACAAATGGACTTCCTCCACTAGGGGAACACGTGCCCCTTGAAGTCTTTGCTGATGGCAAGCCATGCCTCATTCTCAGTTTTGGCCACGACTTCTCCTGGGAAGAAAAAAGGAAAACTCAGCAAAAGGCCTTCATGCTTTCCTGGAAAAATGGCTCATTACTCAAAAACACAAAGAGAACGGAGGGGGGCCTGGCTCATCTTTTTCCTGTCTTCCCCCTCTCCTCTTGGGAATTCTGAAATCTACCGTCATGGACTTGGGAGAAGGAGGGAAAATCCCAGGGAGGGAGAAGGAGGACATATTGGATTTATATCCCACCCTATACTCTGAATCTCAGAGCAGTCACGATCTCCTTTACCTTCCCCCCCACACACACACACACACAACACCTACCTGTGAGGTAGGTGGGGCTGAGAGAGCTCTTACAGCAGTTGCCGTTTCAAGGACAACTCCTAGGAGAACTGTGGCTGACTCAAGGCCATTTCAGCAGCCGAAAGTGGAAGAATGGGGAGAATAGAGAATTTCATTTCATATCACCTAGAAGGAATAAGTCTTTCCCACTTCAGTAATGTCAATAATCCCATTTGTGGTTGCTACTGAATAGAGATGAGGAAGGAAATTTCCCTGTACACTAAGGGTGGCCAAACTTGCTTAACGTAAGAGCCCCATAGAATAAGCATCAGATGTTTGAGTGCTGCAAGACATGAACATCGAATGTTTGAGAGCTTGAAGACATCAGATGTTGAGAAGGAAGGAAGGAAGGAAGAAACTTTCACTTTAAATGAATTCTAGCTGCCAGCTGGCTTGGCGATGTGATTTAAAGAGAGAAATGCCTTCTCCAAGTCAGCCAACAAGAGAGGGGGGCTTCGAGAGCCACACGGCATCTCAAGACAGAAAATGTAAAATATCTCACACACACATCACAGAGACAAAGTATAAGCACAGACGAATACTTGAACCTCGCTGAATCATACGAGTTAAAATACATTTGACTTCAATTCGTTCCTTGTCTCTGCAGCCAGGCCTAAAGAAGGTACATGCCTGGTGATTATCCAGGTCAACATGCAGGTTGTGGGCAAACAGCCAAATCTGGGACGCTCTGGGATAATTAATCCCTCCCAGATGTTATTTCAGCAGTCTGGTTGTTTCCTTTCCGTTAACATTTGCAGGGAACTTTTTAAATAAAAAATGTGTACAGATATTTCCACTAACCATAGGCTGAGTATCAATACGAGCACGCATGTATTAAACAACGTGACCCAACCTTCCCCCGACAGAAGCACATATAGGTTAGTAAAATCACAGATAACGCAATTCCTAGGAGAGCACTTACCTACAGGGTTTCAGATCCACCCCGTCTTCTGGATTAAAGGCAAAGGGAGGAAGCGATATAAGAGGCAGCCGCGGAATGGCACGTCAAAAAGTGTTTTAAAAAGGAAAAAAGAAAAGAAACCGCATCAAAGTAGCAGCCTCGAAATCGCATCAGCATGCAAAGAGACATGAATAGAGCCAGCCTCTCCTTGGGCGTCAGTTTCCTTTGCAAGGAATGCTGGGAAATGGACCGGTGGTGTGGATTCTGGGAGTTATAGTTTTTTTGCCTGAACTCTAACAAAAACATGTTAGATCCAAAATAGGAGTCAAGTTACACCTTTAAGACCAATTTAGTTTTATTTAGAACTATCGTGTGCTCTCTAAGCACACTTCATCAGACGAGGAATCCAATACAGCGAGCAAAGCCACACATAGCTGGTAGGCAGTGACTCAGTCAGAATGCAAACTGGTACAAATTTAAGATCCAATTTGTACCAGTTTGCATTCTGAGCCACTGATTACCAGTTATGTGTGGCTTTGCTCGCTGTACCGGATTCCTCGGCTGATGAAGTGTGCTTAGAGCACACGAAAGTTCTAAATAAAACTAAATTGGTCTTAAAGGTGTCACTTGACTCCTATTTTGTTCTACTACTTCAGACCAACACCGCTGGCTACATGGATCTGTCAGATTAGATCCAGGTAGGCAGCCGTGTTGGTCTGAAGCAGCAGAACAAAGCAGGAGTCAAGCAACATCTTTAAGACCAACAACGTTTTATTCAGAATGTAAGCTTTCGTGTGTGCATGCACGCTTCTTCAGAGGAGGAATCAGGTACAGTGAGCAGAGCTACATACAGCTGGTAGGCAGTGGTTTAGCATGCAAAGTTGGTGGATGCTGCCAACCTCCAGGTAGGCTAGCCAGGAGGGTTGCCTGGTCTAGGTTGGAAAATACCTGGAGAGTTTGGGGGTGGAGCCAAGAAAGGGCAGGGTTTGGGGAGGGGAGGGGCCCAAGCATGGTACAATGCCCTAGACCAGGGGTGGCCAATGGTAGCTCTCCAGATGTTTTTTGCCTACAACTCCCATCAGCCCCAGCCATTGGCCACACTGGCTGGGGCTGATGGGAGTTGTAGGCAAAAAACATCTGGAGAGCTACCATTGGCCACCTCTGCCCTAGACTAGCGCACACCCCTTCAAAGCAGCAGTTTTCTCTAGGGGAGCTGACCTTTGCCAGCTGGAGATATGTTGTAAAAGTAGGAGATAAGGTTGCCAGGTCCAGTTCAAGAAATATCTGGGGTCTTTGGGGGTGGAGCCAGGAGCAAGGTTGTGACAAGCATAATTGAACTCCAAAGGGCGTTCTGGCCATCTCATTTAAAGAGACCGCACACCCTTTAAATGCCTTTCCTCCATTGGAAATAATGAAGGCTAGGGGGCACCTTTTGGGGGGCTCATAGAACTGGATCCTTTGGTCCAATCTTTTTGAAACTTGGAGGGTATTTTGAGGAGAGGCATTGGATGCTATGCTGAAAATGTGGCGCCTCTACCTCAAAAATAGCCACCCTCTGAGCCCCAAAAGCCCACAGATCAATTCTCCATTATACCCTATGGGAAACTGTCTCCACAGGGAATAATAAGAGTGCCCAGTAGACATCTCCCTCTCCC
Organism: Heteronotia binoei; assembly: GCF_032191835.1. Taxonomy (NCBI): domain Eukaryota; kingdom Metazoa; phylum Chordata; class Lepidosauria; order Squamata; family Gekkonidae; genus Heteronotia; species Heteronotia binoei. The sequence goes on from NC_083237.1 coordinate 20,841,792, forward strand.
CCGCCCCCACTTTCTAATGACCCTGAAGTGGGGGAGGGCCTCCAAACCGCAGGATCCTGTCTCCACCTAGGGATTGGCAACCCTAGAAGATCCAGGTCCCACTTGGAGGCTGGCCAAATCTGTGTGGGATCTTTCACATGCTTCAGACCAGTTGCAAAAAAAAAAAAGTGAAGAGCTATTCTCCCCTCCAAATACTACCTCTTTGCCTCCCCTGGAGTCACCTCTCCCCTTTTCCTGCTTTCTTCTTTGCTTCCCACCCACCAGCAACCCAACCTATCTCTTTCTGCTCTTGTCTTCCAGTTGCCTGCTTTCCCTCCTTCCCTCCCCCTGGCAGTCCCTCCTTGTGAAAGGGCAGACTGGCTGGCTGGCTGCCATCATCAAATCCAGCCCAGTAGTACAGATAGTGAGTTTCTGGAGGTGACACCAATCCTGTCCCCAGTTTAGTTCATGTATTACAGTGAACATGCATTTCTAAATCCAGGTGGGCAGTCATGTTGGTCTGAAGCAACAGAACAACCTTGAACATATGAAGCTGCCTTATACTGAATCAGACCCTTGGTCCATCAAAGTCAGTATTGTCTTCTCAGACTGGCAGCGGCTCTCCAAGGTCTCAAGCTGAGGTTTTTCACACCTATTTGCCTGGACCCTTTTTTAGAGATGCCAGAGATTGAACCTGGGACCTTCTGCTTCCCAAGCAGATGCTCTACCACTGAGCCACCGTCCCTCCCCTTAGATTCCTTAGATTCCAATGGCACCTTTAAGACCAACAAAGTTTTATTCAGGGTATGAGCTAACCTCATGCATTTGTCTCATTAATTTGCAAGGAAGAGTCAATGGCCCTTTTCACATTACCATTCTAAACCAGATGCTTTCATTGTTGGCCTGTCATTGAGTAAAGCAATATAGGAACGGGGGTTTCACACAGCAACTTTCCTTCCATTCACGAGCTGTCTCTGAAGCAATATGGTCACTTCAAACACTGCCGCACAAACAATCTTTCTCCTTAGGGATTTGTGCACACCCCAGAACAGATTCCTCATTGTTTTAGAATTAGAGCCTTTTTCTGAACAAATTGTCCAAGATTTGTCTTTTTGTTCAGTTCCAAACAAAAGTCAGTGAACTTCTGCTCTGACTAAGGGGAGGGGTGGGAGATATGCCAGAGTTTATTGGGAATTACTTGGAGGTTCTTAAATTCAGTTCTTTTATTCCAAAAAATGACACCAACACAGAACGCTTTGAAATCACCCAGTTTTGTATTTGTATTAGGCTCCAGCTTGATACATTCCTAGAATTACAGAGGATGTTCAGTAGCTAACTGCATCACCGAAACCCATCAATCAGAAATGACGAGAGGGCAAGGGAGAGGTAAGGGGACATTAGGACATTTTGCTACCCCGCAACAAAGCCCACCCCCTCCAGAGAAGGAAAAAGGAAAGGTCCCCTGTGTAAGCACCAGTCGTTTCTGACTCTGGGGTGACATTGCTTTTACGTTTGCACGGCAGACTTTTTACGGGGTGGTTTGCCATTGCCTTCCCCAGTCATCTACACTTTCCCCCCCAGCAAGCTGGGTACTCATTTTACCAACCTCGGAAGGATGGAAGGCTGAGTCAATCTCGAGCCGGCTACCTGAAAACCCAGCTTCCACTGGGGATCGAACTCAGGTCATGAGCAGAGAGTTCAGACTGCAGTACTGCAGCTTTAACACTCTGCGCCATGGGGCTCTTCCAGAGAAGTCAGACATAAATAAATGGAGAGTTGCCCCTACAGTTACTCTCACCAGGATGCTACAAGAGAAATGTTCATGTGCCAATCTCAGATGGCAGGGGAGGGGAGAGTAGAGGACAGAGAGATGTTAGCCCTGAGTTATGGGAAAGGGGTGCTTTCAAAAGGGAGCGCGACACACACATGAAATGAAATGGCCATGTAATTGGGGGAGAAGAAAAAGAAGGGAAAGGACGGGGTGGGGGGAGATAAGGAAAGGTAATTAATTCAATTAAATAAACATAATTCAATCTTGTACGTTTTTCATCCTCAGGCAGCTCCCAGGGGTTGCCCCATCCAGGCTATGACCAACTAAAGCGTTCCTTGATATTTCATTAAGAAAGGGCACCTCAATGCCAGGGCACGTTCTGTTTCTCCAGGGAATCAGACCAGAAAAAGCTGGGGTTGCCAGTTCCAGGTTGGAAAACTTCTGAAAACCTGGAGAGCAAGGGGGTTGGAGAGGGAATGTACCTCGGCAGGACATAATGTCCAAAGCAGCCATTTTCTCCATGACAGCTGTTCTCTGTAGTCTGGAGGTCAGTTGTAATTCCGGAAAATCTCCAGTCCCCACCTGGAAGCTGGCAACCCTACAAACAGCTCTGGAACCAAAATCTGTGGGCTGCCTCCTTTTGAACCATGCAGTGCTAATGGAGCTGCTTCAAAGGGTTGTGCTCTAACCACAGATCAGGCCCAATACCGATTTAGCTCCAAAACAATGCTAAAATGCTAGGCAAGCCTGTGCTCCAGAACAATGTTCCTTGCAAATGGCAAAATCCTTGGCTATTCCTGCATCACCACTGGCCCTCTGACCAGACAGGCAAGCCCCACTCTTGACCCCCAACTGCAGTGAAGACGGGCCAGAGGTCTTTGCTGGCCCAGCACCAGTGCACTGTGGGAGTGGGTAGACAATCTGTCTACCGTTGCTATGGTGCCACCCAGAAGGGTCTGAAGGAGTTCCAGTCTCTGCAGGCTCGCTCACGCACCTGAAAAAGACTGCTGAGCAACTATCTATCCAAAATATGGCTGATCTCAGGCTACATCCTATAGAGTTCTCCATCTTCCCATAGATACTAAGTGGCAGGGAGTTCCACTGGGTGGGGGGAGTTCATTGGAGACAGACAGCTCAGGGAAGAATATAAAGGAAATTGTAAGCCACTCTGATTCAGAGAGAAGGGCAGGGTATAAACTTAGTCTTCTTCTTTGTTAATTTTCAAGGATCACAGAAAGGTCCAGATGAGACAGTGAGGTAGATGCCGGCACTGGAAGAAGTCTGAAACCAAAGATGTCCTAGGGTGGGAACTACCCATTAAAAATCTCTTATGAAAAAAAAAAATGTAAGAGGGTTCACAGCTATGAGGAGGACTCCAAGGGTGGTTTTTTTTAAATGAAAAGAATTATCTAAACACTACAGAGTGACTGCCTGTTCCTGTGTCAGGGAGCCCAACTGGCAAAACAGTGTATTTTGCTGCCTTCAAGGATCATTACTTAACACCTCTATAGTACTTCCAATATGCATCAAGCATTCAACGGTCATTTCAAAGAGGACAGTGTGGTCCGGCTTGAAATGGTGAGGTAGATGTTGGCGCTGGAGTCTTGCTTAATCCAAAATTCTACTGGGATGGGAAACACCTGTGACAAGTCTAAAGAAGATCAAAAAATACTGTAAGAAAGGGATGGAGACGCCATGAGGCTTCACTTACGAGAAAGTAAGAACCACTAGACTGAAAGGAACTTATTAAGGTTGTACAGCAAGTATGCTGAGATCTAGAAAGCGTAGCTCATTTATAATGTGCCCAATAGATCCTGGTTTTTGTGGTCATCCTCCCCAAGAAATCCATTTCTGATTGCCACTGAGCTTCATTTTTAATTTTTAGCAGATTTAAGGGACGGGCGAGATGAGACTATCTGATTATGCAATTGGGGGTGGGAGATAAAAACCACCCTACCAGATCACAGGAATGGTCTATCCATTCCTATATCCCACCTGCATCAGATGCTACAGAGAAAGCCGTAAGGCTACAATGATGCACATTTGTCTCTTGAACTTCTCTCTCAGCCACCCTTATGAAGCTGCATTGCTGTTTTGTATCTACCTGCTCCTACATTTGCCTTCCCTTAAAAAAAAACAGTGCTAAGGAAGGATCAGTTTCCCTGCTCCTGGTTTCCTCAACAATTCACTTCACACTTGTGGTGAATCAACTTCTTCTAAATGTTTTGGGTAACAAAAGGACTTCTGAACACCCCTCAAAAATTGAAATTGGCATTATTAGAAGTCTAATGAACAAGTATGGGTTCCAATTAGGGTTGCCAACTGACTTGGAAAGAAGTTATCTTGTCCCATTAATAGAGGATTAATGTATTGAAATGCGTAATAAAACTTCTGTGGCATGGAGGTAAACAACATTCACTAAGTCTCCATTAAAGGGAGGGAACATTTTTCCTCAGGCCAATTGGCTGCCCAGAACAGTGGTATGTCTGGTGAGAGGGGCAGCATGAACCCCTTCCAATTTCACTTTTTAGATACTTCTTTATTCTTTAGGCCAAGGTTACCCAGTGGCTGCCATGGGAACCGACAAATGTTTTAGAAAGTGGGTGGAGCCAAGTAGGCCTCCTGCCCAGAATGGCTTCTGATTGGCTATGGACATTAAAATAATGTTGCTTTGGTGGCAGCTACCACTACAGTGTCACTTTTATTCTCTCTCTCACGTCTCTTTCCCCGTGTATTGTTTAGACTACCCCTCTTGTTCCCTGCACTACGACTTCCTGTAGGCGGTTGTGCGGCTGTACATCCCTTGTCAGCAGCGTTCCCTCTAAGCTGAGTTAGTATGAGCTAGCTCAGTTTTTTAGCCTTTGCCTCACACATTTTTGCCTTAGCTCAGGAAAAATGGCCCCAGAGCAAAGTAATTGATGCAGTAGCTCACAGTTTTATTCCAGTAGCTCACAAAGTAGAATTTTTCCTCACAGAACTCCACAGCTTAAGGGAACACTGCTTGTCAGACATTTTGCGATTGTGCCCAGAACCCTGTGTCAACATTCCAAAGGTGCCCACAAGCTCAAAAGGGTTGGGGACCCCTGCCTTAGACTTTACATCAAGGAGGAAAAATCTGACAGGTGGAAGGCACAAAATATTTGGGACTCACTCATGTTATCCCCTGGGATGAAAGTATCTCCAGAGCCATGCCATTGGAACCAGACAGAAAGTTAAAGGTCAACATGTGAAAGCTACCATCAAAATTTCCTTGCTATGATCAAAAGATGACATTTGGTAAGCAGTGTGACTGGAAGTGCAGATGACAGCCATTTCGTGAGGGAAAAGGGAATTCCATTAATCCAGAGAAATAACTCCTCTCTCAGACCTTATACACAGCGCAGTAGCTTTTCTGGAAAACGCACTGGGAACCTACTAGGAGAGGAGAGGGAAGAGAGAGTTGGGAAGACGGAGACCGATTTCCCACTGGCCTTACCTTGCTTTCACTCTTCTCTTCTCAGCGGGGCTTCTGTCGGATTTTGCACAAGCTGCCGAGGCTGCAACTCGCTCTGCCTCTCACACAGCAAACAAGATCCTCTAAAAACCAGTTTCTGTTTGCCACACGAAAAAGGTGAAGCTAGTTGCAGCCCCGGGGCAGATAGTGTGAAATCCAATGGAAGCCCCGTGGAGAAGAGGAGTGTGAGAACGGCATTAGGCTAGTTGGAATTTGGTCTGAGCCTCTATCACTGCCACATTCACCCCACACACACCCCAAAACAGTTGCTCCCCACTGACCATGACCCACATTCTGGACAATGCCTCCACACTGTCCTTCAGTTCTTGATCATCCCACCCTAAAGATCTGGAGAACGAGGGATACACAGTGTGTTTGTGTGAATGGGGAAAATGAAACCCAGGAAACGAGAAGCAAAACAAAAAGTGCATATTGGGATAGGTGGACCCATTCCATATTTTGCTGGTTTAAAAAAATATGTAAGGGTCTCTCCTCCTGCATTATTTTCTACAACTTCACACACATCCTAATTCTGTCCAAGTGCACACGTCCTAATAGTAATAATGTCAGTAATACCTTCTTCTCCATCTGGGGCACATTGCAACCATTGGGCCAGCACGTGGCCCTTCATTATGTTCTCCTGCCCGCCGCCCCGCCCCCACCTAAACATGCTCTGAGCATTCCGGGGAATCTCTTGCGTCAGACCCTCCAACCTCTGGAGAACTGGCACATCTCCCAGTTTCACATGAATCACGGTTTCTCTGCCATGTGGTTCTGGAGGTGCCGCAGCAGCATCGAACTGTTCCTGGGTATTTTCCCGGGTTCGGGATGCGCTATGTGTTTGCCCCTATCCTGTTGCGCATGGCGGTAGGCCAGCACATTGCCAGCACTGGAAGCTTTCCCCAAGTCAAGGTGAAAGTAGGGAGGCTCTGTCAGCTCTGAAACATCGCCTGAGATATGTTTTCTGTCTGCTCCGTGGTCTTTCAGCCGTTGGGGTGCACCCCTTTCAGAGACAGGGGCCCCCCTCTGCAAAAGGATGGCTGAGATCTCTGTGAAGCTCTCCCCAAATTCCAAGGGACTTCCGCGGTCTCTCTCCTTACCACGATGTTTTTTGGGCTGCTTTTGCACCCCCTTCCGTTTCTCTGCAGTATGTTCCATCTGGTGCCGGATCAAAGCAAGCCTGTCCAGGAAGCCCGTGGCACACTCCGGGCACTTCAGCAGCTTGTCCTTCATGTGGCCAACCTGGTGGCGGGACAAGCCGGTGGCGTCCACAAAGCTTTGCTTGCAGTTGTGACACTTGTACGGCTTGGTGCTCGGGAGCCGGATGAGGGCAGCCATTTCGGTGGAAACCGGAGCTGGCTTGTCTGCGGTAGAGGTTCTCCTCAGGGGCAGAGCAACCGCTGAGCTCTCTACAAACAAGCTGTCACCATGGCAACCCAGGCCAAGCTTTTCTTCAAGGCGCATTTTCTTATAGGAAGCCAAAGCTGAGCTCTCCTGGAAGGAAAGCCCGCAAGAGGACGACTTCTCTTCCACAGGGATGCTGAGAATTTTGTCGCTGGAGCCCGTTCTCTGGCGCTTAACAAGACCCGAAGGTTCCCTGACAGGTTCCTCCTGCCTTGGGTTGCTCTGCTGTGAGCCAGAGTGCAACTGTTCTCTGGAAGGCTCCTCTCCATGGCGTGCAGTCTCAGGAGACGTTCCCTCACAGGTCCTCTGATGCCCATCATGATCTGAGTCAGAACTGAAGGGTTCGCCAGATTCAAGGCACCCGTGCGCTTTGTCCTCTGCGTGATTCTTCTGGTGGAGCATGAGGACCGTGGCATCCAAAGAGGTTTGACCACGCTTCACGCATCGGTACCGCTTCCCACGCATGTGTTCCCTCTGGTGCCTGGCAAGGGCTAAGCTGCCCCCAAACTCTGGCCGCCTGTACAGTTTCTCCTGCACGTGGGCAATCTGGTGGTGGGCAAGGGCTGCGCCATCGGAGAAGGCCTGCGTGCACTCAGAGCAACGGTGAAGCCTTTGTGGACTCTGCTCCTCATCCGCCAGACCGGGGCTATCCTCCCTGCAGCTTCTCCCACGTCCTCCGTGTTGCGCCAGGACAACCTCATCTCCGAAATCCTCCTCACCATCCAGACCCGCGAGCACCTCAGGAGAGTCTTGGTCCAGCAAAAACTCTGCACGCTCCTTGCATTTCCCTTCCTCCTCGTGCAGCGAAAGTGCTTCCCTGTGCACAAAACTCTCCCCACAGGTGCCGCAGATGTGCAAGGAATGAGTCTCCTCATGCTGTTCCAGCGCCAAGCTGTCCTCACAGTTCTGCCCGCAAATGCCGCATATCCACGATGCGTGGCTTTCCCTGTGGCAGGCCAAGGCTCTGGCAGCCTCAAAACACTTCCCGCATTCAATACATATGTAAGAGGTGTGGCTTTCTCGGTGCCGTGCAAGCGTCGTGCTGTTTTGGAAGCTCTGCCCACATAAGTTACAAAGATGGGCGGCAGGACGCACCACACTACTCTCTTTGTGCAGTGCTGGCACATCACCGTCCTCGCAGTCTTTCCCGCTCGTGTGATCTTGCAGTTCTTTGGTCTCTTCTTTGCTACTGCATTTCCCCTCCTCCTCCTGCTGGTGGCTCTGCAGCTCGTCCTCCTGAGCAAAGCGCCGCCCACAGCCGTGACAGACGTGGGGGCGCTCCTCCATGTGGATGCGCTGGTGGGTGATGAGGTTGGAACTCTGGGAGAAGCGCCGGCCGCACTCCTCACAGTGATAGGGCCGCTCCCCCGTGTGCGTTCTCCGGTGCTGAGTGAGGTGCGAGCTACGGACAAAGGCCTTCCCACAGTCGGGGCAGGCGTAGGGCTTCTCGCCCGTGTGGATGCGCTGGTGGCGGATGAGGGTGGAGCTCATGCCAAAGCACTTGCCGCAATCGGCACAGCGGTAGGGCTTCTCGCCTCGGTGGATGCGGGAGTGCAGGGTCAGGTTGGAAGCCAAGGAGAAGCTCTGGCCGCATTCGCCGCAGGCATATGGGCGGCTCTCGCTGTGGCACCGCCGGTGGCGCTCCAGCGCTGAGCTGAGCCCAAAAGTCTTGCCGCAATCAGCACACCGGTAGGGCTCGACCCCCATGTGAAGCCGCTGGTGTTTGACCAAGGTGGCACCGTGTCCGAAGCGTTTCCCACATTCTTGGCACTGATAAGGTTTCTCCCCCGAGTGCGTGCGCTGGTGCTGGATCAGCTCCGAGCTCTGGATGAAGGTCTTGCCGCAGTCGTTGCAGCGAAAGGGCTTCTCCCCGGCGTGGATCTTGCGATGCTTCACCAGGTTGGCACTCTGGGTGAACCCCTTCCCGCACTCGTCGCACTTGAAGGGACGCTCGCCTGTGTGGGTGATCTGGTGTTGGATGAGGTCCGAGGAGCGGTAGAAGCTTTTGGGGCACTCCGGGCAGCGGTAGGGTTTCTCGCCCGTGTGGCTGCGCTGGTGTTTGATGAGGTTGGTGCTCTGGGAGAAGGCCTTGCCACACTCCCGGCACACGTACGGCTTCTCGCCCGTGTGGGTCCGCTGGTGCTGAGCCAGGTTCGAGCTCCACGAGAAGGCCTTGCCGCAGTCGCCGCAGACGTAGGGTTTCTCGCCCGTGTGCGTCCTCCGGTGCTGGACCAGGTGGGAGCTCTGCGTGAAGGACTTGCCGCAGTCGGTGCACGTGTTCGGGCGCTCACCGGTGTGGATACGCCGATGGCGCACCAGTTTCGACCACTGGCTGAAAGCCTTGCCGCATTCACCACAAGCATAAGGGCGGTCTCCCTTTCCACGAGGCGGAGGTGCCGCTGCTGGTGGCAGTGTTGCCGAGTCCTCCTCATCCATGTGGCTGTGGGGCTCAGGATGTAATACCTCCATCTCCTCTTCCAAGGGCTCGCCTTCCATTCCATCACCTGCGGGGAGAAGAAAAAGCATGAATAATCAGAGGAACTGTCGAAAACAATGCGGTTTGAAAGGTGATTTTTTTCCACTGCTGGTGGTTTTGGGCCCTACTGGTGATCAAATGAAAACTGAAACTGTTCCCTTATTGTTGTCCACTGCACGATCAGTGGTAGCTTCACTCTGGATCTCTGAGACAAGACCTTCTATTAGAACTTGGCAATGCAAATTATGGGACTATTTCATTATGTATAAAATCACATCCTATGTTGAACCTGCTAATATATCAGTCCCTTAAGAAGATAAATTGATTGCAATTTAGTATCCCATTATTAATTACCTTATTGAAAATGAGGTTATTCCAAATAATCATATCTATTTTTAAAATGTTATATTCCTGATTACTACTATTTAAATTAATTTTGTTCTGTGTTTCAGATTATTTACTTCATGCAAGTAGTGAACTGTACAATTTTATGTTTTATTTAAGGTTCTAATTTGTATCCTGTTTTATATTCAATTAAAACTTTGTTCTTTGGGGAGTGGGGATAATCAGAGGAAATCTTGAAGAAGTTAACTTTTCAGAGCTGAAAAACAAAGTTGGCATATACCAAGTGAAACGGTGAGTCCATCTACTTCAGTAATGCCCACTGCAATTGGCATCAGACTGCCAGAGAAAATGGTTTTTCCCAGTATCAGCTACATGGGATCTTTTTAAAGAGTCATGCCAGGGACTGAACCTAAGAACCTTTCACATGCAAAGCATTACCCCTGAGCTACAGCCCTGCCATGAAAAACTACCTGTGATCCCAACATGACCTCAAGAGGACTAGAAACCAGGAGAGACTGTTCACCCAGATCCAGATTGGCTGGCAAGCGATGGGGCAATTCCACCTTTTCCTTGTTCCACGTCCAAGACTGTCCTCTGTGCATCATGTCTGCAATTGTGCAGACTCCTAGATGCTCATCTGTCAGCCATCTCAAGTCTTGCGGAATTAATAGGCGTTGGGTATGAATGCAAAACAGAAAGAGGGAGTTGCAGATGTTATGTTCTTCTTCTCCAAGAAAATCCCTTCAGGCTTCCCCGCCTGCATGCTGGTCCCTTGGGAGCCTGTCTTCTTTCAGCCTTCTGGGACCATCGGCGTCACGCATCTCTTTTCATCCCCCCAAGTGCAAAGCTGCAGCAGCTGTTTCTAGATGATCTAGAAATACAGAGTCTGGGCTCAGACAGAACCCTCCTGCCTTGCCTGAAGTTCTGCTATCTCAGTAACCTGCAAAGAGTGTTTGGGCAACCCAGGGATTTCCACAGAAGGTGACTCATAGATCCTCAACAAAAGATCAGAAATGGTGGGCAGGGGGTTCCACGGAAGATGGTTTCACCACCACTGCCAATTATGCGCCATCACACACAGCAATAAGGAAGAGTGTTGAGGACATATGTAGGGTTGCCAATCCCCAGGTGGGGGCAGGGGATCCCCCAGTTTGGAGGCCCTCCCTGCACTTCAGGGTCATCAGAAAGTGGGGGGGAGGGAAATGTCTGCTGGGTACTCCGTTATTCCCTATGAAGTCCAATTCCCAAATGATATAATGGAGAATTGATCCATGGGTATCTGGGGCTCTGGAGGAGCTGTTTTTTGAGGTAGAGGCACCAAATTTTCAACATAGCATCCAATGCCTCTCCCAAAAACACTCTCCAAGTTTCTAAAAGGTTGGACCAGGGGGTCCAATTCTATGAGCCCCGAAAGAAGGTGCTCTATCCTTCATTATTTCCAGTGGAGGGAAGGCTTTTAAAAGGAGTGTGATCCCTTTAAATGTGATGGTCAGAACTCCCTTTGGATTTCAATTATGCTTGTCACAACCTTGCTCCCGGCTTCACCCCCAAAGTCTCCTGGGTCCAGCTCCAAAGTCCCCAGAGATTTCTTGAATTAGACTTGGCTCAGTTGACCAGCCTGGCCAGAGCCCTATAAAACCAAACACATCCACTTACAACATCTCCCAGAATCCTCCATGACACAGAAGGCTTTCTCAGTGGACAAACCTACATGAATCAATAAACTATGAACACCAGAGAGCTACATCAGCCCTGGGTCTGTCTGAGTAGGTAGCAAACCTCTGTCCCACCAGAGACAGTATCCAAGAGATGCTGCTGTACAATTGGATGAGCAGACTGTGTTCTGCTGACATCCACCATCTCCACGGCTCCAATGGGCTTTGTCCTTTCCAACAGTTTGATGCAAACTCTAGAAGTCCATGGCCTAGGTCTGTGTAACACCGAAAGTTCTCCTCCCCATATGCTGCAGTGCCCCAAAATTAGATGCCCAAGATCTTGCACAAACAGAAATACAAGTGGGGATGCAATAAGGGTGCCTTAGAACAAGAGGTCTTTTTCTTGCATTTCTGCTTCTGCAAGAGATCTAGCACAAGTGGAAATGTGATACTGGATCCAGCCCCTAATTTCCAGAGCCAACATTTGCCCATATGCATGTGTCTGCCACACACCTCACACAGTTAAAGTTTCCTCCACCGCTTTCTAGATCTCACCAGTATCAGAACTCTGCTTTCATTTTGCTCTCCTCCATCTCCAACTGAATTTTGCCAACAGCCCACAGTTCCCCCACCCTGAACCAGTGTTTTGATTTGAGCTAACAGTAGGCAAAGATCCCAAGACATACCCATGGGACCGTCGTCTTCTGAGTTCTCCTGCATGATTTCTCTGTTCAGACTTTGTGGATTCCCAGTATGCAACGGAAGGCATCAAGGCTCCATTTTGAGGGTCAACATCATCTGAAAACAAGAAACATTCTTACTCTGAGGTGGTGAAATCATCCCTCCAATCCTGGCCCAGCTTTTTGAGAACATCGGTAAGCAGCACCGATTTCTGACAAATTTCTGAAAGGAGGGCAGGTTTGACAGCTAGGCAGGGGTGGAATTCTAGCAGGAGCTCCTTTGCATTTTAGGCCACACCCACCTGATGTAGCCAATCCTCCAAGAGCTTACAAGGCTCTTTTTTGTAAGCTCTTGGAGGATTGGCTACATCAGGGGTGTGTGGCCTAATATGCAAAGGACCTCCTTCTAGAATTCCACCCCTGCTGCTAGGCAAATAAGAATCACTACACATCAGCCTTGCTAACTGTGCTTTGGCCATGACCAGCCATTTCAGGGAAAGGTAACAATCATAAAAAGACACACTCAGCAATGGCCACCCAGCAAGCAAGAACCTGGCCATAGAGCGAAATGCACTTCACTTCCTGTTCCTGTCTGAAAGCTACCCTGTTGGAATGAAGGAGTCGCTCTGTACTCCCACATCTCTATGGCAAAAGTCCTATCTGTCTGCGATCGGCTGCCCTCTAAACATCCACATTCACTGGAAACACGGAGCATCCAACTTCATCGGGATGGAGACACCTTATAGCCACCACCTCTTTACTTGGAAGTAGTGGCACAGTCCACTTGAGCAGCTGCTAGCTGCTTCCTCCCTTCTCTGCTGCCATAGTACATGCAGATGCAAAGCCTGCCTTCAACATCTGGATCCTTTTGCATCAGACCATTATTATTACCTCCCTAGGGCCACATGGAGGAGATTGAAATGAGCACTTGTACGTAGAAGAGGTAGGGCAAAGCCACCACAAATTTCCTGTTTTTGATGGAGCCACATGGGTAAATCAGGCTTGGAACGCCCAAAAGCAGTGATCAGGCATCTGGATACACACCAGAACTTTTGCCAGAGTTGGCCCAAGGCAGTTTTGCAGTCTAGGCAGGGAAGGTGTCTCCTGCCTTCACGCACACACAAACACACAATGCTGCAGTTGAGCCACCTGCACTCCCCCTTCCCTGTGCTTCTCTCCTTGCCCAACACCCCCATAGAGAGGTGGGAAGCCAAGGGCCCACCTGCTCCACTCCTGCGACAGAGGGGAAAACGGAATGAGTAGGCTCCCTGTGGAGCACCCACTAGGACCAGGGGTGCCTCCCAAGCTCACCAATTGCCATGGTAGACCCTGATGACATGGTGGCAAGACAATCAGGCTACCCGATGCCTGTCTGCTTCTGGCGCCCTACGCAATCACCTAGGTTCACTTAGTGGGCAGGCTGTCTCTGACTTTCGGCATTCCAAAGGAGGAGGGGGAGGAAGAAGAAGAGACTGCAGGTTTATACCCCACCCTTCTCTCTGAATCAGAGTGGCTTACAATCTCCTATATCTTCTCCCCCCACAACAGACACCCTGTGAGGGGGGTGGGGCTGAGAGAGCTCTTAACAGCAGCTGCCCTTTCAAGGACAACTCCTATGAGTGCTATGGCTAACCCAAGGCCATTCCAGCAGCTGCAAATGGAGGAGCGGGGAATCAAACCCAGTTCTCCCAGGTAAGAGTCTGCACATTTAACCACTACACCAAAATGGCATGAGTCAGCACTGAGACACAGACACACAAAGGAGGAGGAGGTTGAATTGATATCCCGGTCTTCACTCAGAGTCTCAGAGCAGTTTTCAAATCTTCCTCTCCCCACAACAGATACCCTGTAAGGTGGGTGAAGCTGAGAGAGCTCTGCAAGAACTGCTCTGGAGAGAACAGCTCTGAGAGAACTGTGGCTTGCCCAGCAGCTGCACACGGAGGTGTGAGGAATCCAACCCAATTCTCCCAATTAGAGTCCCTGGCTCTTAACCGCTACACCGAACTGCCTCTCACTACAGCAAACTGGCCTTGAGACGCAGACACACAGAAGAGGACGTCAACTTCAGGAGAGAACCCAGTTCTTCATCTCATTCAAAGTCAGCAACTTGAAAGTCACTTACAAAACTCGGACCCCGTGAGACTTTATGTCTGACTCGGCAACTGCTCACCCTTGAGACAAGTTAGGTGTGTCAGAGGACAGGCAATGACAGCAATGGGCTTCTTGGGAGGCCTCTTGGGGGGGGGGGGGGGGCGTGAAGCCTGGCCATTCTCCTAAGCTTCCAAAGGGTCTCTCCAGCAAGACCAGATGCAAACCAGAATTGAAATAAGTGGCTGGCATTGTAGACTGCACAGTGCCCTGTATAGGCTGGAGTTTTAGACAAACATACACCTCTCTCCCAGTAAGGGAGCTGGCCTGGCTTATGATTCTCAATTCCCATGAGAACTACCATCGGTTTCTCAAACAACCCCATCCCTGCTTCACAGCAGCTGTAATTTATTCCTCTTACCCTGATACATTATTGATGGCGAAAAGCCCATTTATGGCTACCCTGTAACGTTTTTTTTAAGGCACGAAACATTCAGAGGTGGCTTGCCATTGCCAGTCTCTGCGTAGCGACCCTTGGTGGTCTCTCATCCAAGCGCTAACCTTCTTAGCTTAGATGAGATCAGACTAGCCTGGGACATTCTCCCCTGACCTGGATCGCCAGGCAAGCCCGACCCTGTCAGATCTTGGAAGCTAAGCAGGGTCAACTGTGGTTAGTACTCGAATGGGAGATTTCCTTGAAATACCCAGTCTGGAGGGCAGGCTGTATTCCAGGGGTGGCCAAACTTGCTTAACGTAAGAGCTACACAGAATAAATGTCAGATGTTTGAGAGTCACAAGACAATGAACGTCAGATGTTGGAAGGAATGAACGTCAGATGTTGGAAGGAATGAAGGAAAAATAAAAATAGATGGGGAGAGGGAGGTGGAAAGAAAGCAACTTTAAATGCATTCTCCAAGCTGCTGGCTGACTTGGCTTGGGAAATGCCTTCTCCAAGCCAGCTGATGGGGCGGTGGGGGTTTTGAGAGCCACACAATATGTGTGAAAGAGCCACATGTGGCTCCCAAGCCACAATTTGGCTACCCCTGCTCTATTGAGTCACCTCTCTGAATATCCTCCAGGCCCCCAGTAGGGGTCAATCACCAGAGGTCGATATGACTTCCAGGTGCAACCACACACATACACAAAATTAAAAAAAAAAAAAGATACTGTTTCTCTAGCCTTTACTAAATGGTTTGCACATACACCAACCTCTTCTTCCATCTTTGCTGTCTTCCCTCCCTCCTCCCCCTTTGCCTTTCGGGTTTTTAAAAAACCTACTAAGCTAATTGCTGGTTTCAGCGAAGTAACACTCGCCGCCCCCACCTGCCTCAAGCCCTGTTTTTGCACTGTTGACTCAGAATCCTGAACCGGCTTTGCCCCAGGCCAAGCTGAATCAAGAGGAAAGGTGTGGAGCACAAGGCAGGGAAGCGTGCTTAGCTCCAGATGGCACCTTGGTGCTTCTTTGGCAAAGGAACTAAGTCTGACACCCGCTTCCCTGCACTGTTATGCTCAAGCCCAAACACATATGAAGCTGCCACTGGTCTATCTAGCTGGAGATGCCAGGGATTGAACTTGGACCTTCCACATGTACCCATTACAGCCTCAACCAGCAGAGATTCTATGCAAAGAGAAAACATACGAGAAACCAACTGAAATCTTAGCAGCACAGAATCATACCAAAGATATGCACTGAAAGAGCCAATCCCGCTTCTGCCTTTATCTAGAGGCAATAGCTCAACTGAGCCTTCGCAGCTAATCTCTATCAGGTGCCTGAAAGATTCAAGTACGGATACAAAGTCCTCTCTGATTCCTGGGTATCCGAAAAAGACATACCCAGAGATACTTTGCAAACAAGAGCAAGAAGTCCTGTGCTCAAAGATATATTCCAGTGGGTGGAAGCCAGCCTCACTATCAGCCCTGCCACAAATTGTAAGGGAAGGACAAGAATTAATCAAAATGATCTGGCGAAAGTGGGCAGACTCCAGAGGGGCTAGAAATAGCAGAGGCATTCACTCTGTCAGCTCAGCACAGCGCCAGCACAATGCAGTGATTAGGCCCATGGAGACCCAAATTCAAATCCCTGTTTGCCACATAACTCATTCTCTGTCAGCTCATCCTACCTTGTAGGGTTGTTGGGAGGATAAAATAGAGAGGAGTATCATGTGGCCACCCTGAGCTCCTAGAGCAGGGGCAGCCAAACTGTGGCTTGGGAGCCACATGTGGCTCTTTCACACATATTGTGTGGCTCTTGAAGCCCCCATTGCCCCGTTAGCCAGCTTGGAGAAGGCATTTGACTCTTTAAATCCCTTCTCCAACCCAAGCCAGCTGGCAGCTTGGAGAATGCATTAAAAGTTAAAGTTGCTTTCTTTCCACCTACCTCTCTCCCACCTATTTTCCTTCCTTCCCTCAAACATTTGACGTTCATGTCTTACAGCTCTCAAACATCTGATGTTTATTCTACGTGGCTCTTACGTTAAGCAAGTTTGGCCACCCCTGTCCTAGAGGAAGGGAGAGGGATACACTAAATAGCTAGATCTACAACACTAGTTTCCTGTTGTGATCACAAGCAAAGAACATGTAAACAGACAAAGTCAAAATGCAGGGGTGAAGTCAAAGCAAAATGCAATTACATTCATTCAGGCTTTGTTCAGGTTCGGGAATGAAGACTAAGTAACAGGCTTCATCCATTTCCACAGAACCCAATGCGACTGTTGGTCATTCACAAATGCAACTTTTAAAATTCCTATTTGTAAGAGAAGCAGAGGAAATGGACAAGAACCACTATGGTATTATACAGGGACAGGGTGGGATGCATCTGAATCCCAGCAAAAGCACCTACTTAAAGGGCAAACATTTTCAGTGAGAGGGGGGGTTGGTCCTCATTACAGAGTCTCACGCTAATCCTCTTCCCCCCAACTGCTTCAGAAGAGCCACACGATCGTTCCCAGCTCCAGCCCCCCTTGATCTTCATTAGTTAAGCTAGATAAATGTTATCTTCTTCTCCCACGTCCAGAATCAACCGCAGGTACCTCGCTTCGGCTGAAAAAAAAGTACATTCACCATCCCAGGGGTGAAACTCACACAGGGAGAAAAACTAACCCGTGTTCTGCCATCTTCACTATGCCCCCACCCCTGCAAAACACCCCCACTGCCATCTCATCTGAACACTCCTGTGAATCACCATGTCTTTTTTGCTTTGCCAAGCCCTGGATCGGGCCCCTCCGCCCAGCCGCCGGTGCCCAGCCGCTCTTTTGTTTGCAGAGCTACCCCCAAATGCACCCATTTTCCAGCTTCTGTGCCAAGCACCCAAGACTCACCAGAAGCGCTGAGCCCTGCGCGGCAACGGGGTTCTCGGGGAGATCTGCCCCGGGGGAGCCCCCCCATGCGGGGAAGCGAGCCCCAGGCGCTCCCCCCACCCGCACTGCAAGCCCCCCAGCCTGGTCCCAGCTCAGCAGCCACCGGGGCTCAGGGTGACTGGGAAGGAGGCGGAGGAAGTTCCCTCCTCTGCGAAGTTCCCCCTCTTCCGCCGCCGCCGCCGCTGCTATCGCCGTTGGCTGGAAAGGGAAAGGAGAGGGAGAAAAAGGCCTTCTCTATGGTGCTTAACCATTTAACCTCAAAGGGGCGGATGGGAGAGACCTCGCCGGCGCAAAGGACGGGGCATCCAGAGGAAGGAAAAAAACTGGGAGTCCAGGATGCGGTGGGGTCCTTTGCAAGCCGCGGTGCGTTTAAGCACTGGCAGGGTTCCTGGATTCTTCGGAGAAGCAGAATTTGGGGAGAGGTCTAAGGGTGGGGAGAGGGGGAAGGGAACTAGCCGTTCTCTGCTTGCCAGGGCCCGTCCCGATGCATTTCTTTTCTAATATATGGTTTAAAATTGCTCTTGGATCAGGGAGCCCGGACTCTTGGGTTCTATCCCAGCTTAAAGAGCAAAAAGAACTGACGCTGCCCAATCCAGGATACCCAGACGCAGGCTCCCTCTGCCTTTTTAGTAGGTTCTTGTAAGGGTTTAACGTTACGGTAACAGGCAGGAATCCCACAGGTGACGCTTTGCTTTGTCCCAGATAAACCTGCCACCGCCCTGGGACTTTTGGGATACAGGAGCAAGGAAGGAAGGAAGGAAGGGTGATTAACATGTGGAACCAAAGGGTGATTAACATGTGGAATTCACTGCCACAGGAGATGGTGGCGGCCACAAATATAGCCACCTTCAAGAGGGGTTTAGGTAAAAATATGGAGCACAGGTCCATCCGTGGCTATTAGCCACAGTGTATGTGTGTATATAAAAATTTTTGCCACTGTGTGACACAGAGTGTTGGACTTGATGGGCCGTTGGCCTGATCCAACATGGCTTCTGTTATGTTCTTATGTTCAGAAAGAAAGAAAGAACGAACTTTGCAGGGCAAAAGGACTTTGGGGTTCTTTCTCCAGCTCTAGAATGGGAGTGGGTGTTTGATTCAGTTGGCAGAGAGCAGTCAGAAGCGTTCTTTGAGGTTTCTTCTGAGCCATTTAGAGGCACAGAAAACTTTTGTGGTTATGGTTCTAGCAAGCACCCTGTTTCCCCAGGCAAATGAAGAAATTAATTCTTAATCATGCAATCAAACCCACACATGAGCTTCCGAGCGTTTAATTATATAATTTTGCCAGTAGGCAGCGTGCTTGACAAAAGAGAAAGGATTGTCATTTGCAGTTCTACCAACCAAAATGTGAACCACCAAAGATTTTTGATTTTCTGGTGTAGGATCTACATAATTTGCAAGTTACATCCATCAGAGACCGCTTTGCTCTCTGGAAACATTGCTGGACTTTGACAGATAAGGCCTGCTGCATGTGCAGTTACTAAAAGCAGGGCCTTAACTGTAATTGCCCCAAGACTTCAGAATAACCATCCAGAGGACTAGCAAGGCTGCTCTTTATGCAGTAAGCATACAAGTTAATTTTGCTTTGGACCACTTCTGGCTGCTGATTTTAGGAATCACTGCTGGTGCTGCACGTTCCCATATTTATTTCAACCCAGTTGCTCTGTTCTTGCTGTGTTTGTTTTATTGATACGGTAAGCTGTCTTGAGCTCAAAATAAGTTGGTTAGCAAGTAGTAGTTGTTCTTTTTAAAATTTCATAGAAAGTCAGGATTTAGGACAAAAATGAACCCTGGAGACCCAAATGAAACATGACCAGGGAGGAGGAGTTCCTAATCTTTTTCCCTGGTTAACTTGATTCTTGGATTTAAATTATGACATTATTACCGCAAGTTGCAGTGATGGACACTAGAAGGGATGTTATTTAATAGTTTTTGTTTTTAAGTTTATTATTATAGCAACAAAATTTTATTTTAATTTTATACTGTTGTTCAGGAGTGGAATTCTAGCAGGAGCTCCTTTGCATATTAGACCACATACCCGATGTAGCCAATCCTCCAAGAGCTTACAAAAGAGTCTTGTAAGCTCTTGGAGGATTGGTTACATCAGAGGGGTGTGACCAAATATGCAAAGGAGCTCCTGCTAGAATTCTACCCCTGCTGTTGTTACCCACCGTGGGTACTGAGATGTTATTTCAGTCCATGTCCTGAGAAGCTCCAACTGTCCCGTTTCCTCAGTTCACACTCAGTTTAAGGGACAGATTAAGAGAGCCAGTTTGGTGTAGTGGTTAAGTGTGCGGACTCTTATCTGGGAGAACCGGGTTTGATGCCCCACTCCTCCACTTGCACCTGCTGGAATGGCCTTGGGTCAGCCATAGCTCTAGCAGAGGTTGTCCTTGAAAGGGCAGCTGCTGTGAGAGCCCTCTCCAGCCCCACCCACCTCACAGGGTGTCTGTTGTGGGGGAGGAAGGTAAAGGAGATTGTGAGCCGCTCTGAGACTCTTCGGAGTGGAGGGCGGGATATAAATCCAATATCATCTTCTTCTCCTGTTCCAAGAATTTCAACAGCTATTCATTTATTAATCCTTCCCAACAGTCCTATGCCAATGTTGTTATCCAAAAATACAAATGGGAGAAACTGAAGGGAAAGGTTCATGTCTGTAAGATTGGCATGTTCATGTCTATAAGTTTTGAATGAGGAATTTTCCTGCTCACATGGCTGCAGTGCTACAGCATTATTCTAGACCAGGGGTCCTCAAACTACGGCCCGCGGGCCAGATGCGGCCCGCTGAGGATGTTTATGCGGCCCACCGGGTTATGGCAAAATCAGACCGGAAGTGACGTTCGACCTAAACTCGCGTTAGCAACGCACACTTCCAGCACTGGGCTGAGGCGGCGGAGACAGAGTGTGAGGTGATACCGAGGTGAGGTGAGTTCCCAGGCCGGGGTGTGTGGTGTGGGAAAGGGAGAGAGATGCAGAAGACGGAGAACTGACGGCCCGCGGCCTTGTACAGTAACGGCAGTCCGGCCCTCCAACAGTCTGAGGGACAGTGAACTGGCCCCCTATTTAAAAAGTTTGAGGACCCCTGTTCTAGACAATGGGGCTGAGGTCAAAGGCCAACATTGCTTCTTGCTTCCTTATAGTTTTCCCAGGGACATGTTAAATACAGAATGCAGAATGGACAGTGTTGATCCAGCAAAGAGATTCTTACCTTCTTACAAAAGAAGTGTCATGCACACAAAAGCTTATACTCAGAATTAAATTTTGCAGGTCTTAAAGGTGCCCCTGGACTCAGACTTTGTTCTATCATTTAGAACAATGATTCTTTACACAGTCCATATACATCCCTCCCTCAAGCAATCTCCAAATCCCCAGTGAGGTAACTTTCTCCAGACAGGCCGTCCCCATTCCTTTCAGCTAGCAGAGAAGAGGACACTCCATAATTTGCTTAAGTCTGTAGAGTGTACTGCACTAAACAACAGATGAAGACCCAACAACATGTTTTACATCCCAGACTCACAAGAGACACAACAGGAAATGACCTCCTCCCAACACATAACTATGTGGCTCCTGATCAGCTTCAGAACCAATTCCCAGCCACCTTCCAACCTGTACAGCAGCCATTTTGCATGTGTGGAAATGGAGTAAGGACTCTTAGGGGTGTTTTTCAAATATGTTTGCACTTATATTTGCATGCTTTCATTCAGCAGATCACATTTCAGAGTACACACTGGCTTCTAAGTACACAACAAAAAATGGAGAGAAAATGTAGAAGGGGCAACAGATAACTATTAAAGATTTTTGGACATGAATGTGTCTGAGGGAAAGCTAAGCATCATCCTTCTCTGAGGGAAAGCTAAGCATCAGTTGGGGCTGGGGCTGAGGGGAAGCTCTAACTCGGTCGTTCTCAGTTCCCATCAGAGATCATCAAGTTCCTGCCCCCAAAAAACAGATTTGGTCTAACTGTTTTACCCCTTTATTACCCCTAGGTTTGGGAAGGGACTCGAGGGGTCCAGCTGATCTCTGGTAGCCCCATCACCACAGAGCTGCCTATTCTTCTGGGCCTGGTTTCTTAGAACCAAGTTGGAAGTTGAGAAATTATCCATCCACAATACCATTTGCCCCTAACTCAATGACAGCCTTAAAGATAAATGCCTTTTCATCCTGACTGGACCACTATTTCAACAGATACAGGGAGGGGGCCATAATAAAGGTCAATGAGTACATTTGTCTTTGTTCCCAAGAATGCAAGAATGTGCCAATATGCCAATGAACAAACCAAACACACAGAGGAAGCAATCTTGTGAAATCACTTTTTTCCCTCAGAATGCTAACAATGGGGGGTGGGAAATGTTTGGGAGGCAGCAATACATGAGTCATTACCTTTGAACCTCAGAGAATCAGTCATGGAAGCTCAACCCAACACATTACGATTAAGACAGAAAAATTATTTTGGCACTTTAAATATATATTTATTGGAAAACCTTGACATTGCTTTGCTGAACCCTTCAGAAAGGTGCTTTTGATTATATCACAGTGTTGAGTTTACAGTCCGCATCCTATTTATTAGCCCTCATCCAGTTAAGTTATTCATATTCAGTTAATCACAAGTAACCACGGCCCCATGAAACATCTGCTTTTTTAGACATGCCCTTTTGTAGTTTTGTAATTTTTTTATCATCTAGTCTGGCAAAGAGTTCTGCCAAGCACAGGAAGTCTGCACTCTGTTGTGTGTCATTTGGTAGGCCTTACCAAAAGGTATTACCTGGCTTTTACTTTTTTGAACCAACACCCCCATCTGAAATTATAGCCTCATTCTGTTCAATGGAAACCATTTCTCTGCCTTACACATGCTTCCTCTGAAGTAAGACCTCATACAATTAGTAGCTCAGCTTAGCTCAATCCTATGAATACTTCAGTAAATCTAATACCATTCACAGTCAACAGGCCTGCCCGGTTCTGCATAGATTAACTGGATCAGAGAGCCACCATTAGGTAGATTATTGAACAGTGTTTGAATGAGTTAAATTATACAGACATTTCTGATTTCTCTCATAATTACATGAAACAGTGCAACATGTAAGTGCTAATTCAATGATGCATAATGTTTATAGCATTCTTAGAGGTGTAAATAAAGTTTACTTTCAAAAGCTACTGATTACCACAGTAGTTAACAGATTTTTCTCCATTTGGAGGGGGGGGGGGCGGAAGTTTCCCTCCACAATTCCAGAGACTTCAATTTAGAGGTCCAAAGAGGGGGTAGAAACTGGGGATGATGCTCAAAGGTGGCAGGAAGACCATATTTGATAGCAAGAACTGGGAAATCTGCTAATGGTTCTGGGAATCTCAGGGTAGCTATGAAAGGAAAAAGAGTAAAAATGAAGGGGGTACACTGGTAGTCCCCTGTGCAGGGAATAAAGGGTAATGCTATGAAATAAATTCAGCAGAAATCTTACTGCCTAGACCAGGTCCTTCAGATGGTTGTTAATGGAATAACGTGTGCCAATGACATAGAACAGGGATCTGAGGGGACAGCAACAGTATTTATGAGAAAACTTGCACTTGCTGAGGACTATTAATGAAGCAAAGGATGTGCCACCTTGTGACTGTTCCAAGTTCACTGAGGGAGTATAGATTTAATGCTACAAAGTGCTTTCTGAGGGAATTATTAAGGCTATATAGATATTTGACAAGTTATTGGGGGAACAGTGTCCCCAAGAGGACAATTGTCCCTTGTGCCTATTGCTGAAAAATGCATTCTGAGAGGAAATAAATGTTCCCTCGTGGGAGGTGTGGGGCTCTGAGGAGAATATCTTCCCTCTTACTATATTCCATCCATTTAAAATGTCCCTGATAATAAGGTCAGTAATGTCTACTGACCGTGGCCTCCCTCCACGTTTTTTTTCCACCCTTAAGGTTGGCCAACCCTCCTATGAAATGTTCCCATTCCTTACGCCACAGCATCCCAAATCCAAAAGCTTAGTTATCAGACCAATCTGTCTCCTCTTCTGTCAGAATACTTTCTCTTTTCTGTACCATTCTTGCTGTCTCTGTCCAAAGCAGCACCCACAGTCCTGACAGAGGTATGATCTCTCACCTGTGTGGACCTTTTGGTGTTCCAGCAGCTTGGAACTCTGGGAGAACCAATGTCCACAATCCTCACAGCAGTATGGTCTTTCCCCAGAATGGATTTCTTGGTGCCGTGCCAAGTGCAAGCTCTGCTGGAAGCTCTTACCGCAGTTGCTGCAAATATAGAGGGTCTTACGGCAGGGCTGGGAGTCTGTTCCATTTTGATGCACCTTCTGATGCAGCACCAAATGTGCCCACTGGCTAAATGCATGGCTGCAGTCCAGACACTGGAAGGGACGCTCACCTGTGTGGACTCTCCTGTGTTGCAAGAAATGGGAGCTGACACCAAAGGTTTTGCCACAGTCCTGGCACTCAAATGGCTTCTCAGTGTGGACACGCTGGTGGCGCAACAGGGTGGAGCTGAGCCCAAAGGCCTTGCCACAATCCAGGCACTCGTAAGGTTTCTCCCCGGTGTGTGTGACCTGGTGCTGGATCAAAGTGGAGCTAAGGGAGAATGTTTTGCCACAGTCATTACACCGGAAAGGACGTTCCCCAGTGTGCGTCCTCAGGTGCTGGGTGAGGGAGGAGCTTTCGGAAAACCGCTTGCCACAAATACGGCAGGCGAAGGGACGCTCCCCTGTGTGTACACGCCGATGGTTCAGCAAGTTGGAGTTGCGGTTGAAGCATTTGCCACAGTCGGGGCACTTGTATGGTTTTTCCCCAGTGTGGATAATCTGGTGCTGGATAAGGGTAGAGCTGAGAGAGAAAGACTTGCCACAGATGCTGCACTTGTAAGGCTTCTCACCCGTATGGACTCGCTGGTGCTGAATGAGGTTGGAACTCCGGCTGAAGCACCTGCCACAATCGGGGCACTTGTAGGGTTTCTCACCCGTGTGTGTCCGCTGGTGCTGAAGGAAGGTGGAACCCCGACTGAAGCATTTCCCACAGATACTGCATTTGTAAGGCTTCTCACCACTATGGATGCGGCAGTGCTGGCCCAGGATAGAGCTGGTGCCAAAGCACTTTCCACATTCAGAGCATCTGTAGGGTTTGTTCGGCACTGATGGCAAAATGGAGGAAAAGGTAGCAGGAGGAGAGTCAAGGCTGGCCTCTGGATGAACAGCACCCTCATCTAACTCTCGGTCATGACCACTGCCATCTAGCTGGAGGCCAGAATCATCCCTATCCACCTCTGAATTGAGGTCTTCCTTGAGATCCATTTCTTCAACAATCTCCTCACTGGAATTTTCATCTACCTCTGGACTGAATTCTTCCTTGACTTCCATTTTCACTGGAAGGCTTGGCTCTCCTTCCAAATCTGGATGAAAATCCTGATTGGCATCTCCACCCAAGCCTTGCTTGATACCACCACCAAGATCAGAAGACAGATCTTGCCTATCATCTTCACCTAGATGAAACCGCTGATCATTCTCCCCAGCTAAGCCTCCACTGGCATTGGCATCTGAACGATCATTGTCGTCAGTGCCACACTCTGTGCCAGAGGGCAGCTCGGTTCTTTCCTCAGCCTCATCTGGACAGGATCCACACTTTCCATCAAGACCCAAGCCATCGCTACATCCGTTAGACATTTTGCCTGCCTTCTTTTTCTAACCTAGGTTGGACTTTTGATTCCACATCATCATCTTCTGGTCCATCGTTATATGGCTCACTCTCAGTGGCCCTACTGGCATCATAACTTCCCTTACATGTGTTACTGGAAAGCCCATATTGCTTGGAAAGATTTCCAGCTACAAGTCTAGGACTATGTTCTTCATTAGATTCTTTCAACCTGTTAGAAAAGTACCGGCTGTCACAAGAGAACTCCCAGAACTCAGAATCAGTGTTGATTAGACACTTCCTCTTTCAGCCCAGAAGGCTTGTATCCCTCATTCATGGCCTACACATCTGCAGAAATAAGAAAAAAGGAAATCAAGAATTGAACCTCCCGTTCTTGTCATAACCCTACTAGTTCCAAAATAAAATTCTGCTCTGCCGTGGGACAACCCCAGCACTAAGATTACCAAGCGGGGGCTGGGGATAGGGAGAGAGTGTTATTTCAGATAAAATCACAAGAAATCTATAATGAAAACCTTCCAATCCTTATTTATTTGTAGCCCACTTTTCTTGCCCAGGCTCAAGGCAGATTACAAAATTTAGCACAGGCCCA
Organism: Heteronotia binoei; assembly: GCF_032191835.1. Classification (NCBI taxonomy): domain Eukaryota; kingdom Metazoa; phylum Chordata; class Lepidosauria; order Squamata; family Gekkonidae; genus Heteronotia; species Heteronotia binoei. Next base: position 20,867,269 of record NC_083237.1, read on the forward strand.
AATGAAGTTGTTTTGAAGAGATGTGGCAAAAAGAAAAAGAAAAAAAGCAAGACACAAACCTCTTATAGCACCTACCTGGAATTTACACTCTTGAGTCAATGTGATTTGGAGCAAAATATAAGGAAGCAGGTCTGCAGCTACGGGGGGGGGGGGGGGGGGCTGTGGGACCCCTGCCCCTGACTTCCTGTCAGATGCCACAACCCTTTCTCCCCCTCTCCCTGCCACCAGCATGGGGGTGAAAGCTGAGAGGTGCCCCCTCCCTCCCCCACAATTTAAATCGCATGGAGGGGTACCCAGGAGCAGCCGCTGCCCCTCCCACACCATTTAAAGGACCCACCAATCGGATCAGGTTAGGCTCCCTGAGTCACAGCAGCAGTGGCCTGGGGAGGGGAGTCGCTAAGTGCCCCCCAACTTTTTACATGGCCCCCAACTATTAAAATCCTGGCTACGGGCCTGTCTCGGCATCCGCAAAACCCAGAATAGGAGGAGCTCGGTGCATAACAACCTAACCTCATGTCATAACAAACCCCTTTTCCCCAGTCAACCTGCCACACGTGGAGCACAACCACCCATCCAACCTGCACGCGTCTGGGAAGCCCGGATCGCAACCAGCCTCCCAGGCAGTTTGTTTAAACATCTAAAATGAATTGCGCGCCGCGTCGGACACCCACACGTTATGCGTTTGCTCTCCTTAGGAAACATGCAATGCCGGAGCAGATACACGGGATGAAATAGGCAGACTGAAAGACACTGGGGTGGAGAGATAAAAGCCCGTTCAGCGATCAAGTGAGAACTAAAGTGGATCCACTCCATTCAGCAGACCCAGTGGGAAACAATCTTCAAGGAAGAAAAACAGCAATGCCTGCTGCCACGCTGTCTTTCCCCTTCGCTTGCAGGGCGTCCTCTGCCTCCTTCCCCCGTCAGACTCACCCCTTCGTCCGCTGCCGCCCGCTTGCCTTTGTTTTATTGCCTTGGCAAGCGCCCCTCGGAGACCCCGACCGTCAGGAGCGCCGCGGGAGGGGAAGGGGGGAGAAGCCCCTCTGGGAGGAGAAAGAGGTCCATCCCTCATTGCCTTCCCCCGCATTCCCGCTTGGCAGAAGGCTGGGGGAAAATCAGTTCCTCTCCGGGTTTGGTTTTAGTAGCTGGAGGAAAATATTGACTGAATCCGACCTCAAAGCAGAGCTAAAAAGATCCCCAAGGATCCAAATCTCGGATAGTCGGCAGATTTCTTCCTGTCGGCCTCATGTGGCTACGGAAAGGGGGCAGAAATTCAACCAGTGTTGCTGTCCCGCAGTGCTGTAAAATAGAGAAATGCTAACTTTCTCCCACGTGCGGGGAAAGGGCGAGAGCATGGTAATTCAGACCTGGTGCACCACTGCAGTGTAAACTTGCCAACCTTCAGGTGATCGTTGGAGAACTCCTGGGATTACAACCACTGTTCTCTCTAGGCTGAGTCAGTGTGAGCTAGCTCAGTTTTTTTTTTTTTTTTGGGGGGGGGGGGGGTTTGCCTCCATTCACACATTTTTGTCTTACCTCAGGAAAAATGGCTCCAGAGCAAGCTAATTTATGCAGTAGCTCACAAAGTAGCATTCCTGCTCTCAGTACGCCACAGCTTAGAGAGAGTATTGATTACAACTGATCTCCAGGCGATGGAGATCAGTTCACCTGGAGAAAATGGCCATTTTGGAAGGTGGGCTCTGTGGCATTATGCTCCATAGAAGTCCCTCCCCTCCCCAAATCGCTCCCTCCTCTAGCTCCACCTCCCCAAATCTTCAGGTATTTCTCAACCCACACCTGGCAACCCTACTTCAGGGAAACTGAGGCTGCTGGTTTTTTGTTGTTTTTTTTTGGGGGGGGGGTTAAAAAATTGGATCACGTTTTAAAAAATAATTATTTATTTAGATTTGATTGCTAAGAAACTTTTGATTTGGATGCCATTTTAAAGGATTGGCCTAACTGGTAACAAAAAACAATTACTTGCAAAACAGAAGCATCTTTGAGCTCATGTAGAGCATGTGGTTGCCAGGAGGCCTGGAGAAAAGAAAACTTCCTGCCCTTTTAATAGAGAATGTAAAGCCTTTTGTGGAGGGAAAGAACATCCCCTGGCAAATTATATCCCATCAAGCTGCTATTAAAGGGGCAGGCAGCACTTTTTCCCACCCATGCAGCTGGCATTCCTGGACTAGCACATCCCATCCCTCATTGTCATGTAAACACAACCAGTCCTATATATACACAGAGTCCTATATATGCAGGCGGTATCTTCCAACAAACTAGCTAAGTCCTAAGAATCTTCTAAAAATTAGGAGAGGAGTATGCATACTTTCAAATCTCTGACAATTTTGCACTCAGAGCTTGAATCCAGTTTTACATTTTCTGTTGCCTATAATTTAAATCTGGGAGTTTTCACACATCAAAAAGGAGAGGGGATGCCAGCTTTTGAATTCACCCCTCCCCCTTGATTTACCAATGGATTAATCTGCTTTTAGCAAGTGATTTTAGATCCATGCCCTGAAAAACTTCACATGCAGATTTCTGCAGGACAAGCCAGCTCCCCCCCACTCCCCGCTCATCCAGTTACATTAAACACATCATTGAGTTTCTCCTGTGCACCATTTCTGCAGCGGTTCACACACTCAAGAGCAATGGGGAAATCCTGTGCATTCCAGCTGGATTCACCTTTTCTACAGTGGGACCCAAAGCAGCTCCCATCATTCTCCTCTTCTCCATTTTATACTCAAAATAATCCAGTGAGGTAGGTGAGGCTAGTGGTATGTGACTGACCCAAGGTCACCATTCAGCACCATAACAGAGTGGGGATTTGAACCTGCATCGCCTAGATCCTCGTCTGGAACTAGCATCGTTTGGGTTTCATGAATTTGTTGCAGTTGAACAGTAGCAAGCCTGGGTGTTATGCAGCCCAGTGGTTGCTGGCAGGTCTAGCATCTCAAAAGACAAGGCAACCCTGGAAGGGGTCCTGCCCCACCCCTTCACCGATAAAAACCAAGGCTTGAAGGCTGGCAGTACAGTTGTGCTTACCTTAGCGATGGCTACAGATGGCATTTGTTTCTTAAAACTATAAGTGCAGATGAGAACATGCTGAGAATTATATAGACTGATGATTATTACATTACCTGTTACATCCAGCTGAATCTTTCAGGCAATGTGACCATGAAGGGGAAGACCCTCCTGGTGGTATCCTTGCAGTTTGCCATTAGGATACAAATTCTGAGTGCAGCTTTCCCAGTACGTCTCAGCTACATACTTCTCAGCTATATAAAAATGGCTGATTGCTACATACACTCCTTCACCTTCTGCATTCCTCCCCAGTAACAGCTCTAACCAAGTGTAAACCAAGGGAGAGGCTTTTCCACATTCTTGGGATGTTTTTGGTGGGGTAGCACACACTAGCCTTCTGTATCTCATTCGCATTCCAAGCAAAACTCTTCCAAAACACAGAGAATACAGGTATTATCTCCTGTTTTCACTTGCTTATAATGACGATTGCTTGGACTGGTTCTTTACTGCTTTTGTGTTGTATTAACAGCTGGCAAACCTTGAGAATTGCCTGTACTGAACCAAGTACCACTTACTTACATTTTTTTAAAACTATGTGCAGGCTCCTAAGGAAAACATAGACTGGTGCATCAAACTGCATAATACGGTCTTTGAGCCATTCATGAATCCTTGAGACAATTGTAGACATAGCTGCTGCCTGAAAGCAACACATTTATCACAATTTCACTGCTGCAAAAGTGCTGTAAAAGCTGCTTTGGAACAAGTAATATAGAAAAACCCTGTCCTGGATGGCCCAGGCTAGCCCAGTCTTCCTGAATCTTGGAAGGCCAGCTCTGGTTAATACTTTGATGGGAGACCATCAGGAATTCCAAGGTCTCTACACAGAGCCAGGCAAACCACCTCTGAACATCTCTTGCCCCGAAAACTGTATAGGGTTGCATAGAAGGAAAATAAGATAATCTGGTAAAATCCCAACAAGCCTCTATTAAAGGGACAGGTAGGGTTGCCAGGTCTGTGTTGGAAAACTTTGGAGGTGGAGACTTTGGGGGTGGATCCAGGAGAGGGTGGGGTTTGGGAAGGGGAGGGGCCTCAGCATGGTCCAATGCCATAGAGTTCACCCTCTAAAGCAGCCATTTTCTTCCAAGGGAGCTGATCTCCCAGTTGTAAAAATGGGAGCTCTTCAAACCCCACCTGGAGGCTGGCAACCCTAGACAGGGAATAGGCTCGCTGTCCCCAGGTCTCAGTGGGGGATCCCCCAGTTTTGCAGGCTCCTCCCTGCCACCAGCCAACTGACCAGCAGGGAAAAGCCCCGCCCCAGCAGCCACCATGTGCCTTTAAACCTCGCCAGGTTTAGAAGACGTTTGCAACTGTTTGTGTTTTGGAATGTGTGTGTGCCTTTAAATCTCAGCAACAGGAAGGCGGGGGTGGGTTGAAGAGGCAGAGCCGCAAGTGTGTGCAGCTGTGAGAAAGGCAGAGTCCATGTTTTGCATTCACTTCAGAAGTTGTTTCTATAGTAAAATGAATAGGAAAGAGCTAGAATCTGATTATGGAATGGAGAAAAATGTGTGAGCCGGAGGCTAAAAATCTGTCAGCTCACGCTAACTCAGCTTAGAGGGAACATTGCACCCCAGTGTGAAGAGGATGGGGAAGGGTTAAGTTATCAGGCACTAGTAGTACAATAGTGACTGGTCACATTATGGAGGGAAACAAATTGGGGATGTATGAGGGGGTGATGTTCATGAAATGTTTCATAAAACAGCTTAATAAGAACATAAGAAGAGCCCAGTGGTCCTTCTACTCCAGCATCCTGTGTTACACAGTAGCCAACCAGTTCCTCTGGAGGGCCAACAACACGGCATGGAGGCTGAGGCCTTCCCTAACATTGCCTCCTGGCTCTGGGATTCAGAGGTTGACTCTAATTGTGGAGATTCCCCTCAGTCACCATGGCTAGCAGCCACTGATAAACCTGTTCTCCACGAATCTACCTAATCCCTTTTTAACAGATCTTCGAACATACGTTGTTGGACTGGGGAAGAAACAGCAATAATGATACCAGTAATGTTGGATAAGGTTTATACAGTATAATGAAAAGAAACAAAAGAAATCTAAGGAGTGTCAGGAAAGCATCTACAAGCTGTCCAGCAACAAATAAGAATCTTCCCCCCCTTCTTTAACAATCCAATGACCCAGAAGTCCTGAACAGAACCAAATGCCATCCTCTGTTTCTATCTTTGCATAGAAGCTGCTGCCGCCAAGAATTTAGCCACAGAAACATCAGGATCAGCTAGCAGGGAAGATATAGAAGCAAGGGAAACCTTGGAAGCTATCTCCAGCTGTATTCACAGGCCTCTCAAAGGGGCAGTCAGTGTACAATAAAAGAAAACATGAGATAATGATTCAGTTGCCACCAACCTACATGTGCATAATTTGTCGGAGTTGGGTACTCCTTGGAACCTACCCAGCAAAACAGCAGAGGGGGAAAGCATTTAGCCTGGCCAAAATAAAAGCCCTTTGGTATTTGGAGGCAATCAGTTGATGAAACTAAAATGGAAAGGTAAGGGGGAGGCGGATACCAAAAAAACAACTGCAGAGTCTTGCACAGAGTCTTGTGAGCAAAAATTCTACTTTGTGAGCTACTGGTATTAAGTCGTGAGCTACTGGCATTAAAGTTGTGAGCTACTGCAAAAATTATTATGTTCTGGGGCCAATTTTCCTGAGCCAAGACAAAAATGTGTCAGCCGAAGGCTAAAAATCTGTGAGCTAGCTCACGCTAACTCAGCTTAGAGGGAACACTGCATGGAGCACACTCTACAAGCCCTAACAAGAGCCAACTGATGGTGTCATACACAAAATGACAGAGTCAACAAAGGCAAGCTACCTTAAACCTCAAGTATGATCTTATTAAGGTTGTCAACCTCCAGGTAGGACCTGGGGTTCTCTTAGAGTTACAGCTCATCTCCAGACAAGTTCCCCTGGAGAAAATGGCAACTCGGGGGAGCAGAATCTATGGCATCACATCACCACTGAGCTTCTCCCCAAACTCCACCCTCCTTGAGCCCCGCCCCTAAATCTCCAAGAATGTCCCAAACTGGAACTAGCAATCCTAGGGAACTACATTTGGTAGCTCTGTCCATGGAGATTTTAATCCTGTGGGCAGGGCTTCTTGTGTTGAAAAAGCCCAGCAGGAACTCATTTGCATATCAGGACACACACCCCTGACACCACCATTGTTTCACATGGGCCTTTTTTCTGGAAAAAGCCCAGCAGGAACTCGTTTGCATATTAGGCCACATCCCCTGACACCAAGCCAGCCAGAGCTGCATTCCTGCTCAAAAAAAGGAAGCTCTCAACAAGGCATTCAAGATGCTATCCTTTGAAGAAGAGAGTGTTTCTGTCTAGATTTGGGATTAGAAGGGATCTTTCTCTTCTACAAAGCTGAAAGATAGCATATTTTTAAGGGGGTTGCGTTTGCCCCTGAATTATAAAGTCCGGGGCAAAAATAGGGGAGCAGAGTTCCACGGAACCTGGGGGCTACAAAAGAGTAGAGGTGGGTCATGTTGAAGGCCTCATAGAAAGACACCAGCCCCCCTTCGTAATCCAGATAAACCCCAACTCTCTTGGGAAAAGAGGCAGGGCACAGCCTTTGAGGGGGGGTGTCCTTGGCCGTGAGCTCCACCCCATTTTTTAGCTGGATTACCCAGTAGCCATTGGCAGGGGAGGCGGCAATTTTCCCCTTGCGGTTGATGGAAATGTTAGCCAGCCCTAAGGTCCAGGAGGGCTTGTTGCCCACTTCTACCTCCCAATAATGTTTCCCTGAGGAAAAGCCTTGGCAACCTAGAACAGCCACACAGTAGTTGAACCGCATTGGAGTGTCTAGGACGTCCCTGCGGAGTTGGCCATCCCGGACGCAGGTGCAGTCATCCGAAAGAACAAGGCAAGGATGAGCTGTTTCAGGGTCCAGAGTTATATGGGGGAACTCTGCAAGAAAGAAAACAGCCACTGTGAGAAAGACAGTGTGGGGTAGTGGTTAGAGTCACAGAGTGGGGTAGTTGTTAGAGTCAACAGAGCTGGAAGGAGTCATACAGACCACTCAGTCCAACTCCCTGCTCAATTCAAGATCAGCCTAGAGCAGGGGTGGCCAAACTGGCTCAGGAGCCACAGGTGGCTCTTTCACACATATTGTGTGGCTCTTCAAGCCACACCATCCTATCAGCCAGCTTGGAGAAGGCACTTCTCTCTTTAAATCATTTAGCCAAGCCAAGCCAGCCAGCGGCTTGGAGAATGCATTTTAAAGTTAAGCTGCTTTCTTTCCACCTCTCTGTCTCCTTCCATCCATCCAAAATCTGATGCTTATTCTATGTAGCTCTTACATTAAGCAAGTTTGGCCACCCCTGACCTACAGCATCCCTGACAAGTGTTTGTCTAGCCCAGGGGTAGGGTACGTTGGCTTTCCAAATGTTTTTTGCCTACAACTCCCATCAGCCCCAACAAGCATGGCCAATGGCTGGGGCTGATGGGAGTTGTAGGCAAAAAACATCTGGAGATCCAACGTTCCCTACCCCTGGGCTAGCCCCTATATAAAAACTGCCCGTGACTAGGCTCTGGGAAACCCACTTTCCATTCCCTCCTCTGCTGTGAAAGCTCATTGGATGATCTTGTGCCAGTTATGCGCTCTCGCTCTCTCTGTTCATCAAACCTTCCTGACAGGGTTGTTGTTTGAGGATAGAATGGAGGAGGCAAGAACAATATGGTAAACCACTTTTGGTCCCCAGTGGTGAAAAAAGTGGGACGATAAATATCTAAATAAAGAGAGGTGTCTTTGTAAGCTGCAGCTGGCTTTCCCTGATCCCGCATCTCTATCCCCAGGAATTCCAGAGCAGCACATCACTAAACTAAACAAAATCCCAGCAACATCTTAAAAACCATCAACACTTCTTCCAGCACAAGTTTTCAGAGTCAGAGACCATCATGTCAAATACGGACTACTCCCCTTCAACCAACTCTACAGACACATTGAGTAAAACCAGATGATGACATTTCTCCTAGACTAATCCATATTAAATGATTCTTGAGTATTTGCACTTCTGGGGTTCCCTTGTTCCACACTGTTTGTAAGCATCTGAGCCCATTCATGGAAAGGGTGGACTAAAAATCGAACAAATCAATAAGAACCCCAGCCGGCACTAGAGCCCTGTTCACAAGTTACAGTGGGCACACATACAATCCACATACAGCGTACACTCAGTGCTTTTTTTGTAGCAGGAACTCCTTTGCATATTAGGCCACACACCCCTGATGCAGCCAATCCTCCTGGAGTTTACAGTAGGCCCTGTACTAAGAGCCCCGTAAGCTCTTGGAGGATTGGCTACATCAGGGCTTGTGACCTAATATGCAAAGGAGTTCCTGCTACAAAAAAAACCCCCTGTGATTATTTTTTATTTACACATTAAGTCATTCTCATGTGATGTCCATTCACATGTGTTCAATTTAACACATCAGCAGGGCTAAGGTGGTCCAGGTGGGGGGCGGGGACCACAGCCTACCCTTTGCCCTCTCCACAGGCTGTAGGCTCCAGGGGAAAATATACCCCTCCCATCGTGATTCTTGACCTATCCATGTGATGTGATCAGAGAGGGGATAAGGACCACCTTACCAATGTTGAGAGCAGATCTCATTTTCTTCCATGAGATGTACTGGATTGGCCCTTTGAACTGTTCAAGCGCCTGGAGCTGGAGTTGAATGTCAGGAAAAGCTGGAAGGCTTTGCTGCCGCTTCACTCTTTGCAGGGTGGGAACACAATCACACACACAGAGGCCTGTGTTAACATCTGACTGCTCAGGATGCCTCTATCCCAGGAAACAAGTTCCCTTTTATCATACTCACCTCTTCAGAAGGGAGGGTATACCCTGTAGATGGCAAGAGGAGAAAACAGTGTAACTAGAAGATCTGGAATTCTATGCTGATAAATCCTAGAGCCAGAAAGTCCAGGGGTTGTTCTCATGTAATGTGGTGGAAAGTGCCATCGAGTCACAGCTGACTAAGTGTGAGCCCGTAAGGTTTTCAAAGCAGAGGTGGTTTGCCATTGCTTGCCTCTGCATAGCAACCCTGGACTTCCTTTATGGCTTGCTATCCTATTGGACTGACCTTGCTCAGCTTCTGAGATCCAAAGAAGAAGAGTCTGGGTTTATACTCTATCCTTCACTACCTGAAAGAATCTCAGACTGGCTTACAATCTCTTTTCCCTTCCCCTCCCCATTACAGAGACCCTGTGAGGTAGGTGGAGCTGAGAGAGTTCTGGTAGAAACTGCTCTTGAGTGGAACAGCTCTGTGAGAACTTGTGACTGATTCAAGGTCACATCGGCAGGTGCATGTAGAGAAGTGGGGAATCAAACCTGGTTCTCCAGAGTTCATGCATTTAACCACTACACCAAACTGGCTCTCCACAAGATTGGGCTAACCTGGGCCATCCAGGTCAGGGTGTTCTTATGTATCTAAGGCCTTAAAAACTGCCTGTTTGAAAAGCTTTTAAAAGGGAAAAAGGCTGCGCAGAAGCTTTTGAGGATGCCATCCTACAAATTGGGTGAGATGATCTGAGATCAGGCAACTGCCAATTCACTCTTATTTTCTGTGATGGCCCCCCCACCGCCACCATTTGTGGAACTGAGGAGGCCAGGAAAGCTCCCAGCATGCTTCTTTCCCCAGAACAGAAATGCTCAGAGGATGGTTTTATAAAGAGATTAGGACTGAAGCACAATGGAACAGTCCAGAAGCAGCATTTTTAAGGGAATAAGATTGTAAGGGAATATAACGGTATAGGATAGCTTTTTTAACGTATTAGTCTGCTTTGACTGCACTGTCTACCTTTGTAATCTACTCTCGACATTGTTTATGCTATGTTATGCTTTAGATAGATTTGTTTGTGTTATTTCCTAATCTCTGTATTTGAAGTCCTACTGAATGTCTTATGTTGTCAGGTGGAATTTACAGGGGTGGGGGGAAACAGATTTTCAAATCTGGCAGGCGATAAGTGAAGGAAATAAATAAATTCCTTGTACAAAAGTGGAAGGGTTCCCCAAAAGAGCCAAACGGAAAAGAGCACAGGATCTGGCAAAAGAAATGTAAATTGACAACACAAGCCTGAAGGGGATTTGAGAAACAGATTGCCAGCAAAGACGAGCAATAAGCATTTCTTCAGATGGCCAAATGAGAATGAGATAAGCCGATTTGGGTCTCCATGAGGAGGGAGAAAGGAGGGATAGAAATGAAGTAAAATAATTACTACTAACGGTTCCTGTGGGGTGGAAGTGGCAGATTCTAGAGGTGGAATTAACCCATGATCCAATTTGCCCCTCAGCTGTTTTTTGTTTTGTTTTTTAAATATTACTGAAGTGAATGTTCAGCAATCCAGTTACAGGTCTCCAACTGTCAAATGCAGTTTGACATTAGCTGTGGTGGGAAACCTGTGTCTAGGGCTACACCTCTTCAGTGTTCAAGTGGAAAGGCACCTCGTAGAATGCCCACCTCAAACCCAAAACCCAGTGAATCAGGGCAAAGGCCCAGTTAAAACTCTGGCTCTTAATGGTTTGCCTCATAGAACGCCCACCTCAAACCCAAAAACAGCTCATCAGGGCAAAGACCCAGTTAAAACTCTGGCTCTTGTTTGCTTTTTCTTGTAGGGATTTTCTGTTTGGTGTGAGGTCTTATTATTCCATCCTCTGAGCTTTCACCTGCCACGTGAAGGGGTACAGTATTAGTTACAGCCTTACCGTTTCTGTGAGAATAAAGCTTTATTTCCAAAGTGGAGCTACATCTTCAAAGAGAATCCCCCGTCCCACCTCACCTTGAGGAACACTGCAGAGTCCTGCAGCTGCAGATGGCTCTGGGCTTCCAACAGCAATTCCTGGGCTGCCTGGCTGGACTCCACCAGTGCCGCCAGCCTCCCTTCTGCCTGTCGAAGAAGGGCTTCTCCTTCCTCATTCAGCTGGGCCTTCCATGTCTCCTCACTGCCCCTGAGGAAGCGGTGGAGTTGCCGAAGTTCTGTGGAGATGTGGTCTCCAAGGCTCAGCACGATTGCCTGGAAACCAGAGATGCCCATTTGCAGACCTTGGTGCCCACAGATCCCTCCATCACTGCTTACTCCCCTCATGCAAGGTCATGACCACATTCCCTCCCCTAGTTTTAGGGTTGCCAGCCTCAAGATGGGGCCTGGAGATTTCCTGCAATTACAACTGATCTCCAGACTTTACTCCTCCTGGAGAAGACAGCTGCTCCAGAGAGTATTCGATGGCATTTTAACCTGCTGAGGTCCCTCCCTCCCCAAACCCTGACCTCCCCAGGATCTGCCCTCTCCCAAATCTCCAGGAAATTCCCAAGGCAGACTTGGCAACCCTTCCAATTGTGAGTCTAGTCTGTTCCCTACATTACAATTCCCTTCTTCCAGTTGTAGCTACACCACAGGGAGCCGTGGGACTTTCTCATATGTATTTTAGCCCCCATCGGCACTATCAGGTTTGAAGGAGCAAGAAAGAAGATGATGATGAAGTTATTGGATTTATATCCCACCCTCCACTCCGAATTTTAGTCTCAGAGCGGCTCACAATCTCCTTTGCCTTTCTCCCCCACAACAGACACCCTGTGAGGTGGGTGGGGCTGAGAGACCTCTCACAGAAGCAGCTCTTTCAAGGACAACTCCTACAAAAGCTATGGCTGACCCAAGGCCATTCCAGCAGCTGCAAGTGGAGGAGTGGGGAATCAAACCCGGTTCTCCCAGATAAGAGTCTGCACACTCAACCACTACACCAAACTGGAGCTCATCAGCATCAGTGCAATGTCGCAGGGATCTGGGTGGGTTGGGAGGGGGCTGAGATCTTTAAAAATTAAGGACTCAAACTGTTTCAAAATGCAGAGCAAGAGATCAAAGAGTGTGGTCTAGCAGTTTAGGATCTGGGAGGCCCAGGTTTGAATTCCCACCCTTTCATGGAAGCTTGCTGGGTGACCTTGGATCAGTCACATGCTTTCAGCCTAACCTACCTCACAGGGTTGTTGTGAGGATAAAATGAAGGAGAATGATGTAAGCCGCTTTGGGTCTCGATTGGGGAGAAAGGAAGGATATAAAGGAATTAATGAAGCTGACTTGCAAGACTGCAAATATACAGTTTAACCATTACTGACAATTGGCATGTTGATTAGCGATCCATAATATTTTTGCAGCCCAAACACTGGTTGTTGTGATGTGAGTCTTTTATTAAAAAGTGGCATGCACAAAGTCTCTGAATAACGGCCAATAAAAATCTTTGTCTGCTACTCTGTTCACATACACAGTATCCAAACATCCAGAGTTTTTGAACAGGAACGCACAGGAATGCAGCTCTGGCTCTCTGGGCATCAGGGGTGTGGCCTAATATGCAAATAATTCCTTGGTGTCAGGGGTGTGGCCTAATATGCAAATAATTGGGTTTTTTACAAACAAGCCTTGTGTGAAACTATGGTGATAGCAAGGGGTGTGGCCTAATATGCAAATAAGTTCCTGCTGGGCCTTTTCTTTTAAAGTGCCATGCTAGCATCCCACCTACCCTTCCATTATATTTTAACATAAAGATTTCATTTTCTTTTGTCTAAAGAGCCAAGTTGAGTTCCATAATAATAAAGTGCCCTCAGGTTGCAACTGACTTACAGTGACCCCTCATGAGGTTTGAAGGCAAGAGAGAAGCAGAGGTGGTTTGCCTTCTTCTACAGAGTCTTCCTTGGTGGTCTCCCATCCACATACTGACCAGGAATCAACCCTGCTTAGCTTGCGGGCTCCAACAAGCTCAGGCTAGTGTGTGTACCAGACCCTTGCAAGTCAAGTGCAATTCTTCTGCCTTTATTAGGACATGGGAGATCATCTCCAGTCAAGAGTGGGCCTTCTGCCAGTATGTGGGCCTTGAGATTTGTCAATCCTGTCATTTCCCTGAAGAACCCACCCAAATAGCAACGGTGGGGGGGTCCCCCTCTTCACCTGCAATGCTGAGATGCCACAACCATCTTTACCTTGTGGTTCTGAAGCCTCTCTTCTGACTCCCTTTTAAACATCAGAAGTCTGTCCAGGTTGGCCTCCAGCTGCGACACAGCTGAAGAGAGCTCTTCCTACTCAAAAAAACAGCAGATGTTATATTGATACACTTTAAGGGATTGGTTGCCTCTGTCTCTTCATCTGCTCTTCTTCCCACAGCAAAAGTAGGCTCCTCACAGCAATCCAGCACAGGAAGATATCAATACATCAACCAGCGATGCTTCAAGCGCTTGTAATGAACTTGGCTGAGTATAGATTTCTCTGCTTTTACATGAGAGTGGGACTCAAGAAACAAGCAGAATATTCCTTGCTGACTTTGACCTTTGGAATGTTACACCCTTCAGAATTTGGGGGGGGGGGGGGAGACAGAAAGCTGAACAGAAAGTTTTTGTAAATTGAGTTTGGAAGGAAATTCCTGCTGGCACTGAGGAATATAAATAAATAAAAGCAGATACATGAAATAAACAAACAGCATAATTTTTCCTTGGGCGGCTTAAATTTGAGAAGGGACAGAAAGGAGAGGGAGAGAGAGAGAGAGAGAGAGAGAGAGAGAGAGAGAGCCATGCCAGCTTAAAGCAAAACACCTTGGGTTGCTGTTCTTGGAAACCTAATGCAAGATTAGCACTTGTGCTGCCTAATGTAGGAGTCTACTTCCAATTGAATAGATGGCTTCTCATTTTGAAAATATGCAGATACTTTATAGAGTGGTTATAATCAGGGGTTGTTTTGTGAAAAAAATAGGTGGAGCTCATCCAGGGATTGTTATGCAGCTGCACTAGTATTCAATGGACAAGGAGGTGGAACTCTCAGAAAGGTTCAGGAGCTGTGCTCCTGTGAGCTCCCACTGAATCTGAGGCCTGATTATAATGAGGGATTTTCTGGCAGAGCACGTAATGATGGCTGCAGGAATAAACAGCTTTAAAGGGTATTAGATGAATTCAGGGAGGATATCAACGGCTACTAGCCATGTTGGCTGTGGGGCACCTCCACATCCAGATGAACTAAGCGTCTGAATCTCAAAGCCAGGAGGCAACATCAAGGGAATGCCTTGACCTCTGTGCCCTGTTGTTGGTCATCCAGAGGAACTGGTTGGCCACTGTCTGAGACAGGATGTTGGACTAGATGGACCATTGGTCTGATCCAGCAGGGCTTTCTTATGTTTTAATGGTCAAGATAGCATAAATCTGCAGCACTCACTCAGTGAAAACAAACCAAAATCTAGCCCTACTACTATTTAACTGCTCAGGGAAATGGAGATGATCTAACCCACTAAAAATTCTGTCTTATTTCAAAGGTACAGGTGCCAAAATAAAGGATGAGAGTAATCAGCTACCCCGTGTCTCCCGAACTACCTCACTAGAGACCCTCATGTACCTCAACAATTTAGGAACAAAACGTAAGAGTTGTTTGGATCGCACAGTACCTTATACCACTTTGTGACCTCGCTGAACCGTGCATGATTCTGCTGCTGCACCGATTCTGCACGCACGACTTCACTGCATCGTCCCTCCTCAGCCTCTCCAGGGTTCATTTTCCTGATTCGGTGGATCAAAGTTCCCAGGAGCCAGCATGGGGTGTAGGTCCTCTCTGGAAATGGCTTCCGGCATTGGGGACAGACGGCCTCACCGCCCAGAGTTCGCCAAGCTGTCTCAATGCAGGCCTGGCAGTAAAGATGGCCGCATGGGAGGGCAACCGGTTCCTGGAACCATTCCAGACAAATTGGACAGGCAAAATCCAAAGTCAGATCCTCGAAGGGTGTGGCAGAAGCCATGGCTCCCAGTAGCTCACCCCAGGGAGACGATTCAAAAACGCTTGTGTCTCTCTCAACCCACTCTCCCCACTAGACACCACAGCTCTCCGACTGACAAGAAGACACAAAAGCCTACCCTGGAACTTCTTGCCCTCCCCTCAAACAACTAGGCCCCACTTCCCTGTTGTGGTCATGAAGACAACCCAAAGGACCCCACTGTTGCTCTGCCCAGGAGTTCTGGAGGTGCTGGTGCAGTCCGGGCCCAAGTGTTGTCTGGCGTGTTCTTCAGAATTCGGAGCTGGCCATGTCTGCCTTGCTTCAAGCCTCTGGTCAGTTTGTGCTTATCGCTCACAGGGGTGTGGATGCGAGAACATTGCTCAAACAATCCACCCTAATTGTACATAACACTTCAGCAAAGACAGCTGAGTTATACAGGCTGCTGTTTGGAAATTATGTGTTAAACGTGTTAGATGTTTATAGCTTCAGTTAAAAATACATCCACCAGTTTGGGGTATGTTTGTGTGTTTAAAGTTCAGTCATTTTTTAAGGGTTTCTAAACTGTTTAATGATTGGGTTGGGGAGGTTTTTTGTCATTCCAGGGGTTCAGTGAGTCAGTCAGCAGTGAGGGGCCAAAATAGGCTTAACAGAGTTAGCCTGGGGCAGCAAATTTGTTCAATAAGCATGAGAACATGTCAGTTTGCCGTGCAAAGGGATCACATTCAGAGTCCTTCCCTAGCATGACAGATGGGCACTTTCACACATGCTGAATAATGTACTTTCAATCCACTTCCAGCGCATTTTGCAACTAAGGGTGCTTTCACACACACTAAGTAACACACTTTTAGTCCGCTTCACAACTGGATTTTACTGTGTGAAATGGGAAAATCCACTTGCAAATGGCCGCTGAAGTGGATCGAAATGGCTCACCCACTTCTGTGCCCCCTTTACTGACATTCTGGCACTCAGAAGCTGGTGCCCGCTGCCAAGACTATTTTTGTTTCCCTCTCTCCTCACAGTAGAACTCATGCTCTTCTGGTGAGATTGGTGAGATAAAACCCAAGAATGCACAAGGCATTTGTTAACATACACAAGACCACCTGCTGTGGTTGCGGCTTCCAACTCAGATGCCTTTAAAAAGGGATGGGACAAATCACTGGTTGTTGGTTATGACGGATGCATAGAACCTTCATGTTCATAGGCAGCGTATCTCTATGTACCTGAAACTGCAGAGCTACCAGTAAAGTTGATTTCATGTTCCAAAAAAAAAGGATGCTGGACTGGCAGAGCCATTCTTGCATTCTTCTTGATTTTCAGGACTGCACAAGTTGTCTGTGTGTTCGTGCAAGTTGCCAACATTTTTTCTAATGGGGCTCCTGTGCTACTACTAAGAAGCAGAGGAACAACAGGTGCACCTGTTCCTGACAGCAAGATTCAGCAAAAGAAATTGCATGTTTGTGTTTCATTACCACGTAGTGCAGGGACTTAGCCCTATAGAAAAATGGAGTCTAACAGTTTTTTCCCTTGAACCAAGGAAGGTTTGAAAACTCAAAAAAACTCACTATAGATTCTGGGCAGAAATTCACAGAAAACAGAAAAAAGAAAATAAGATTTTATTTTCCATATGTACAAATAATAACCTCGAAACCAGCCATAACTCTCCAGTGTCCCTGAATCTCACAAGGAATAGCATCCCACACTGTTGAATAACTAGGCCCTGTGGGGAGACAGCTCAAGACAAAAAAAAGACAAAGCCCACCATGAGAGAGATAGAAAGGCCACAGTTCACAAACTCTCAACTGAGCAACTGAGGGGAAAACACTGAGAGAACGATGTGAGAACAGAAGAAAGCCTTGTAGATGGTCTGGAGGGTAAAAGTGAAAGTAAAGAAGAGATAGAAGAGATATGCTCCTCTCTTCTTCTGAAATAAAAGACCTCTGGGACGCTTATGACCTAATTTACCCAGATTAAACATGTTTCTAGACTGTACCATTTCAGACTACAAATTGGCGGGGGGTGGGCAGAGAAAAGTATGGCTGAACTTGCCTCCAGAGAAAACACTTTCTTGCACGTAGAAAACCTGGAATTGGATCCTACCAATGAGTTCCTAGGATCCAAGCTTTGATGTCCCAGAGAAGGATTCTATCCTAGCTTTCTCTCTGACATGTTAAGTTTACTGGGTGCAGGAAATTTTAAAGGAAAAAAACTCACAACCCAGCAATCGCTCACTTGCAGTTTGAAGTGGTACAGATTAGAGATAGTTTCTGTTTATGCATGTGACCGTTATGGTGCAGGCCAGATACAACCAACGCAGATAAAACCAACGGAGCAGACTGCTGTAAAGTAACCAATACAGGGTGTAAAAGTGATTTCGTTCTGGAAAGTGGATCCCTCAGACTGTTTGGGGCCCTGGAGGCATGCCCAGAACTTCTCCACCACTACCTTGAGGCATACTGCAGCAAGGAGCAGAAGTTCTGGCCTGCCTCTGTTCACTTGGTAAAAGTTTTAAGGGAACCCCCCCCCCTTGGTACAGCACCTGACAATTCCAGCCCCTGCTGGCCTGTCCCTTCTGCTGCTATAAGTCACACAAT
Organism: Heteronotia binoei; assembly: GCF_032191835.1. Classification (NCBI taxonomy): domain Eukaryota; kingdom Metazoa; phylum Chordata; class Lepidosauria; order Squamata; family Gekkonidae; genus Heteronotia; species Heteronotia binoei. Next base: position 20,884,676 of record NC_083237.1, read on the forward strand.
TCTGCACCCTTTCAGAAACGTCAACACAGAGCTGGGGGTGTGGCCTCAGGCACACTTCATAGTTCTGGCCGAGTCTCCACCTCTCAGTTGGTGGGGAAAGTTAAGTCATCTAGGGAGGCCAGATTGTCTGAAAAGGCAAGTTCAGATGGCACAGAGCCCAAGAGGCCCTGAACAATGAAGATCAACGTTATCAGGAATTTGGACTGAATTCTGAGAAAGCCCCTCTAGAGATGAACTGGAATAAATACTTGGGTGCAAACTACACTCAAAACACAACTACGAGTCACATGGGTCTCCAGCTTCCCTTCCTCCTTCTGAAGTTTCCAACAGGCCTTTGTCTCGCCCCACCCTCCAACCCTTCTCATGTCCCTTTTCAAAAATATTTCCAAACTGGTATTCTTCCACAACAGCAACAGGACACCCCAGCACCTACCAATAAAAAAAAAATCGCAGTTAGGACAATGCACTATGGAACCCACTTGTGCGTATGTGCCTAATCTGTATCAAGTAATTCCAGTTGCAGTATTTCGCTTCCCACAGCGAAATTTCCACCAAATTCAGCTGAAGCCTAGACAATCACCACCACGGGATCGGGCGAGGAGGGAGATATATCCTGCAGTGGAACCAACGTCAAGGCCTCAGGTTTATCATGGATACGCTGGTGTCGCTGGAGGGTGGAACTGTCTCTGTAGCTTTTGCCGCATTCGTCACACTGGAAAGGGCGCTCGCCCGTGTGGATGCGCTGGTGGCGCAACAGTTTGGAACGGTGGCTGAAGCTTTTGGGGCACTGAGGGCAGGGGTGAGGCTGCCTGGAGGCATGAGTGAGCTGGTGTTGGGCAAGCTGGCTGCGCATAGGGAAGGAACGGCAACATTCCCGGCAGGCATGAGGGTGCTCGGTGGAATGGATCAGCCGGTGTCGGGAGAGGCTGGCGTTCCGGGTGAACATCCGCCCACAATCGGAGCACTGAGGGACCTCACCCTCTGCTGAGTGGATGTGGTTGACAGAAGGGAAGTCGGTGCTATGGCAATTTCCCCTGCTCTCCGGATGGAGCGGCCCTTCATCTGTGACGAGCAGGCAGTCGTCATCCTCCCTGTCTAGCTCCTCGTTCCAGCGGCGGGCATCACTGTCTCCCACACGGAGCTCCACAATCTCGTTCTCATGGTCCCCAGACTGAAGCTCTAAACCCTGCTGGAATTCGTGGTTCCCAGGCTGGAGCTCAAGGAACTGGCTGGCTTCGTGGTGTCCATTGTTGATCTCGGAGCTCCACCCATGCTCGTACTCCCCCACACGGAACTCCAGGATCTCCTCATCCTGATGCTCCTCAGTGAGGAGGCCCAAGCTCTGCTGTCCCTCATAGCCCCCAGCATGGAGCTCATCTGTCCGTTCCCCATCCTGTGTGTCTGCAATCCATTCATATTCCCACTCCTCCTCGCAGAGGTCAAAGCCTTGTCCAAGCTCAGAGTCTCCCCCGTGGAGCTCCGCACCAGGCCCTCCTTGCTGCTGCCACTGCAGCTGGTGTACCCGGAGGTGCTGGAGTAGGTTGGAGCGGCGGCTGAAACGCCTACCGCACTCAGGGCAGCTGTGGGGACGCTCACCTGTATGCACCCGCCGATGCTGGCGTAGATTGGAACTGAGGCAGAAGCTGCGGCCACACACTTCACAGTGGAAGGGCCGCTCACCGGAGTGGGTCTTCTGGTGCCGGGCCAGTTTGTAGCGGTCGCAGAAGCGCTTCCCACACTCTGGGCACTCACAGGAGGGTTCCCCTGTATGGAGGTGTCGGTGCCGGGCCAGCTTTGAGCGCTGCGCAAAGCTTTTCGGACAGTCATTGCACCGATAGGGCTTCTCTCCAGAGTGAGAAAGCTGGTGTCGTGCCAACGCTGACTGCCATGGAAACGTCTTTCCACAGTCAGGGCACCCAAAGCGGGGCTCAGTCCGATGCCATCGAGGCTTATTCCCATCCTTGCTGGGGGGGCTGTTTTTGACTGAGGTGTCCCAGGTTTCTAGAGGACTCGTGACTCCTCCTGACACAGTCGGAAAAGTATCAACAGCTTCCTCTTCCTTCGATGATACCAGTTCCTTGCAGTCAGACTCACTTGAGACTTCAGCATCTTCTGGAAAGGGGAAGATGGAGAACAGAGAGAATTATGGGAAAGCTGCTCTGTTGTATAATGAGCTCTCCTTTTCGAGTATCACTCACACACACCCCAGGCACTGTCTCTCTCACCCAATATTGCCTGCTTGGTTGTTAGGCCTGTTTCAGAGCGTTGAGGGAGGCAGCATCCCAGGAGAAAAATTAGACAGAAAACTTAGGCCTTGTCTACTTCCAGGATGTTCTGACCACAGTTTCTGGTAATGTCTAGAGTTAATTCCAGGTAGCTCTAGGAATCATCAGGAGCTCTATGGTCAGAACTTCCTGTATGTAGAAGAGGCCTTATATTTCTGTTTAATTCTTTTTTGTCCCCAGGACAACAGCACACACCCCTTTGGACTCAGTTTCCACCCACCAATCAGGTGAATAACCTGGAGATCTCCCACTATAATTGGGCAATTGAGAACCAGTGTTCCCTCTAAGCTGAGTTAGCATGAGCTAGCTCACAGATTTTTAGCCTCTAGCTCACACATTTTTGTCTTCGCTCAGGAAAGATGGCCCCAGAGCAAACTAATTCATGCAGTAGCTCACAGCTTTAATGACAGCTCACAAAGTAGAAGTTTTGCTCACAGGACTCTGCAGCTTAGAGGGAACATTGACGGGAACCCTGCTCAGGAACATTAAGGACCAACATTTTATGTTTTATTCTTCCTTTCTTACAAAGGAAGACTGAGATTATCTGAATGCTGAAGCCTAGGCCAAAATCTCTACTAGAATGTCATGATGTGAAGTCTTTGCAGAAGGCTTGTTTTTAAAAGAAATTATGTCATTTATTTATTTCATTTCTATATTGCTTCCCTTCGGCTAAGAGCTCGTAACTATTCTGAAGGGAAATCATAAAAGCCACCCACCCCCAATGATGAATTTGCAGAAGTTTCATGCCTTGAATTCCAGACCAGAGAATGCTTCCCATCCTGGGATAGGGAATAATGTTGTTGTTTTTCTCAAAGCCCAGGCCTGCCTGCTTAGGGAGGGACATCTGCATCCTTTTTTCTATTCAGAAGGCCTTAGGAGGCTCAAGCCATTGACACACACCCTCATCAGTGAAATGGTCAAGCATCTTTTAAAAAGTGAGCACAATTTTAAACAAGAACGGAGAACCAAACAAACCAGGTTGGATCCTGCAGACCTGTTCTGCTAACAGTGGCTCCTACATTGTGCTAGCTAGAGGAAAGCACCACAGTTAGGATAACTGGTCTGCAAGACATCAGGAGGAGAAGAGACATGGCTTATGTCAAATCCATGATGTGTTGCGTCTGGGTTAGTCCCACCTTCCCAGTTCCCCCACCCCTCCCTCCAGCCAACCTGGGACTCTCAGGGGAGGCTGGAGCCAGCCACTGGGGCTAAAAGGGAATGTTGGGAAAAAGAAGGACCAATATGGCTGCTGTAGTTTTTTAATATGGAAAATGCTTGGTGCAAACTTGTGCTTTTTGAAACTCTGTTTTTTGGGGGAGCTGTGCTTTGTACAGTGGTATTGGAAAATGAAAAGGAGGTCTCCAGATCCCTATTATGCGGGGGAAATGTTTGGTGCAAACTTGTGCTTTTGAAACTTTTTTTTTTTGGGGGGGGGGGGGGTTTGCAACAGTAGTGGAAATCACAAATTCCAGGAGATCTCCAGCATCGCCCCCCCACCAGAGACCTGTTGCTGTGCTTGGAGCAACCAGGAGAAACTGTTCTCACTTCCTGCAAGAATTCCTAGCCCCTTGTTAAGAAGCCAATGGTTTAGGGGAGAGACAGTGGCTCAGTGGTAGAGCATCTGCTTGGTAAGCAGAAGGTCCCAGGTTCAATCTCCGGCATCTCCAACTGAAAAGGGTCCAGGCAAATGGGTGTGATAAACCTCAGCTTGAGACCCTGGAAAGCCGCTGCCAGTCTGAGTAGACAATACTGACTTTGATGGACCAAAGGTCTGATTCAGTATAAGGCAGCTTCATATGTTCTTGGGGAGGGACGGTGGCTCAGTGGTAGAGCATCTGCTTGGGAAGCAGAAGGTCCCAGGTTCAATCCCTGGCATCTCCAAAAAAGGGTCCAGGCAAATAGGTGTAATAAACCTCAGCTTGAGACCCTGGAGAGCCGCTGCCAGTCTGAGTAGACAATACTGACTTTGATGGACCGAGGGTCTGATTCAGAATAAGGCAACTTCATATGTTCATATATGTTCATACGTTCACACACACAAGGAACAGTGCCCTTTTAAAAGTTAAAGTTGCTTCCCCTGGCACAGTCAGTAGAATGGAGAGGCTTCAATACACCCCCCATTCCCCTGAAAGAAAGACAGAGAGACCCCACTCTTCCCCCAGCGAGCCACAGACTGCAAAGCAGAGGGGCTTACACTTTCCTCCAATGGAGGGAGGGGGAGAGAGAGAGAGATTGCAAACTCACCAAACAGCCCCACAGCAACCCTTAAAAGCAAGGTCCCCCATAATTTCCCCAGCCCCTTGAAAAGAGGCACAACCATTCTCAAACTGGCAAGTGCTGAGAGAGACAGAGAAAGCAGACATTTTCCCCCGACAGTGACACTGACCAAGAGAAATCCACCCCACCCCCACCCCCCACCCCCCCCCCCACCCCCGCAGCCAGCCACAGATTGCAAAGCCCTGGAGCATAAAGTTTTTAGCATGCAAGCGGTGGTTGTAACAGAGAGCTGCTTTAGAGGAAAACAGAGAGCCCTTCCAAAAACAAGCATTTCCCCTTGAGAGACTGCAAACTCACCAAGCAGACCCAGTTTTCCCCAACCTTTTTTTGCCTGTAAGAAATGAAATTCCTTTGAGCAACATGTATTGCAAGGCAGACAGTGGGCTACTGACACTGTTAAGGCAGTGGGGGGCAGGACATGTTAAAAAGTCAGCCAATCAGAGCATCTATCAACTCCACTCTTCAACCCACTCCATTGGCTGAAACGTGTGAGGGCACATTAGCCAGTGGGAGCTGTAACCCTCTGCCGGTGTTTTCCTGGAGGGGAATCCCCCCCCCTCCCATTTAAAATAAAAGTCTGCTTTTTCACTATATATTATATTTATTAATATTCACTGTGAACAAATACTAAAAAGCTGTTTTCAGTTTCCCCTTCTCAGGGTCTCTATTAAAGAATCAATCCTTCCCACTTCCTTCTCTGCCCAGAGCTATGTATGGTTTTATGAAACAATGAAAAACCAGCATGTTCGCAGGAAAAAAAAGTTTGAAACAGTGACTTCACAGTATTTTTTTTTTTTGGAGGGGGGACACTAGACTGTTTTAAAAATAAAACTGTAGTCTCTTAACTGTATTTTATTGGTCTTATTGTATTTGACTGGTTTTATATGGTTGTAATCTGCCCTGAGCCCGCCTGGGAAAGGACGGAATATAAATTCATCAAATAAAATAAATAGAGCTGTGGGAAACTTCTGCAGACAGCCCTGCAGTGCAGACCTTGGTGTACCCAGTCTTCTCAGAGAGGCTAGGAAGAGTGTCCCAGCAACATTTAAATGTGCCAATGAGATTGCAGCCCCCAGCAGATGTGTTCTCTTTAAAAATGGGAGAGGAAGGCATAGGTCTAAAGCTTTTCTGTTGCTGTTGAGTTCAGTGAATGGAAGAGGCTGTTGATGAAGAAATGGCCCCTATGGAGACAGATGGATCCGTAGCCATGAAAGGTTATAAAGTACAGTCTGTGCAGGCAAAGGGGCCAGAGAATGAAAACCAGAAGAAGCCAGAGTAAAGATGGGCATTTCCCTGTTATCTGTATATTGGCAGTCTTAAAAAAAAAAAACCCTCTCATTCCAGCAGAAGAGACCGGTGCATCATGGTTCACTCCAAAATATTTTAAATGAGATTTTTTTTATGTCCCTGGGGAGGCTGAGAGCTTGGGAGGCATTGAACCTCTTTTTTAGGCTGCCTCTAAGAGAGGGCATAGGTTGAGCAGAAGAGAGGTGAAAGAGTGGCTGGATGATCAAGATGCTTACGCCCCGCATAAACCAGCCTGAGTGTATTTCAAAAGAAACAAAATAACTGTGGGGGGTTTAGATGAGCAATGGCAAGTCATCAGATCGTCCACAACAAGAAGGTTTATTTTATTAGGAGGTAACAGTTCATCATCATTCAAGTTGGAGGGCAAACCCACTATGAATTTTATAAAAGTAAAACGTCTGAGCAATTCTTCATAAAATGGTTGCCAGCAAGCATAAAACAACACAATATTTTCAGGCATGACAGAAAGTGTAGATTTTGCATTTACAAGTAAATTTTTTATAAAATAACTTTTCCCGCAATTGCTGGGGCCAGCCAGCGTGGCTGAGAAAGGGTGCCACCATCTTGTATCCATTTCAATATCCATAGGGCACACTCTTAAACTCCTCCCTGAGAACCCACTTGTCGTAAAGCACCTTCTGAGTTTTTTAAAGAAGTTTTGTTCTAGTGACAAAGTTCTGTTTGTCTCTGACAATGCCTGGGTGACTCACTGTGATCTTGCTCGACTCCGAGACAGAAACGTGTGTAAAAACCAAATCCTTCAAACTGTCAAAATGGATCTTTTCTCTATTAGCAGTATTCAGAGTAATGCCCTTTACTTTCAGACACGCTTCCCCCTGACAGTTTGTATCCGTAAGTCTTAGGACCTGCTGAAAGAAACTCTGTTATATACTGCCCCGCAAGAACTTCACTCTTCAGCTCACCTAAATAATTGCCCAAAGGGGGATTCCAGTCACCGGGGCGGCTCACAAATAGTACTGAATCAGTATCAGTGGTAGAGATACTGCTGTTTGGTGTAGTTTGGGAGAGCCAGTTTGGTGTAGTGGTTAAGTGTGCGGACTCTTATCTGGGAGAACCGGGTTTGATTCCCCACTTCTCCACTTGCACCTGCTAGCATGGCCTTCGGTCAGCCATAGCTCTGGCAGAGGTTGTCCTTGAAAGGGCAGCTGCTGTGAGAGCCCTCTCCAGCCCCACCCACATCACAGGGTGTCTGTTGTGGGGGAGGAAGGTAAAGGAGACTGTGAGCCGCTTTGAGACTCTTCGGAGTGGAGGGCGGGATATAAATCCAGTATCTTCATCTTCTTCTTATCATGGTACAAACACCACTTCCCTAAACTGTCGAGCAGATCGTAGAGCTCCAACCGCGCATAAGTGGTGGTGAAAGCTGCTATGTACACATTTGTGTAACCGGGAGATGTCAAACGCTCTTTAGCGTGTTTCCAAGACACACAGGCAGCATCGTCACTGATAAAACTGCATGTAGCAACCTTGTAATCGTTTGAAAATAGCAGCTCAAAGTAATGGACTGGATCTCTCACAGTTTCAGTGATTTGCAAGTTTGTTCTCTGTGCAAATTTACCCAACAGAGCATGGAGAAACAGTTCAGCAATCTGATGCTTTGCAGGGTCGGGGCTGATATGCTCGGGGCGGAGAAGGACTCCCTCT